>NC_030812.1:33129092-33489092 GCF_001704415.2 Capra hircus
TCAGGCTCTTTACCACTAGCGCCATCTTGGAAGCCTATATATATATGCTGCTGCTAAGTCACTTCAGTCGTGTCCGACTCTGTGTGACCCCATAGACGGCAGCCCACCAGGCTCCCCCGTCCCTGGGATTCTCCAGGCAAGAACACTGGAGTGGGTTGCCATTTCCTTCTCCGATGCATGAAAGTGAAAAGTGAAAGGGAAGTCGCTCAGTTGTGTCCAACTCTTAGTGACCCCATGGACTGCAGCCTACCAGGCTCCTCCATCCATGGGATTTTCCAGGCAAGGGTACTGGAGTGGGGTGTCGTCGCCTTCTCCACTATATATACATAGATATATAACTGAATCACTTTCCTGTACACCTGAAACTAACACAACATTGTAAATCACCTATAATTCAATAAAAATAACACAGTAAAATGGAAGAACAGACTGGAATGAGAAGAGAGATAGAGGAAGGGCTGGTCCACACGCAGCTGACCAGCCTGGGTCTCAATATTATGGGTGGAGGGCATCTGGAGAGTGACTAAAGAAAGTCTTTTCAGGGGAAATCAGAAACTCAGGCCAAGGAGGTTCCAACTGCCTCCCCTAACCTCAGTGACCAGAACTTGATATTCTTGAATTAGTTAGGCAGGGGAGTTGTAGTAAGATTAAAGGATAGTTTTATCATGAGCTGTGCAACGTAACACACAATCAGCAGTCTGTAAGCTGGAGAGCCCAAATCTAGAACTGATTTGGGGAGAGGACTCAGGTTACTTAATTCCTGTATCAAGTGTATGGTTTGCTGGTACAGAGGCCACCCCTCTCTTAAGGTCAGGGTTTTACTGAGGGCTGAAAGGGCTGGATGGGGACATCCTGGCAAGTTTCCTGGGTCCTGGGGATGACATACACACACAAGTTCCAGCTTTGGGGGGCATCAGTGAAAAGAGGAGCTCTGATGAGAACCAGGATGTACTGCTGACCAGGAGGCAAGGACACCTGTGAGACGTCATTCAAGGTGGCAGTGGCATTAGCCTCAGCTCTCAGAGAAGGAGGGGAGCAATGGACGGAACCGAAGTGGAGAGCTCTGCTGGCTGCCTGGGATGCTTCACCGTCCCGTTAGGGGACATCAGATCATGCCCAAGGCCTCCCAAAGCAGCACAATGTTTATAGACTCTCAGAATCTGCTTGCTATCACCCCATCCATCCCTTTCCCCTAATCATCTCATTGAATTCATACTTGTCAATATTTTAACTCTGGAGATGGGAGAAAAACAGAACATGTAAGTCAGCCAGCCAAAACAAAATTGCATAGCCCGGCACAGAATTTGAGTCTTCTTGGACAGTCTGTACTCAAAGAAAATAGTCTTTTGCTTAAATTGTCTAAATTGGCTCTTCTAGCTCTAAATATATTAAATTTTGACTTTCCAAATTTCTCTGGCTCTATTGGCCCATGGGAGCTGTTTTCTGCTGCCAAATAAGAAGTAGGGAATGGACCCAATCTCAGCAATGAAAAAAAGTTGGTACCCTGTCACCAGGAACCCAAGGGTCACGGCTTAACCCAGCACCTATCACTGGAATTTTTTCAGAGATCTGGATGAAAGGACCAGCCCAAACTTTATCAACCAGCTATTTACTTTCACGGACGTTATTTTAGCAATTTTATCCTACCCAAATAGATTTTATCCTTATCATGTAATTAGGATCAAACTAAACTCCAATACAAACCCCCTGCCTTGTGCATTAATTCAGTCTAAACCTGTGCTCCCTGGCATGGTGGTGAAAGCGTTCCTTAAATGGCTTTATCCCTGTCTGTTCTGGTCTGCTCTGCACAGATAAAATCAATGGCTGAAAGTCAGAGCTTCCACTAGTGGCCCCAGCTCTATCACAAATAACCCAGTGAGGATCAGTAAAGATCAGGTCAAGGATGACTCAGTAAACTCCATTGTCTATGGGAGAGACATCAGAATAGGTCCAAATGACAGTGACATTTGTTTAGAAGGAGCATGGGTCTATAAAATGTTATCTCTAAGCTCTAAGCTAAGCTGTTCAAACAAAAAGATAAGATCTTGAAATAATGGTTAGATTGATGTAATCTACTGTGAAAGGTTCGAACCCCATCTGTGATATCATTCAAGACCAAGTTAAATCAGGCATGATGGGAATGATGCTATTCAGGCATGATGGGAATGATGCTATCACTGCCTGGTCCCATCTAGACAAACACAACTAGCTAAAAAAGCATTAGGGCCCAAGGCAGCTCTTGACCAGAGATAATCCCTAAAATCATGGGGGCAGCAGCAATGCTGTTTCTCCACTCACCTTACAGGAAATTAATATATGCCAGAAGATTCTGCATGCAGCCCATGGAGTTAAATTTCACATGCTTGTTAAATTTGGGTAAATAAGGTAATTGATAGCATTCTGATTTTCCTTTTAAAAAGAGATTAAATTATTTCCCCTGGAAAAACTACAGAATCCAAGTATTATGATTTTGAAGATACAAAGAAAGAATGGTACAAGGGTAAGTCCTAGTTAAAAGAAGAAAAACAACATGAATGATAGAAAACAATTTAACATTTTCACCTCTCCAAACTCTCCAACTTATCTTCCTCCTTCCCACTGACTGACATGCTTTTTAGAGTCACACGGTTAACAGAATCACTCAATTGTCAAAATTGTTAGTCTTGCATTCATTATCTGGATTAATTGCTAGTGCTGATGAACTTTGGTCTGTGACCCTTTCTATTAACCCTTTCAGTTAACAATGGAGTAGCAATCAAAAATCCCAACCGAAAAATATAATAAGAGTTGTCTATTTTCATCAAGAATATTTGAATAAAATACCTATCATTTAAAATGAAAGTCTATTTTTATATA
Organism: Capra hircus; assembly: GCF_001704415.2. Classification (NCBI taxonomy): domain Eukaryota; kingdom Metazoa; phylum Chordata; class Mammalia; order Artiodactyla; family Bovidae; genus Capra; species Capra hircus. The sequence goes on from NC_030812.1 coordinate 33,131,949, forward strand.
AAACTTTATAAATTTATTTTAAAAACCCAGCATCTCAGAGCAATACAAAATTATTTCTAAAGTTACCATCAATATTGCTGTTGCTGTTGTTCAACACTCAGTCCGACTCTTTGTGAACCCATGAACTGCAACATCCCAGCCTTCCCTGTCCTTCACTATCTCCTGGAGCTTGCTCAAACTCAAGTCCATTGAGTCAGTGATGCTATCCAACTATCTCGTCCTCTGTCATCCACTTCTCCTCCCGCCTTCAATCTTTCCCAGCATCAGAGTCTTTTTTAATGAGACTCTGGCTCTTTGCACCAGGTTGCCAAAAAACCTGGAGCTTCAGCTTCATCATCAGTCCTTCCAGTGAATATTCAGGACTGATTTCCTATAGGATTGACTGGTTGAATCTCCTTGCAGTCCAAGGGACTCAGAAGAGTTTTTTCCAACATGACAGTTCAAAAGCATCAATTCTTTGGCACTTAGCCTTCTTTCTGCTCCAACCCTCACACTCATATAGGATTACTAGGAAAACCATAGCATAGCTTTGACTACATGGACCTTTGTCAGCAAAGTAACATTCTGCTTTTTAATATGCTGACTAGGTTTGTCATAGCATTTCTCCCAAGGAGCAAGCATCTTTTAATTTCATGGCTGCAGTCACCATCTGCAGCGATTTTGGAGCCCAAGAAAATAAAGTCTGTCACTGTTTCCATTGTTTCCCCATCTATTTGCCATGAAATGATGGGACCGGATGCTAGGATTTCAGTTTTCTGAATGTTGAGTTTTAAGCCAACTTTTTCCCTCTCCTCTTTCACTTTCATCAAAAGGCTCTTTAGTTCTTCTTCACTGTCTGCCATAGGATGGTGTTATCTGCATATCCGAGGTTATTAATATTTCTCCTGTCAGTCTTGATTCCAGCTTGTGCTTCATCCAGCCCAGCATTTTGCATGATGTACTCTGCATATAAGTGAAATAAGCAGGGTGACAATATACAGCCTTGATGTACTCCTTTCGTGATTTGGAACCAGTCTGTTGTTCCATGTCCAGTTCTAACTGTTGCTTCTTGACCTGCCTACAGATTTCTCAGGAGGCAGGTAAGGTGGTCTGGTATTCCCATCTCTTGAACAATTTTCTACAGTTTGTTGTGATCCACATAGTCAAAGGCTTTGGCATAGTCAATAAAGCAGAAATAGATGTTTTTCTGGAACTCTCTTACTTTTTCAATGATCCAATGGATGTTGGCAATTTGATCTCTGGCTCCTCTGCCTTTTCTAAATCCAGCTTGAACACCTGGAAGTTCATGGTTCATGCACTGTTGAAGCCTGGCTTGGAGAATTTTGAGCATTAATTTGCTAGTGTGTGAGATGAGTGCAATGCTGCGGTAGTTTAAGCATTCTTTGGCATTACCCTTTCTTGGTATTGGAAAGAAAATGGACCTTTCCCAGTCCTGTGACCACTGCTGAGTTTTCCAAATTTGCTGGCATATTGAATGCAGCACTTTCACAGCATCTTCTTTCAGGATTTGAAATAGCTCAACTGGAATTCCATCATCTCCACTAGCTTTGTTTCTTGTGATGCTTCCTAAGGCCCACTTGACCTTGCATTCCAGGATGTCTGGCTCTAGGTGAGTGATCACACCATTGTGGTTATCTGGATCATGAAGATCTTTTTTGTATTGTTCTTCTGTGTATTCTTGCCACCTCTTCTTAATATCCTCTACTTCTGTTAGGTCCATAGCATTTCTGTCCTTTATTATGTTCATCTTTGAATGAAATGTTCCTTTGGTATCTCTCATTTTCTTGAAGAGATCTCTAGTCTTTCCCATTCTATTGTTTTCCTCTATTTTGAGAACCCCATGAAAAGTATGAAAAGACAAAAAGATAGGTCACTGAAAAATGAACTCCCCAGGTCAGTAGGTGCCCAGTATGCTACTGGAGATGAGTGGAAAGAATGAAGAGATGGAGCCAAAGCAAAAACAACACCCAGTTGTGGATGTGATTGGTGTTGGAAGTAAAGTCTGATGCTATAAAGAGAAATATTGCATAGGAACCTGGAGTGTTAGGTCCATGAATCAAGGCAAATTGGAAGTGGTCAAAGAGGAGATGGCAAGAGTAAATGTCAACATTCTAGGAATCAGAGAACTAAAATGGACTGGAATGGGTGAAACTAACACAGATAACCGTTATATCTACTACTCTGGGGAAGAATCCCTTAGAAGAAACGGAGTAGCCATCATGGTCAACAAGACTCTGAAATCCAGTACTTGGATGCAATCTCAAAAGGGATAGAATGATCTTTGTTCATTTCCAAGGGAAACCATTTGTTATCACAGTAATCCAAGTCTGTGCCCTGACCAGTAATGCTAAAGAAGCTGAATATGAACAGTACTATGTAGACCTACAAGGCCTTCTAGAACTAACACCCAAAAAAGATGCCCTTTTCATTATAGGGGACTAGAATGCAAAAGTAGGAAGTCAAGAGATACCTGGAATAACAGGTAAATTTGGCCTTGGAGTAAAGTTAGAAGCAGGGCAAAGGTTAACTGAGTTTTGCCAAGAGAACACACTGGTCACAGCAAACACTCTCTTCCAACAACACAAGAGAAGACTCAACACATGAACATCACCAGATGGTCAATACCAAAATCAGATCGATTATATTCTTTGCAGCTCAAAGTGGAGAAGCGCTATACAGTCAAGCAAAAACAAGTCTGGGAGCTGACTGTGGCTCAGATCATGAACTCCTTATTGCCAAATTCAGACTTAAATTGAAGAAAGTGGGGAAAACCACTGAGGTATGGCCTAAATCAAATCCCTTAAGATTATGCAGTGGAAGTGATAAATAGATTCAAGGGATTAGATCTGATAGACAGAGTGCCTGAAGAACTATAGACGGAGGTCTTGACATTGTGCAGGAGTCAGTGATCAAGACCTTCCCCAAGGGAAAAAAAAGATGCAAAAAGGCAAAATGGCTGTCTGAGGAGGCCTTACAAATAGCTGTGAAAAGAAGAGAAGTGAGAGGCAAAGGAGAAAAGGAAAGGTATACCCATCTGAATGCAAAGTTTCAAAGAATAGCAAGGAGAGATAAGAAGGCCTTGATAACTGTAGCTTTGTAGTATAGTTTGAAGTCAAAGTGTGAGATTTCTCTGGCTTTTTCTTTTTTCCTAAAGATTGCTTTGGCTATTCAAGGTCCATACAAATTTTAGGATTATTTGTTCTAGTTCTGCGAAAAAGTGTCATAGGTACTGTGATAGAAATCATATTAAATCTGTAAAATACTTTGGGCAGTAGGGACACTAATAATATTAATTCATCTAATCCATTAACACAGGATATTTTTTCATTTAAGTGTATCAGTTTCAATTTTCTTCATCAATATCTTAGTATAGATCTGTCTCCTCCTTGGTTAGATTTACTCCTGCACACTTTTCCCTTTTTGATTGGAATAGTTGGAATGGGAATAGTTTGGAAATTGAAATAGTTTTCTTGTTTGTTCTTTCTGATAGTTTACTGTCAGTGTATAGAAAAGCAACATATTTCTGTATATTAATCTGGAATCATGCAACATTACTGAATTCTTTTATTGGTTTTAATAGTTCATGGGTAGAGATTTAGTGTTTTCTGTATTTAGTGTCATGCCATCTACAAATACTGATGGTTAATTTATGACAAAGGAGGCAAGATACACAATGGGGAAAAGAAAGTCTCTTCAATAAGTGGTGTTGAGAAAACTGGACAGGTACTTCTAAGAGAATGCAACTAGAACATTTTTCTCACATGATATACAAAACCAAAATGGATTAAAGACTTAAATGTAAGATGGGAAAATATAAAACTCCTCGGAGAAAACAGAGATGGCACATTCTTTGATATTGGTCTTTGCAATAGTTTTTTTTTTTTTTGGATCTGTCTCCTCAGACAAGGAAAACAAAAGTAAAAATAAACAAATAGGACCTAATCAAGCTTAAAAAGCTTTTGCACAGTGAAGGAAACTGTCAACAAAATGAAATGACAACCTACTGAATGGGAGAAGATATTTGCATATGATGTGTCTAGCAAGGGATTAATATCCAAAATAAAGCTTACATACAACTCAATGTAAAAAAACAAACAACCCGATTTAAAAATGGGCCAAACTTGGATAGGCATTCCTCCAAAGGAGACATACAGATGACCAATATGCATATAAAAAGATGCTGAACGTCACTAACGATCAGGGAAATGCAAATCAAAACCACAATGAGTGATCATCTCACACCTGTCAGAATGACTATCAAAAAGACAACAAAAAACAAATGTTTAATGAGTCTGTGGAGAAAAGGGAACCCTAGTACACTGTTGAAGGGCATGTAAATTTGTACAGCCCTATGGAAAATAGTATGGACATTCCTCAGAAAAAAAAAAAATTTAAATACAGCAATCACATGATCCAGATATCCCACTCCTGGATATTTATCCAAAGAAAATGAAACACTAATTCTAATTAGAACATGCATCCCAATGTTCATAGCAGCATTATTTATAATAGCCACGATATGGAGGCGACTAAGTGTCCATAAACAGATGATAAAGAAGATGTGATTTATATACACAATGAAATCTTATTACTCAGCCATAGAAAGAATGACATTTTTCCATTTGCAACAATATGGATGGACCTAGAGGGTATTATGCTTAGTGAAATAAGTTGGACAGAGAAAGACAAATACTGTATGTTTTCACTTACGGGTGGAATGTGAAAAATAAAACAAAGGATTGGATATAACCAGAAACAGGGTCACAGATATAGAGAGCAAAGTAGGGGTTACTGGTAGGGAACGGGGTGAGGGGAAGGCAAGTCAGAGAGAAAGGATTAATATGTACAAACTATTGTGTATAAAACAACTTACAAGGGTATATTGTATAGCACAGCGAGTGTAGTCAATATTAATAATAACTTTAAATAAAGTATAAGCTATCAAAATATCAAATCACTATGTTGTACACCTAAAACTAATATAATAAGTCACCTCTGGAGAGATTGGGGGCAGGAGGAGAAGGGGACAACAGAGGATGAGATGGCTGGATGGCATCACTGACTCGATGGACGTGAGTCTGAGTGAACTCCAGGAGTTGGTGATGGACAGGAAGGCCTGGCGTGCTGCGATTCAAGGGGTCACAAAGAGTTGGACACGACTGAGCGACTGAACTGAACTGATCCCAGTTAGAAATAATCATAATAAAATAAAATGGGGGTGGGATGGGAGGAAGAATACACATTTATCTTTTCTCCCATCTTAACCCAGAGTAAAAGTTTAATCATCTTTCTAGACACATTGTCCAACTATCAGCTGCTTTTTTGGCCTCTGGGCTCCACTGAGAATTGCTTCAAAGGCAGAAATGTGATGCTCAGGGTCTTCCTGGTGATATGGATGAGAAGAGCAATGTTTTAGGGGATTGATATTCTATGAATCATTTCTCATGGAAATTGCCTCACACCTGTTCGGGAAGTAGACAGAACCGATTCTGACATTCTCTTTTAGAATAAACAGAACTTCCTAAGTCACTTCTGAAGTGTCCACACTCACATACCAGGGAGGCAAGGCTTCCCTGAAGCCTTAATTTGCATAAATATATTTGTCACTTACACCTGCTTGCCACAGACTACCATACTTCCAGAGAACAAACACCAAAGACGTTTTGTTTTTCTTTACATTTGTCTTCATTTTATTTTTTAAATTAATTAGCTTATTTTAATTGGAGGATAATTGCTTTACAATATTGTGATAGCTTTTGCCATTCATCAGTGTGAATTGGCCACAGGTACACATATGTTGACCCCATCCTGAACCCCTCTCCCACCTCCATCCTGACCCTATCCCTCTGGATTGTCCCAGAGCACCTGCTTTGAGTGCCCTGTTTCATGCATCTAACTTGCACTGGTCATCTATTTTACATATGGTAATGTACATGTTTCAATGCTATTCTCTCAAATCATCCCACTCTCGCCTTCTCCCACTGAGTCTGAAAGTCTTTTCTTTACATCTGTGTCTTTGCTGCCCTGCATGTAGAACTGTCAGTATTGTCTTTCTAAATTCCATATATATGCTTTAATATACAGCATTTGTCTTTCTTCTACTGACTAACTCCAGGTTCATCTACCTAATTAGAATTGATTCAAATGTGTTCCTTTTTATAGCTGAGTAATATTCACCAAAGACATTTTGGCTTCAGCCCTGACAACCTTGTATCCCACATCTTTTCACACTCTGGGGCCAATGTCTTTCTGGCTCAGAGTACAAACTTTCCCCATCACAGCAATACCCACCACCTCCCCTGACTTTCATTTCACAAGAGGCCAGAAGTCCAGCTTTTCTAGATTTATTTTAACCACCAGAGGTGTGCAGCATCCCTGGGCTGAAAGAGCCAGCACTGGCTTCTGTAAGCTACCAACTGACACATCTATCCCTCCCCAAACTCCATCCTTGGAACAACTTGAGGAGGGCACAACAGAACGAAGGAAATGAACCCATCTTGAAACTCAGTCATAGTGACTGCCTCTCTATCATTTCACACACAGTGAATTCTGAGGTGTGACAGTTCCTCTAAGACAGGGTGTCCATGGGAGTCAGTAGACAGCCTCTGGGTGGAAACAAGAAGTGTCTTGAGACCAGCTTTGTTAGAGTCATCCTGCAATGACCTCCCATGGAGCCAAAACATTGCCTTCCAGGATGCCAATGGAGCCTAAACATTGCCTTCCGGGATGCCAAAGCAGATGGCCCTTCCCTCAGCCACACCTGTGGGATCTCCATCCTCCCTCTTGAGGCCCCTCCAAATCCCCACAACCACACAAAAATGCTCCCTCTGCTCAGCCTCTGTCACATTCTGTACTGATCATGATATTTTAAATGTTCATTTTCCAGTATGTATGTGTAATTGCTTAAACCTCTATTAAAGGGTAAAAAGGCAAGAACATTTCTTCCTCCCACAATACCTAGTACTGTGCCCTGCTCCAGTAGGAACTCAATAAGTATATGCCACACTGAACAGAGACAAAATGTTTAGTCTGCCACCATTACCAGTATGTTACTAAGATTAATCTTTATATGTATTATACTAAAATATTTGAAAGCCTTAAGAAAAGATATCCTAATAGATCTCAGTGAAAAACTTGAGTTGAAATTTGAGTTTATATGCTTTTTTAAAAAGAAAAGATTATTTAAACCAAAAATCTGACTGTAAGGATTTCCTTATGTAGGTCGCTGGATGTAAGCTGAAATATGTAATACGATAAGGCAACATTTAAATTATTAATGACCATTAATTATGGTAGAACAGAGTGATTTTCTTTTCCTGCCACTGAAATTTACATGCCCTCCCTTGGAGGGTGGTTATGTAACATGCCACTGAAATTCTACCTCCCCCACTGCAAAAACTGAGTTTTTAGTGGTACAGAGGCTGCTCAGCAACCTGAAGTATTATAATGTCTCTTTCTGTCTCATCCTAAGAACTGCCCAGTCATTTTAACCAGGCTTTCATTCCAGGGTTTCATCCCGGAGCCCAGCGTTGCAGACAAGCACAGCCAGCAAGTAGGCCAAGTGGCAGGAAGCAGATTCTTGAAATTCAAGTTAGAGCATGACACGTCAAGCCTCTATATCCCAGCTGGCGGCAGTGATCAGAATCACTGAGTTGCCAAAATAGTTTGTTTTGCATTCATTATCCAGATGATGTTGACATCATTAACCAGTAATGTTGACAGACTTTGGTTCGTGATCCTTTAGTTAACAATGGGATGAAAAATCAAAATCACAAATGAAAAATGTCAGAGTTGCCTGTTTTCTTCAAAATCAAAGAGCTGTAGGCAATTCAGCAGCAAGTGATTCTAGTGAGTGGCAAAATCATGCAGATGGCTTCTGATATACGTGCCTCTTAGCCAGGGCACATCACCCACACTTCCTCTGCCCAAGCGTAAACATGATGTTATCCCTACATCTGCCTGGAGGTGACACGTGGTGGGGTTAAAAGGGCATTAGATCCACATTTAAAGCTCTTTTCAGCAACACTAACTGTATACAGGTGTTGACAAGAAGAAGTTTTCTTAAACATTTTATTTTTTGAAAAAGAATACATGCTCATTTTAGGTAACACAAACAATACAGAACAATATAACAAGAAGGGTTGGTCCTTCTTCACTCCCACCAGTTTCATTCTTCTCTCCAGAGATTCCCAATGGAATTTGGCACAAGTTCATTCAGATCTTTTTCCTGTGTGTTTATAAAGACACATGTATATAAGGAAATGGCAACCCACTCCAATATTCTTGCCTGGAAAACCCCATGGACAGAGGAGCTTGGTGGGCTACAGTCCATGAGATCACAAAGAGTAGGACATAACTGAGCAAACATTAATATATAACCATTACATATATTTACGCATACACACACATCCATAATATATTATCAAAACTTATCTATAAAATTCTTTTATGAATACTTCTCAGTGGTTTTATATTCACTTAACAACACACTTCGGAGAAGGCAATGGCAACCCACTCCAGTACTCTTGCCTGGAAAATCCCATGGATGGAGGGTCCTGGTGGGCTGCAATCCATGGGGTCGCTAGGAGTCAGACACGACTGAGCGACTTCCCTTTCATTTTTCACTTTCATGCATCGGAGAAGGAAATGGCAACCCACTCCAGTGTTCTTGCCTGGAGAATCCTAGGGACGGGGAAGCCTGGTGGACTGCCATCTATGGGGTCGCACAGAGTCGGACACAACTGAAGTGACTTAGCAGCAGCAGCAACAACACATTTAAGTGTTCTCTATTTGTGGTAACTGAATGTATTGCCAGTATTTATGTTTTCCCACAGTGAGTTACTTATCCCCTAAGCTTCAGTTCAGGTCCCTTCTCTGTAAAATGAAGATAATGAATCCATTATCATGGGCTTGTGGAGGGCATCCATGAGAAGTCATTTGTAGGGCAGGGACTCACAGATTCTCTCTGGGTGAACATCACCCCAAATCCTCATCTTTATTTGCTGTATACATATTGATCTTCTCTCTCTGGCCCCACTAGACTGTAAGGTCTTGAAGGTGAGGTCTGTGTCTTCTTAGTGATGTGTCCTCAGTGCCTGGAACAGAACTGGCTTGACCTGTGAGCACCGGGAATGCTCACCGTGAATGCTGGCTTCTTAGCCATTCTCATCTGTACTGGCCCTGCCCCAAACTGCCAGCTGAATAGCTGAGTGGGAACCACCAGATGAAGGAGACTTGCTAGCCCACTTGGGGTGTGGAGGTGGGCAGGCCTGGACCACTTGTTAGAAAAGAGTACACAAGGCAGAGGCGGGAGGTGGAGGGGCAGTTCAGGTAAACATACTGTGGAGGTCAAAGAAATGAAGGACAAGCAGGAGCATGGCATCAGAGCATGAGGTGAATGAGGGTGTTATCAAAAGGGATACCTAAGGGTGAGATTCCAACAGATTTACCTGATCGGTTTCTGTCTCCTGGGTGGGCGGGGCTTCCCATGTGGCACAAAGACTCTTCCTGCCAATGCAGGAGCCGCAGGAGACTCGGGTTTGATCCCCAGGTCAGGAAGATCTGAAGTAGGAAATAGCAACGCACTCCAGTATTCTTGCCTGGAAATTTCCATGGACAGAGAAACCTGGTGGGCTACAGTCCATGGAGTTGCCGAGCCAAGCAGGACACGGCTGAGCGTATAGGAATGCCTGGGTGGGAGGGGCCTGGCCCCTAAGTATAGGCAGAGTCTGAAGGGGCAGTTCCACCTCTCACCATCAGAAGGCATGTCCTGAATAAGGGGGTCAAAAGGGAGAAATGTCCATTGATAAAAGAGGTATACAAGCTACCATATATAAAATAAGCTACAGGAATATATGTATAACACAGAGAATACAGCCAATATTTTATAATGAGTATAAATGGAATATAACCTTTAAAATCATTGTATTGTGAGTCACTGTATTGTACACCCATAACTTACATAATATTATACATTGACTATACTTCAATCTTAAAATGAGAAAAAAACAGTTATTGGAATATTATATACAACATAGCGACTATATATGTATTGCATATTTGAAAGTTGCTAAGAGAATAGACCTTAAAAATTCTCATCACAAAAAAAGGTTTGTAACTATGTGTCGTGACACGTTGAGTAGACTTACTGTGGTGATCATTGTGCAATACATACAAACAGCAATCAGTATGCTCCACACCTGAAACTAACAATCTTTTTTAAAAAATTTATTGGGAAATAGTTCTTCACAACATTGTACTAGTCTCTGCTGTACAGCGAAGTGAATAGATATGTGTGTATATATCCTCTCCCTTCTGGATTTCCCTTCCATTTACATCGCCACAGAGTGTTGAGTAGACTTACCTGCACTATACAGCAGGCTCTCACTAGTTATCTATTCCATGCATAGCAGTGTAAACGTGTCAATCTCAATCTCCCAATTCATCCCACACAACCACGTTCCCCCAGAATACTTTCATTCCCTAAGTCAGTGTCTCTGTTTCTGCTATGCAAATAAGTTCATCTGTACTAATTTTTCTAGATTCCACATATACGCATTAATATACGACATTTGTTTTACTCTGACTTACTTCACACCGGATGACAGTCTCTAGGTCCATCCACGTCTTATATGTCATTTATATCTCAGTTTTTTAAAAGGCAGCGCCTAGCCTCAGAGGCAGCTTGGGAACTTCCCACGGAGGGAGTCTGGAATCCTGCAGTGTTGGAGCTGGAGGAGTTTGGGGATACCAGTCCTGTATCTCTCAGACTCAATAAGGATCAGAATCCCCTGGACACTTGGTCAAATGCAAGTACCTGGGTCCCATCCACATTTCTCAGTTCTGATTCTGCAGGCCTGGGGATTTGGGCCAATCTCTTGGCCAGCGAATGAAGGCAAGATCCAAGCAATGCACACACCCCGGTGAGAGTCAGAGTCAGAGCAAGGACACAGCGAGGGAGTGGAGAGTTGTTCAGCAGGAGGGTCTAGGGAGCAGCAGGAAGTGGGGAATGTTGTGTTTCCTTCGGTCTCTTCAGTGGAAGGCAGCAGAGCACACAACGGGGCAGTGGTCCTCCACGTCTGGCGCTCAGACCAGTAGCATCAACATCACCCTGGAAATTGTTAGGAAAGCAAATTCTTGGACTCTACCCCAAATCTATTGATGACAAACTCTGTAAGTGAGGACAGGCAACCTGTTTTAGCAAATCCTCCAGGTGATTCTGGTGCTCCCCAGTATTTGAGAACACTACAACCAGAGGTAATCAGGTGACCATTTGTGTATACTGCCTTTCAAAAAAGTTTTAACTTGCTTCTGGATATGGCATACCTGTTGCTGCTGCTAAGTCACTTCAGTTGTGTCCGACTCTGTGTGACCCCATAGACAGCAGCCCTCCAGGCTCCTTTGTCCCTGGGATTCTCCAGGCAAGAACACTGGAGTGGGTTGCCATTTCCTTCTCCAATGCATGAAAGTGAAAAGTGAAGGGGAAGTCGCTAAGTCGTGTCGACCCTCAGCAACCCCATGGACTGCAGCCCACCAGGACCCTCCATCCATGGGATTTTCCAGGCAAGAGTACTGGAGTGGGTTGCCATTGCCTTCTCCCTAGTGTTCCACAAACTCACTGGAAACCTCACTGCCAGTACATTGTCAAGGTCACACTCAAGAGAATTTGAGAAATCACTCCACTTTCCTTTCCAGAGTAATGGATCCGTTCCAACAATTTCCAGAAATCCATTATGTACTGGAAATTGATGATACAAAGTATCAACTCCAGCTGAGTTGTCTCCTATGGGAATTGCTGGGAGACACAGTTGCCATCATCATCACAATAACCATCGCTGTCATCATCGTTGGCAACATTTACATAATGATTAATATGTTGGACACTGTTACTAGAACTTTATATTTATCCACTTAACCTTCCCCCCCCCCCAAGCACAAATCATAAAGTTGATATTGTATTTGTATCCTTCCATTTTACACGTGAGAACCTGAGGCAAAGGGAGCTTAAGCAAACTGCCAATAATCCCACCATTCCTAAGGGTTCAGAGTTTTGGACTCAAGCAGATGGCCTCCTGAGCCTCCACTCCTGAATTCTGTGCAAGAGAGGCAGCCTAGATAGTGGTTAAGAGTACTCGGTCTGGAGCCAGATCACTGGATTTAAATGCCACTCACTGGCAACCCACTTCAATACTCTTGCCTGGAAAATCCCATGGACGGAGGTGCCTGGCTACAGTCCATGGGGTCACAAAGAGTTGGACACGACTGAGCAACTTCACTTTCTTTCTGCTTGTAGCAATCATCTACTAACTGGCCTCTGGTCTCTAGTCTCACCCTTTCCTGGAAATCCATCCTAAAATAATTATATTTATATGCAAATATACGTCTGTCACCATCCTCAATATCCCATTTTCTCCTCCCATATGACAAAATCTAAGCATATGATGCTATTCACAAAGAAGTTTCCACTTACTCATTCTGCTTCATCTTCTGGATTCTTCCCGGTGCACTGAGCCACACCACCCTTGGTTTACTACTCCTTGATTAAGCCAGCCTCTGCTTCCTTGACTGGAATTTCCTACCATCCAGCTCTACTCTTGGGAAATTCCTACTTACTTTAAGTTTTGGCTAAACCACTGTTTCTTTAGGAAGTCTCCCCTGGGTTTGCCCCTGTTCTAGATTAAGACATCCTTTTGGTTTTTGCTTCCATTGGTCAAATGACCATTATAGCGGTTAGTACCTGTGTTGACATTGTGGGCCTGTTTCTCCGGTAGCCTATGAAGTTTTGAGAGCTGAAACTATCATCTTTTTGCCATTTTCCCAGTACACATCATAGATGCAAATGAATGTTAGTTAAATGAACGAGTAGAGTGCCTAGGGGACAGGTGAGTCCTTTACTTTACAGAAGGCAAGAGACAAAGTTCAAGAATAACCAGAGAGGGAACTGAAGTAATAATGAAGTCATCATAGTTGGTGTGAGATAATGTCTAGGAATCCAGCGTATAAGCGATGCAGCAAGTCGAAGCCCAGGGCTGAACTGAATATGCATCATTTCCTGGCATGACATTATTGAGATATCTTTCACTGGGCATCCAGTTCTAGGAATCATGTAGTGGAAAATGCCTCTACCTATCCAAAGATTTCTTAGTACTCTGTACAATACTAAGTTTTTCAAAGTCCCAGTAGGATTCCCTCCTCAATAAAGAGTTCTCTTGAAAGGGATTTTCTGGGTGGAGAGTTCACTCACATGCATGCATGAGAAGACCCACCTTGAGGGTGAATGCTCACAAAGGCCACACAGAGGAAAAATTAGAAGCAATAACTGGAGTGAGAGAACAGATCATAAACTTATTTGAAGACATGAAAAGCCGACTCAAGACTTAAACCAATAAACATCTGTTGCTGCTGCTAAGTCACTTCAGTCGTGTCTGATTCTGTGGGACCCCATAGACGGCAACCCTCCAGGCTTCCCTATTCCTGGGATTCTCCAGGCAAGAACACTGGAGTGGGTTGACATTTCCTTCTCCAATGCATGAAAGGGAAAAGTGAAAGTGAAGTCGCTCAGTCATGTCCAACTCTTAGCCACCCCATGGACTGCAGCCTACCAGGCCCCCTCCATCCATGGGGTTTTCCAGACAAGAGTACTGCAGTGGGGTGCCATTGCCTTCTCCGAATAAACGTATGAGTCTTAACAAACTAAAAGAAGACTTTTCCTTAAACCTAAATTTTCCTTTTGTTAAGAATAAAATGAAACTACCAATGATATATCTAAAGTTTCATTACAGAGGCTTGCTTAGTTTAATGATACATCTGATAGTGCTTGCTTGATGATTATTTGAGTTCAGACTATTTGTAATTGAATTTTGTATACTAATATGCCACTAATACTACACATTCTGAAATAAGTTGTTATAATATGTATGACATCAGCCACCAGGGAAGCCCATGTACATGTATATATCCACACACGTCAAGAAAGAGCAAAATGACACTTATAATGAAAAACAAACCCCAAGGGCATATTCAGGCTTCCCTGGTGGCTCAGATGGTAAAGAATCTGCCTACAATGTAGGAGACCTGGTTCAATCCTTGGTTGGGAAGATCCCATGGAGAAGGGAACGACAACCCACCTCAGTATGCTTGCTTGGAGAATCCAACAGACAGAGGAGCCTGGTGGGCTATAATCCATAGGGTCGCAAAGAATCAGACGTGATAGAGTGACTAACACTTTAAAGGCATATTCCTTTACTAAAAATTTCCATATTAAATAGTGTCCCCAGTCTTTGAAAAGAACTTTTTGGAAAGTAACAGTCAGCTCAAAACTGTTTCTGGAGTGAAATTCTCCAGATTTTAGCTTCCAATTACTGTTTAAAGTTTGCCAGATGATCATGGAGGAAAGCATTCCCAAGGGAATGATCTGACCTTTGTAAACAATGCTGGAAACTTTAAAACAGGCTAATTATTAAAGTGGAGCAAATGATAATTCTAGATGTAGAGTGAAACCCCATACCCTTACATTTCTGAAAGCACAGCGACATCAAGAAACATGTTGATTTCCTGCTCTGTGGCATCCTTTTCAGGATGCATGCCCAGCCCTTTCTGGCCTTGTTCTTTGTTTGGTTAGATATACATACATACATGCAAGCACAGGATACTTTAAGAAGGCAGCCTATCCTAAGTGCTACAGAATCAGTCCAACCCCAAACAATGCTTCCAAATCTGGAGTTGGAAGAGACCAAATACTGAATGCGGAAGACTCTGTGGAAGAAATAGAGACATAAAGAGATGTCTTAAAGGAAGTGTAATTTGGAAGAGAGAAGAGCACAATAGGAAAAGTATACATGCGGGAAAGACACACAGATCAATTAATGTACTCAGAGACTCTGCGTGTGCCGTTGCCTCTCCCTGGAACGCACTTCCCCTTAGAGGTGTGAACAGCTCACCTCTCACTATTTCGGGTCTGTACTTAAAGCTCACCTTCACTAGGGCCTCTCCTGGCTACCTTATATAAACTTCCGATCCTTGCCTTGCCCTAATGTTGCATATTACTTTTCCCCACTTTAGATTTTCTCTTCTGTACTTATCATTATTTAATCTGCATTACATTTTAATTATTAATCTTCTTCATTGTCTCTTCCACCAGAATGTAAATTCCACAAGGCAGGGAGTTTTGTCTGTTTGGTTTGTTACTGGATTCCCAGCAGCTAGAATACTGCCTGGCACTGAGAAGTACTCAGTAAACATTTGTTGAATAAATAAATAAGTTGTTTGGAGGGAGCTTAAGTTATTTATGATCAGGTTATTATTAAAATATCAAATTGACAGAAATAGAGCTTTGACATGAGGGAATCAGGTTCATGAATTTGGGCAGACAGTTTGGAGACAAATAGGGAGAACTTGGAATGTCTGCCAAGAACTCACAAATACAAGACTCCTGGGAGAATCTCAGGAGTCATTTGGTCCACTTCTCTCATTTCTAGGCAGCCCTACGCCTAAGTCATCCTTAACAAAACAAACTATTCAGCTCTCTATTTACACAAGTTTCATTGCGTATTTCTCAGAGGCTGAGGAAAACATCACAGAGGTCAAATTTACAGCCTGGTGGCTCCATTTTCAACCTCAGAGGAAGAAATTTACACCTTTGCAGAGCTGACCTTCTGGATTCCTTCTCAATGTTTTAGATGATTGGGCCTGGGTATAACTTTCATTCCCTCTAAAGGAAAATCTGGAAAGGAAGTGGTGGTCTAGTCAAACACAAATTTTTTTCTGTTCCAAATTCAGAGAAGCAGCTCCCTGAAACTTACAAGGGGTCTCTGGTTCATTGATACTCACCATTGTGGCTGTGCTTCTCAGAAGAGAACATTCTAAGCAGTTGAAGCCATGGGTGACAGGCATTCATTACCTGTTTGAGCACCATGTGCTATGTTGTGTTTAGCTGCTTAGCTGTGCCTAACTCTTTGCAACCCCATGGACCCCAAGATGCCAGGCTCCTTTGTCCATGGGGATTCTCCAGGCAAGAATACTGGAGTGGGTTGCCATGCCCTCCTCTAGGGGATCTTCCCAACCCAGGGGTCGAACCCAGGTCTCCCACATTGCAGGCAGATTCTTTACTGTCTGAGCCACCAGGGAAATCCATAGTTAGGTCCTAAAGTCCAACTGCATTCATTTCCAACATCTCTCACCTGTCTTCATGGAAAGAAGAGGTGTAAGAGACATAGGACATGATATACATAGAATGATCTATATGGAGTGGAACTGGACTTCTAACTTGCTGCCACTCCACACTGAAAGCCTTTTGTGTATAGGGCATTTATGGGTATAGGCGTCCGCTGGTAAAATAAGTGCCAACCTGCTCCCCTATAGGGAGCATAAAATCTAAGA
The DNA here is from genome assembly GCF_001704415.2 of Capra hircus. Taxonomy (NCBI): domain Eukaryota; kingdom Metazoa; phylum Chordata; class Mammalia; order Artiodactyla; family Bovidae; genus Capra; species Capra hircus. Next base: position 33,148,326 of record NC_030812.1, read on the forward strand.
AAAGGAAGACAGAACAAAAGGAAATGACATGAGAAAGAAGTGATAAAGCAGAAACTGGGAGATGCAACCTCACAAAATAGGCGTTCAATAGCTACTTGACGAGTTGAATTATTTGCTAAAAGCTTCATTTGATTTTAAGGAACATTTACTCCCATTTAGCTGGTTTAAGTGAGTCTTAACATAACTGAAAATAAGCTATTGCACCAACTAGGAAAAACAAACTCCTGGCTGCGTGCTACAGTGGATGAAATGAAAAACAACATTCCTAATTAACATTTAAAATTCCTGAGTGAAATATTCAACAAACTGTAATAAAAACCATTAAAAAATTCAAATATTTACAGACAAATTACCTCTTTTCTTGACCCTTTCTTTTAAATCAGGAGATAATAATTTTTTATTTTTAAAGTTATTTTTTCTCTCGCATTTTTTCACTCTATACCCAATACTTGCTTTTCTGATATAGACATTACAGTGGTGGTTTAGTCGCTAAGTCATGTCTGACTCTTGCAACCCCATGGACTGTAGCCCGCCAGGCTCTTCTGTTCATGGGATTCTCCAGGGAAGAATACTAGAGTGGGTTGCCATGCCCTCCTCCAGGGGATCTTCCCAACTCAGGAATCCAACCTGAGTCTTCTGCATTTCAGGCAGATTCTTTACCAACTGAGCTATGAGGGAAGCCTATTATACAGCTCATTAATTTTAGACCAAAAAATGCATAAATAATATTCACTAACTTGGAAAAAAAAAGCTGAAACCATCAATGGAGATAAAATGAGCAGTATAACACACTGATGATGTGTGTTTTATTTGGAGCCTAGCAATGGTCATATGTTTCAGATTGTCTGGTGTTTTGTGGGTGAGGATGCTAATCATCAACTATCCACTAATTTTTATTGTTCAAATTAGGCTTTTAACATATGTATACACACACAAACATATATATCTTATAATGCATTTTCCTTTTTTTGAAGAATGACTTGTGTCTCTTTGGCGTTTGAAATACTGATTTGAAACAAATACTTACTCACATTTTACTTTCCTCCTTAGATGTCTTTTCATTAATCAGTTTGCCTTTATCCTTTGTCTGCACAGTCAAAAGATACAGATTCTACTGACATCTCAATGCTCTTGAAAATTGTCCTGATGTCCTTAGGACCCATAATTTCAATCTTGATTGTGTTACAACCTTTCTAGAAAGGGCAGGAATAAAATGAAGATTCACTAAACAGTTTCTCTGTGCTATCTTTTTGTTTCTTGGGTGTTTTATATGTCAATTCATTTCAGTGTAAGAAATTGTATCCTTATTTTACCTCTGAGGAAACTGAGACTTGGTTACTGGCCCATAGTCACACTGCTAGAAATAGCAGAGCCAGGACTGAATCCAGGTCTGTTGAATTCCAAGGCATGGGTTCTTGTCCACATAGTAGGGAGACAGAATTTTACAACAAGTGGATGAAGCCTCAGAGATCAATTAATCCAACCGGACAAACCCTCTCTCTCTCCCTCTCCATCTGCTTACAACTCTGCCAAATACACACATTTCACAGACAAGAACACTGAAAATCAGAAAATTTAATACTTTGCCAAGTCACAAGTAATGCAAGTGGTGAAAATATTCATACAAAGTGATTTTTAACAGTTTTAAAGATGCAAAATCATTGATTCTTACATATTCATCAACCCCATCTCTTAAAAGTTAATTTTATTGAGGTATAATTCATATTCAGGAGACTTCATCCATTTAAGATATACAAATCAATGAGCTCTGACAGATGTATACACTCTTAAAACCACTCTGACAATCAAGATACAGAACATTCCCACCCATCCCCAAAGCTCCTCATGCTTCTTTGTAGGCTATTCTTTCCTGGACTCACAGCCCGAGGCAAAAACTGATCCGCTTTGGTTGATTAGTTTCACTATTGATTAGTTTCCATTTCCTAGAATTTGTGTAATTGAATTTATACAGTATGTACCCCTTTGTGTTTGGATTACTTCCCTTAGCATAATTATTCTTGATTCAACTGTGTTTTTATGTATATTTCATGTACTTTGTTCCTTTATGTGCTGAATAATATTCCACTGCATGGAGGCCATGTTCTCTCTGTTACCTGTTAATAGATATTTGGGATGTTTCCAGTTCTTATAGCTATTGTGAATAAAGTTGTTGTGAACACACGTGTGCAAACCTTTATGCTATCATCTGTCTTTATTTTTCTTGGATAGCCGCAGTGGGATGCCTAGAAAATATATGTGCATGGTTAAGTTTTTAATAAACTGAAAGGCTTCCAAAGTGGTTAGACTATTTCACATTCCCACCAGCAATGTTGTGTCCCAGTGTCTTCACATCCTTGCAAACATTTAGTCAAAATGTCCAGTCTTCTTCATTTTACCCCTTCTGGTAGGTGTATACTGGCTTTGATGGTTCTTGATTCGTATGTGTTGTTATGTTCATTTCATGTGTGTACTGATGACCAATGATGCTAAATATCCTTTCATGTGCTTATTAGACATTATAATATCTTCTTTTATAAAGTACTCAATTCTTTTACATATTTTAATAGAGTTGTTTGCTTATTGTAGAGTTTATGTTCTCTGTATATTCTGTACACAAATTTGTGTAAGCTATGTGTTGTGGTGGCTTTAAATCTAGTCTGAAAATTCTTGGTTACTCTTTCCATCAAGAAGTGGAGCTTATTCTAACTTCCTGTGAGTGTTGGCTGCATATAGGGACTTACTCTTAGTACACAGAATATGATAGAGTTATGAGATATCACTTCGGAAATCAGGTCATAAAAAGGCTGCAGCTTCTGTTTCACTTTGCTCTCCTTCCCTCTCTCTCCTGAGCTACTCACTCTAGGAAAAACCAGCAACCATGTCACGAGGAAAGACAGGCAGCCTATGGAAGAGCTCACATGATTAGAAACCAAGAAGGCTTGGTAGATCTCCTGCCAACAGCCACTTAAGTAGGTTTAGAAGTGAAGACAGTCAAACCTTGAGATGACAGAAATCCCAGCCAACAGCTTAACTGCACCCTCCCAGATTGTTGGCCACAGGGAGCTGATAATAAATATTTGTCCTTTAAAGTTGTTGAGTTTGAGGGTAATTTGTTATGCAAGAGATAACTAACATATATGCATTGCAAAAATTTTCACACATTCTATAGCTTGCCTTTACATTTTCCCAAGGTTGTCTTTTGAAGAACAAAAGCTTTTAATTTTGATAGTCTGATTTATTACTTTTTTCCTTAATAGTTTTGTGTTTTCCTTTCATGAGTTTTGTGTCTAAGAACTCTGCCTACCTCAAGGATATAATGACTTTTTTCCTATATTTCCTTCTAGAATTTAGGCTGTAATCCATTTTGTATAGGGTATGAGGTAAGAATGAGTTTATTTTTTTCTTACAAGTCTACAATTACTCCATCACTATTTACTGAAAGAATCTTTTTCCTGTCGAATTGCTTTCTCTGTTAAAAAAAAAAGCAACTGTTCATAAATACATGCATTTCTGAACTTTTCTGTTTCATTGAGCTATAGGTCTACCTTTTCACTAATATCACACTGTCTTGATTAAGTCCTTATTAAGCTTTATTAAGTTTTAAAATTCTTTTTTAAAATTGCTTTGGTCATTCTAGGTTATTTGCATTTCATATACATTTTAGAATCAGCTTCTTAATTTCTGCCTATGCAGGCTGCTGAGATTTTGATTGACAATACACTGAATCTATAGACCAATTTAGGGAAAATTGAACCTTTACAAAATACAAAGACTTGGCTGTGTATTTTCTACAATGTCAGTGAATTTGGGGTATATTATTAACATAAAAATCAAAATTAAAGGACATTTATTGTTTTATAATTACTTCCCTTTTTCTGAATTTAGCTTTTCCAAGCTTAAATTCAAGTCTTAACTTCATGATTTGGATATGCTTCAGTTTCCTAATCTATAAAGCAGAAAATAATACTTATCTTTAAAGCTTGCAACTGGAGGTATACAGAGATAGGGTAGGAGAGTGAAATTCAAGAAGTGTAACCCTATTTGACTGTAAGAATTCAGGAGTGATAAACGTTTGCTTAGTATGATTTTGAAAAAAATTCTTAGAGAATGTGTTTTAACTAGAAAATTGATTTGTTTTGATTTCATTTTTCTGGTGACCTACAAATGAGTTACACAAGCAGCTAGTAACTTGTGCACATTTGATAAAATTTTGTTTCATTCATTCAAAGAATATTTACTATGTCCCAGGCCTGAATCAAATTAAGCACTGACTACAGAGTGTGTATGTGCATGCACGTGTTTGTGTATCCTTGGTGTGCATCCAGTGCTAGTCACTCAGTCATATTTGATTCTTTGACCTATGGACTGTAGTCTTCCAGGCTCCTCTGTCTATGGAATTCTCCAGGTAAGAACACTGGAGTGGGTTTCCATTTCCTACTCCAAGGGATCTTCCCCCAGGGATTGAACTTGGGTCTCCTGCATTGCAGGCAGATTCTTTACCATCTAAGCCACCAGGGAAGTGCTTGGTGTGCATAAGTATATCTATAATTGTGTATGTGTTTATCTGTGTCTGTTTGTAAGTTCAGATAAAAGTTACCATCATTGCTTTGTCCTTCTTCCTGCATCTTTGAGCTAAACTAGAAATTGTGCATCATGGATTATTTCAACCAGTTCTCAGTTAATTTTGTCCCTGATATTGCTCCAGTAATCATATACAAATGTGAAAGTTGGACCATAAAGAAGGCTGAGCACCAAAAAATTGATGCTTTTGAATTGTGATATTGGAGAAGAAAGACTCTTGAGAGTCTCTTGGACTGCAAGGAGAGTACACCAATCAATTCTAAAGGAAATCAATGCTTAATACTCATTGGAAGGACTGATGCTGAAGCTGAAGCTCCAATACTTTGGCCACTTGATGCGAAGAGTTGACTCACTGGAAAGACATGATGCTGGGAAAGATTGAAGGCAAAAGGACAAGGGGGCAACAGAGGATGAGATAGTTAGATCACATCACTGATTCAATGGACATGAATTTGAGCAAACTCTGGGAGATATGGAGGACAGAGGAGCCTGGTGTGCTGCAGTCCACAGGGTCACAGAGTTGGATATGACTTAGCAAGTGAAAAACAACAAAAACAAATTGTTATAAAAATGTAAGTTCTCTGTCCTTTGCTCTGAAGTGTGAAGAAGGAGAATATGAAAACTAAGGTAAGAGGTAATGATAGAGTAATAAGCTTGCCCTACAATAGAGCTGAGGCTACAGGCATTTCACATTACAGAAAAAATACAGCAGCCAACAAGTGTTTACTACATGCTTAGTGGTTGCCTGGACTTAAATATATTGGAGGCTCCTTATGTCAATACTGTCACAACTTGAACTTCACTGTTAACCTGTAATAATTTAAGAAGGCTTAAAAGACACAGGCAGAGCTGTTAGGAGGATCATGCAATAGTGTAGGTGAAAGGTAACTTAAGTCAAGACCAGTGGTGGCAGCAGCATGGCAAGAAGAGGCTGGATGTGGGGAATATGGTGGTTGCTGATGGACTGATACTGAGTTTGAGACAGAAAATGATGCCCAGGTCACTGCAACTGCAGAATGCTGCTTTGTTCACTGAGACTTGGGAACAGCAAGATTGGTGGGAGAACATGACTGTCTTACTCATGTTGAATTTAAGGTGTTTTGTGATACCAAGTGGATATATAAGGTTATACATGCCCTGGCATTCAAAGGAGAGACCTGAGCTGGAAATTATGAATTAAAAGAAATGAGGCCAATCTCAGAGACCTCTAAGATAATGTTAAATGCCCCAACATTCGAATCATAGGAGTTCCAGAAGAAGAGGACAAAAAGAAAGACCATGAGAAAATACTTGAGGAGATAATAGTTGAAAACTTCCCTAAAATGGGGAAGGAAATAATCATCCAAGTCCAAGAAACCCAGAGAGTCCCAAACAGGATAAACCCAAGGTGAAACACCCCAAGACACATATTAATCAAATTAACAAAGATCAAACACAAAGAACAAATATTAAAAGCAGCAAGGGAAAAACAACAAATGACACACAAGGGAATTCCCATAAGGATAAGAGCTGATCTTTCAATAGAAATGCTTCAGGCCAGGAGGGAATGGCAAGACATACTTAAAGTGATGAAAGAAAATAACCTACAGCCCAGATTACTGTCCCCAGCAAGGATCTCATTCAAATATGGAGGAGAAATCAAAAGCTTTGCAGACAAGCAAAAGCTGAGAGAATTCAGCTCTCCCAAACCAGCTCTCCAACAAATGCTAAAGGATCTCCTCTAGACAGGAAACACAGAAAGGGTGTATAAACTTGAACCCCAAACAACAAAGTAAATGGCAACGGGATCATACTTATCAATAAATACCTTAAATGTAAATGGGTTCAAACAAAAGACAAAGACTGGCGGAACGGATCCAAAAACAAGACCCCTATATATGTTGTCTACAATAGACCCATCACGAAACAAGGGACACATACACACTGATAGTGAAGAGCTGGAAAAAGATATTCCATGCAAATAGAGACCGAAAGAAAGCAGGAGTAGCAATACTCATATCAGATAAAATAGACTTTAAAACAAAGGCTGTGAAAAGAGACAAAGAAGGACACTACATAATGATCAAAGGATCAATCCAAGGAGAAGATATAACAATTATAAATATATATGCACCCAACACAGGAGGACTTTAATACCCTACTCACACCTATGGATAGATCTACTAAACAGAAAATTAAAAAGGAAACACAAACTTTAAATGATCCAATAGATCAGTTAGACCTAATTGATGTCTATAGGACATTTCACCCAAAGCAATGAATTTCACCTTTTTCTCAAGTGCACATGAAACCTTCTCCAGGATAGATCACATCCTGGGCCATAAATCTAGCCTTGGGAAATTAAAAAAAAAATTGAAATCATTCCAAGCACCTTTTCTGACCACAATGCAGTAAGATTAAATCTCAATTACAGTAGAAAAACTATTAAAAATTATGACATATGGAGGCTGAACAACACGCTAATGAATAACCAACAAATCACAGAAGAAATCAAAATATGCATAGAAAGGAATTAAAATGAAAACACAAAAACCCAAAACCTGTGGGACACTGTAAAAGCAGTGCTAAGAGGAAGGTTCAAACAATACAGGCATATCTCAAGAAACAAGAAAAAAGTCAAATAAATAACCTAACTCTACACCTAAAGCAACTAGAAAAGGAAGAAATGAAGAACCCCAGGGTTAGTGGAGGAAGGAAATCTTAAAAATTAGGGCAGAAATAAATACAAAAGAAGCAAAAGAGACCATAGGAAAAAATCAACAAAGTAAAAAGCTGGTTCTTTGAGAGGATAAATAAAATGAACAAACCATTAGCCAGACTCATCAAGAAACAAAGGGAGAAACATAAAATCAATAAAATTAGAAATGAAAATGGAGAGATCACAACAGACAACACAGAAATACAAAGGATCATAAGAGACTACTATCAGCAATTATATGCCAATAAAATGAACAACGTGGAAGAAATGGACAAATTCTTAAAAAAGTACAACTTTTTAAAAACTGAACCAGGAAGAAATAGAAAATCTTAACAGACCCATCACAAGCACAGAAATTGAAACTGTAATCAGAAATCTTCCAGCAAACAAAAGCCCAGGTCCAGATGGCTTCACAGCTGAATTCTCCCAAAAATTTAGAGAAGAGCTAACACCTATCCTACTCAAACTCTTCCAGAAAATTGCAGAGGAAGGTAAACTTCCAAACTCATTCTATGAGGCCACCATCACCCCAATACCAAAACCTGACAAAGATGCCACAAAAAAAGAACTCTACAGGCCAACATCACTGATGAACATAGATGCAAAAATCCTTCACAAAATTCTAGCAATCAGAATCCAACAATGCATTAAAAAGATCATACACCATGACCAAGTGGGCTGTATCCCAGGGATGTAAGGATTCTTCAATATCTGCAAATCAATCAATGTAATACACCACATTAACAAATTGAAAAATAAAAGCCATATGATTATCTCAATAGATGCAGAGAAAGCCTTTGACAAAATTCAACATCCATTTATAATAAAAACTCTCCAGAAAGCAGGAATAGAAGGAATATACCTCAACATAATAAAAGCTATATATGACAAACCCACAGCAGACATTCTCCTCAATGGGGAAAAATTGAAAGCATTTCCCCTAAAGTCAGGAACAAGACAAGGGTGCCCACTTTCACCGCTACTATTCAACATAGTTCTGGAAGTTTTGGCCACAGCAGTCAGAGCAGAAAAAGAAATAAAAGGAATCCAAATTGGAAAAGAAGAAGTAAAACTCTTTCTGTTTGCAGATGACATGATCCTCTACATGGAAAACCCTAAAGACTCCACCAGAAAATTACTAGAGCTAATCAATGAATATAGTAAAGTTGCAGGATATAAAATCAACACACAGAAATCCCTTGCATTCCTATACACTGCTGCTGCTGCTGCTAAGTTGCTTCAGTCATGTCCGACTCTGTGCAACCCCAGAGATGGCAGCCCACTAGGCTCCCCCGTCCATGGGATTCTCCAGACAAGAACACTGGAGTGGGTTGCCATTTCCTTCTCCAATGCATGAAAGTGAAAGTGAAGTCACTCAGTCGTGTCCGACTCTCAGTGACCTCATGGACTGCAGTCTTCCAGGCTCCTCTGTCCATGGGATGTTCCAGGCAAGAGTACTGGAGTGGGGTGCCACTGCCTTCTCCGATACACTAATAATGAGAAAATAGAAAAAGAAATTAAGGAAACAATTCCATTCATCATTGCAACGAAAATAATAAAATACTTAGGAATATATCTACCTAAAGAAACAAAAGACATATATATATAGAAAACTATAAAACACTGGTGAAAGAAATCAAAGAGGACACTAATAGATGGAGAAATATACCATGTTCATGGATCAGAAGAATCAATATAGTGCAAATGAGTATACCACCCAAAGCAATCTATAGATTCAATGCAATCCCTATCAAGCTACCAATGGTATTTTTCACAGAGCTAGAACAAATAATTTCACAATTTGTATGGAAATACAAAAAACCTCAAATAGCCAAAGCAATCTTGAAAAAGAAGAATGGAACTGGAGGAATCAACCTGCCTGACTTCAGGCTCTACTACAAAGTCATCAAGACGGTATGGTACTGGCACAAAGACAGAAATATAGATCAATGGAACAAAATAGAAAGCCCAGAGATAAATCCACACACCTATAGACATCTTATTTTTGACAAAGGAGGCAAGAATATACAATGGATTAAAGACAATCTCTTTAACAAGTGATGCTGGGAAAACTGGTCAACCACTTGTAAAAGAATGAAACTAGAACACTTTCTAACACCATACACAAAAGTAAACTCAAAATGGATTAAAGATCTAAACTTAAGACCAGAAACTATTAAACTTCTAGAGGAGAACATAGGCAAAACACTCTCCAACATAAATCACAGCAGGATCCCCTATGACCCAGAGTATTGGAAATAAAAGCAAAAATAAACAAATGGGACCTAATTAAAATTAAAAGCTTCTGCACAACAAAGAAAACTATAAGCAAGGTGAAAAGACAGCCTTCAGAATGGGAGAAAATAATAGCAAATGAAGCAACTAACAAAGAATTAGTCTCAAAAATATACAAGCAATTCCTGCAGCTCAATTCCAGAAAAATAAATGACCAAGTCAAAACATGGGCTAAAGAACTAAACAGACATTTCTCCAAAGAAGACATACAGATGGCTAACAAACACATGAAAAGATGCTCAAAGTCACTCATTATCAGAGAAATGCAAATAAAAACCACAATGAGATACCATTTCATGCCAGTCAGAATGGCTGTGATCCGAAAGCCTGCTGCTGCTGCTGCTGCTAAGTCGCTTCAGTCGTGTCCGACTCTGTGGGACCACATAAACGGTAGCCACCAGGCTCCACCGTTCCTGATGTGAAAGTCTACAAGCAATAAATGCTGGAGAGGGTGTGGAGAAAAGGGAACCCTCTTACACTGTTTGCGGGAATGCAAACTAGTACAGCCACTATGGAGAACAGTGTGGAGATTCCTTAAAAAACTGGAAATAGGACTGCCATACAACCCAGAAATCCCACTGCTGGTATACACATCGAGGATACCAGAATTGAAAGAGACACGTGTACCCCAGTGTTCATCGCAGCACTATTTATAATAGCCAGGACATGGAAGCAACCTAGATGTCCATCAGCAGAGGAATGGATAAGAAAGCTGTGGTACATATACACAATGGAGTATTACTCAGCCATTAAAAAGAATACATTTGAATCAGTTCTAATGAGGTGGATGAAACTAGAGCACTTATACAGAGTGAAGTAAGCCAGCAAGAAAAACACCAATACAGTATACTAATGCATATATATGGAATTTAGAAAGATGGTAACGATAACCCTGTATGCAAGACAGCAAAAGAGACACAGATGTACAGAACAGTCTTTTGGACTCTGTGGGAGAGGGCGAGGGTGGGATGATTTGGGAGAGTGGCATTGAAACATGTATATTATCATATGTGAAATGAATCACCAGTCCAGGTTCGACGCATGATACAGTATGCTCAGGGATGGTGCACTGGGATGACCCAGAGGGATGGTATGGGAAGGGAGGTGGGAGGGGGTTCAGGATGGGGAATGCATGTATACCCATGGCAGATTCATGTCAATGTATGGCAAAACCAATACAATATTGTAAAGTTAAAAAGAGAGAGAGAGAGAATTAAAAGTTCAGGTCTTAACCAAAAAAAAAAAAAAAAAAAAGAAAGAAAGAAAAAGAAAAATATGAAAAATAAATAAATAAAAATTTCCAAGTCACAGTTCTATAGATGGGAATTCAAGCTTGGTCATAGAGCTCATCTAAGGACAATGCTTAGAGTAAGACAAGAACAAACAGGGTCTAGGACTGAGCCTTTAGGAATTCTAACATTTAATCGAGCCTCAAAGGAAATCAACAAAGAAGCAGAAAGTTAGTTGACTTTCTCTAAAACCAGTAGAGAGTAGAAGCCAGAAGAAAGCTGTTTCAAGACGGCAGGGGTAGGGGGTGATCAACAGTGTTAAATAATGCTGAAAAGCTGAGTAACTTGAGAACTGGATTGGCAAACTATTTTATAACAGGATATAGCTTCCAGCTAAGTAGACTCTTATTTGTGAAAGAAAGAGAGAAAAGAAGGAAGGGTGGGAGGAAGGGAGAGAAGGGAAGGAGAGAGAGAAGGTGGGAAAGAGGAAGAAAAGAGATAATATTTTAAGATTTAAAAAAAAAAAAAAAAAACCTGAGGCACCATTCTTGGCACTCTGTACCTATGAACTGCAGATTTCAAGTTTCAGATTCCTCTTCTCATTATCTTTTCTGGCTATCAAGGAGAAGTAACTTCTTCACCTCTGACAGTTTAGAATTACATCAGGGCCCTCTCTTGAGAAGAATTCTAGATATGGGACTGTCTGGCGTAAAAGTTTCACCTCCTACGTCAACATTCTCCAGAAGAAAATGCCAGGCTCAGTGAGCATCTTGATTCCTCATAAGATCGAGTTCATGACCTCTCTATAGCCTGGAGCTCCAAGCCAGTTAGCCATCAGTAAACCAACAGACTCATTTCATAACCATTATTTAGACAACCTGAAATTGGTGGCGTGTATAGATGCGTCTTTATGTGCAGACATAAATAAGCTTTGAAACAGGGAGAGAAGCAGAAGTATATCCAGTCAAATTACGCTATTACCACAATATACAGATTTTCCCAAGTTGCTTTTTTGCACATGGATTTTTTGGATATTTTTAGGAGATAGGTTTTTAGACCAGAAATCAAGACATCTGAACTTAGTTTTGTTAAATAAACCAACTTGCTTTATGATGTGGGAAAGCTCTTTTACCATGCTGAGCTTTAGTTTCTTCATCTTTGAATTTTGAAAATGTCTACCCTGCCTATGTCTCATTATTGTCATAGTGATCAAAGGCTATGCACATAAATGTACTTTAAAAAACCACTGAATGATATAGAAATGCCATAAAGATGCTTTCATCAACATTCCAACTTATTATGGTTATGATTTAAATGTCCAAAGATGATTAAGACAATCAACAGAACATCCTCAAAGAGTTTATCGCAGATTTAAAATTTTGTTTTATTTAATTCAGCATCATACTTCATATTCTATCATTTCCATGATATTTTTAAAAAGTCTACCATGATGCTGCCTCAGAAACAAACTCATAAGTAAATGTCTTACTTTGCCTTTACCTTAACTTTTTTTTTTTTTTTTAATAATCTATGGGAATTCCCTGGCAATTCAGTGGTTAGGATTCCACATTTTCACTGCTGAGGGCATGGGTTTAATCACTGATTGGGGAGCTAAGTTCCTACAAACCACACAGTATGGCCAAAAAAAAAAAAAAAAGTAATCTGCACCCACACACTTCAGTTCACACCCTCTGCATGAGAAGTTCCCTAACTTCAGCCCGTGGAGAATTCCTTTCCCTGTGGGTCCACAGCCACAGGGACTGGTGTGCGCGCTGCTCTTTTACTCTGGTCTTTATTCTCTCTGGGCTTCCATCTTGGCTCACATGGTAAAGCGTTTGCCTGCAATGCGGGAGACCTGGGTTCGATCCCTGGGTTAGGAAGACCCCTGGAGAAGGAAATGGTAATCCACGCCAGTATTCTTGCCTGGAAAATCCCATGGATGGAGAAGCCTGGTAGTCTACAGTCCATGTGGTGGCAAAGAGTCGGACGCGACTTCACTTTCACTTTTATTCTCTGGCTATGTGTATATTCTGCCTCTGATCTCTGTTTGTTCTGGTTATGTATTTATTCAACTGTTTCACTGAACAATCTGGAATGCCACCCACAGTCTCTTACAATTCCTCATAGAACTTAAGCCATACCAGCCATATTGGTCTGTTAAACACTTAAATTGAAATAGTATGAGGCAGTACGTGGGATAAAGAACAAAAGGCTCAGAATTTAGAAAATTCTTGCTTTAGCTCATACCTGCCACTAGCTGGTGGCACAGAGCAATTCACTTAAAATCCCTGAGCCATCCTTATCTGTAAATGAGAAAGTTAGACTAAGTCCAGTCTCTTCCAGTTAACTCTATGAAAATCAAGGTTGCATATATAGATTCCTTCCCACAATCACTTTCAAAATTTCTACCTAGAAAAGTTCATAGCAGCTCAGGTCTGTTGATAGAGAGCACCAGTTTTGAAGTTCTACAGCTAGGAACAACCACCTAAAATCTTACCACTGACCCTGTTTGTTGAGACGACCATTACTGATCTGGGCAATGGCCAGTGCAGCTTGTACTAATGAGCCTTCTGACCCTCCTAACCCTGGACATGATGCCACAACTAACACTGCCATATCTGCTACCACTGCTGCCCCAGGAACTTGGTCCTTCTGCCACCATCCCCTGGGAAAAGTTCCCTTTGACCTGCACCTCTGGGGCAGGTGCCTACCCTAATTGCAAGTGAGTCTGGGAGAGCAAGTAGGTGACATTATATAGTGAAAGCAACCTTTGAACATAGGAGGGAGATTCTGCATGCTGGGCAACTAAAAGACTCTAAGTACTTCCACTACTATAATTCTTATTTTTCAGATCAGAAAACGTAGGATAACTGACATGCCCAAGGTCATAGAGATGGCAAGTGGCTAAATCAGTCTGTCTGATGCTGATGACTCTCTGCTCTCCTCAGGTTCCAAAGCCTCCACTTGATGGAGACTTTAGGGACAGGTGAGTTTGTGCAGGTGAGACTGTAGGTTTCATTCATCATCATCCGCATTATTGTCATCACCATTATGATATTTAAAGAGAAAATCTACAAACTTGTGACTCAATCAAGTTCACAGTCCCCAAGTCATCAGGAAATATCTGTTGATAGAATAGAAGATGTATTTTGATTAAAACATTTAAAAAGTAGTTCCCATAGACAGACATGAAAATAAACAACTCTGATCAGGAGCCAAAGCTCAACACCAGGTCAATGTTGTAAACACCATTTTCATCTCCTAAAGCAGATACCATTTAGCAACTAAACTCAGTAACAACAACTTTCTGACCTGCCTGCTGTTTTCCCTGCAGCTGTTTCCACTGCAATTACAAAAGAGGAAAGCTTCTGGTCCTTTGATAATAACTCAACCCAGTCAAGAGAACACTGTACACTTAAAAAATGGGATTCATAGTAAGAAAGGTGGGATTAGTCCTCTTCCTCCTTTACACACACCCTCACACTGCATTTTCCCAGAACACAGAGAATTGCTATATTGTCAATTCCTGGCTATATGTAGTAACAGAGGAGAGAGAGAAGGGCAGCATTAATAAATTAAACCTATCTTTAGCCTCCAAACCACATTTTGAGCATTAGTCTCCTTTACCATGCACCCCAGGCTAAAACTGAAAAATAAGAAACAAAATCCTTAATTGGGGTCACTCTCCCTACCCTCCCCCAACAGCCCTGGCCGCCAGTCCTCTTCAGTACAGGAAGTAACAAGCAGGAAAAAGATCCACAAGCCAGCACTAGGGGAATGGCATGGAGACTCCAATGGCTAGGCCAATCCAGAGAAGCAGTTACTCACTTCTGAAGGAACCAAGGATCAGCTACACTCTTGCTCCCTAAGCAGCAGCCTTCATGTGGCTATATTCACACCTTGAGCTTTGATCAATTTCTAGAAAATTCTGATGTCCCAAAACCCACATGTATAATCTAGATCATCTCACTGGAGAAAGAGTGTGAAATATGTGTAATCCCTGCCCTTTGTCATCTGATTCTAATTTAAACACTTCCCAGTTTCCTACTCCAACCATAATTGTTCATTGCACTGATTATAATAATTCATCTAAAACAAGCAATAAAAGGAACAGAGCCTCCTCCTGTGGCCAGAACTTTCCCAAAGCTTAGGCCTGCCAGCAATTATATGCCTTTTACTCCATGCCTTTAGCATCTTTAACAAGGCCTCTTGGTTCATTGGAGCCCCAATCCTTAGAAATAGAAAGCAAAAACAATAGATAAAAACAATGGACTCCAAGAGTAATCATTTTTCCAATTGCCACCCACTGATGGCACTGTGCTCTTGGTGAGGAGAAACTCACCAAGAGACTACTTAAAGGTCAGACACTAAGAAAATTTTGAAAGAAATTTCATATCCTGAATGATTTAGAATGGTGTCTTTTTAAAAATTGAAGTATAGTTGATCATTCCTATCCCAAAGAAAGGCAATGCCAAAGAATGCTCAAACTACTGCGCGATTTCACTCATCTCACACGCTAGTAAAGTAATGTTCAAAATTCTCCAAGCCAGGCTTCAGCAACACGTGAACCATGAACTTCTAGATGTTCAAGCTGGTTTTAGAAAAGGCAGAGGAACCAGAGATCAAATTGCCGACATCCGCTGGATCATCGACAAAGCAAGAGAGTTCCAGAAGAACATCTATTTCTGCTTTATTGACTATGTCAAAGCCTTTGACTGTGTAGATTACAATAAACTGTGGAAAGTTCTGAAAGAGATGGTAATACCAGACCACTTGACCTGCCTCTTGAGAAATCTGTATGCAGGTCAGGAAGCAACAGTTAGAAATGGACATGGAACAACAGACTGGTTCCAAATGGGAAAAGGAGTATGTCAAGGCTGTATATTGTTACCCTGCTTATTTAACTTATATGCAGAGTACATCATGAGAAATGCTGGGCCAGAAGAAGCACAAGCTAGAATCAAGATTGCCGGGAGAAATATCAAAAACCTCAGCTATGCAGATGACACCACCCTTATGGCAGAAAGTGAAGAGGAACTAAAAAGCTTCTTGATGAAAGTGAAAACGGTGGCTTAAAGCTCAACATTCAGAAAATTAAGATCATGGCATCTGGTCCCATCACTTCATGGGAAGTAGATGGGGAAACAGTGGAAACAGTGTCAGACTTCATTTTTTGGCGGCTCCAAAATCACTGCAGATGGTGATTGCAGCCATGAAATTAAAAGACACTTACTCCTTGGAAGGAAAGTTATGACCAACCTAGATAGCATATTCAAAAGCAGAGACATTACTTTGCCAACAAAGGTCCGTTTAGTCAAGGCTATGGTTTGTCCAGTGGTCATGTATGGATGTGAGAGTTGGACTGTAAAGAAAGCTGAGTGCCGAAGAATTGATACTTTTGAACTGTGGTGTTGGAGAAGACTCTTAAGAGTCCCTTGGGCAAGGGGATCCAACCAGTCCATTCTAAAGGAGATCAGCCCTGGGTGTTCTTTGGAGGGAATGATGCTAAAGCTGAAACTCCAGTACTTTGGCCACCTCATGCGAAGAGTTGACTCATTGGAAAAGACTCTGATGCTGGGAGGGATTGGGGGCAGGAGGAGAAGGGGACGACATAGGATGAGATGGCTGGATGGCATCACTGACTCGATGGACGTGAATCTGAGTGAACTCCGGGAGATGGTGATGGACAGGGAGGCCTGGCGTGCTGTGATTCATGGGGTCGCAAAGAGTCGGACACAACTGAGCAACTGAACTGAACTGAACTGAACTGATAGTTGATCTACAATGTTAGTTTCAGGTGAACAGCAAAGTGATTCACTTATACATATATACACATATCTTTTCCATTATGGTTTATTATAGAATATTGAATCTAGTTCCCTGTGATATACAGTTAGGGCTTTGTTGTTTATGTATTTTATATACAGTAGTTCATATCTGCTAATCCCAGCTCAGTTCACCTCAGTTGCTCAGTCATGTCTGACTCTTTGTGAGCTAGGTTATTTATTTGAAATTTTTCTTGTTTCTTGAGATATGCCTGTATTGCTATGAACCTTCCTCTTGGCACTGCTTTTACAGTGTCCCACAGGTTTTGGATTGTTGTGTTTTCATTTTAATTCCTTTCTATGCATATTTTGATTTTTTCTGTGATTTGTTGGTTATTCAGCAGTGTGATGTTCAGCCTTCACATGTCATAATTTTTAATAGTTTTTCTACTGTAATTGAGATTTAATCTTACTGCAGAAAAGGTGGTGCTTGGAATGATTTCAATTTTTTTGAATTTACCAAGGCTAGATTTATGGCCCAGGATGTGATCTATCCTGGAGAAGATTTCATGTGCGCTTGAGAAAAAGGTGAAATTCATTGTTTTGGGGTGAAATGTCCTATAGATATCAATTAGGTCTAAGTGATTTATTGCATCATTTAAAGTTTGTGTTTCCTTTTTAATTTTCTGTTTAGTTGATCTATCCATAGGTGTGAGTGGGGTATTAAAGTCTCCCACTATTGTTGTGTTATTGTTAATTTCCCCTTTCATACTTGTTAGCATTTGTCTTACATATTGTGGGGCTCCTATATATATTTATAATTGTTATATCTTCTCCTTGGATTGATCCTTTGATCATTATGTAGTGTGCTTCTTTGTCTCTTTTCACAGACTTTGTTTTAAAGTCTATTTTATCTGATATGAGTATTGCTACTCCTGCTTTCTTTCGGTCTCTATTTGCATGGAATATCTTTTTCCAGCCCTTCACTTTCAGTCTGTATGTGTCCCTTGTTCTGAGGTGGGTCTCTTGTAGACAACATATATAAGGGTCTTGTTTTTGTATCCATTCAGCCAGTCTTTGTCTTTTGGTTGGGGCATTCAACACATTTACATTTAAGGTAATTATTGATAAGTATGATCCCATTGCCATTTACTTTGTTGTTTTGGGTTTGAGTTTATACACCCTTGCTGTGTTTCCTGTCTAGAGAAGATCCTTTAGCATTTGTTGGAAAGCTGGTTTGGGAGAGCTGAATTCTCTCAGCTTTTGCTTGTCTGCAAAGCTTTTGATTTCTCCTTCATATTTGAATGAGATCCTTGCTGGGGACAGTAATCTGGGCTGTAGGTTATTTTCTTTCATCACTTTAAGTATGTCTTGCCATTCCCTCCTGGCTGAAGCGTTTCTATTGAAAGATCAGCTCTTATCCTTATGGGAATCCCCTTGTGTTATTTGTTGTTTTTCCCTTGCTGCTTTTAATATTTGTTCTTTGTGTTTGATCTTTGTTAATTTGATTAATATGTGTCTTGAGGTGTTTCACCTTGGGTTTATCCTGTTTGGGACTCTCTGAGTTTCTTGGACTTGGGTGATTATTTCCTTCCCCATTTTAGGGAAGTTTTCAACTATTATCTCCTCAAGTATTTTCTCATGGTCTTTCTTTTTGTCTTCTTCTTCTGGAACTCCTATAATTCGAACGTTGGAGCGTTTCATATTGTCCTGGAGGTCTCTGAGATTGTCCTCCTTTCTTTTAATTCGTTTTTCTTTTTTCCTCTCTGATTCATTTATTTCTACCATTCTATCTTCTACTTCACTAATCCTACCTTCTGCCTCCTTATTCAACTATTTGTTGCCTCCAGAGTTTTTTTTGATCTCATTTACTGCATTATTCATTATATACTGACTTTTTTATTTCTTCTAGGTCTTTGTTAAACCTGTCTTGCATCTTCTCAGTCCTTGTCTCCAGGCTATTTATCTGTGATTCCATTTTTATTTCAAGATTTTGGATCATTTTCACTATCATTATTTCGAATTCTTTATCAGGTAGATTCCCTATCTTTTCCTCTTTTGTTTGATTTGGTGGGCTTTTATCCTGTTCCTTTACCTGCTGGGTATTCCTCTGTCTCTTTGTCTTGTTTATATTTCTGTGTTTGGGGTGGCCTTTCTGTATTCTGGCAGTTTGTGGCATTCTCTTTATTGTGGAGTTTCCTTGCTGTGGGTGGGGTTGTACAGGTGGCTTGTCAAGGTTTCCTGGTTAGAGAAGCTTGTGTCGGTGTTCTGGTGGGTGGAGCTGGATTTCTTCTCTCTGGAGTGCAATGAAGTGTCCAGTAATGAGTTATGAGATGTCAATAGTTTGGGGGTAACTTTGAGCAGCCTGTATATTGAAGCTCAGGGCAGTGTTCCTGTGTGGCTGGAGAATTTGAGTGGTATGTCTTGCTCTGGGAACTTGTTGGCCCTTGGGTGGTGCTTGGTTTCAGTGTAGGTATGGAGGCATTTGATGAGCTCTACCAATATAGGCATACCTCAATAAACAAGAAAAAAGTCAAATAAATAACCTAACTACATCTAAAGCAACTAGAAAAGGAAGAAATGAAGAACCCCAGGGTTAAAATAGGAAGGAAATCTTTAAAATTAGGGCATAAATAAATGCAAAAGAAGCAAAAGAGACCACAGCAAAAATCAACAAAGCCAAAAGCTGGTTCTTTGAAAGGATAAATAAAATTGACAAACTATTAGCCAGACTCATCAAGAAGCAAAGGGAGAAAAATAAAACAAATAAAGTTAGAAATGAAAATGGAGAGATTACAACAGACAACACAGAAATACAGAGGATCATAAGAGACTACTATCAGCAATTATATGCCAATAAAATGGACAACTTGGAAGAAATGGACAAATTTTTAGAACTTTCCAAAATTTTCCAAAACTGAACCAGGAAAAAATAGAAAATCTTAACAGACCCATCACAAGCACAGAAATTGAAACTGTAATCAGGAATCTTCCAGCAAACAAAAGCCCAGGTCCAGACAGCTTCACAGCTGAATTCTACCGAAAATTTAGAGAAGAGCTAACACCTATCCTACTCAAACTCTTCCAGAAAATTGCAGAGGAAGGTAAACTTCCAAACTCATTCTATGAGGCCACCATCACCCTAACACCAAAACCTGACAAAGATGCCACAAAAAAGAAAACTACAGGCCAATATCACTGATGAACATAGATGCAAAAATCCTTCACAAAATTCTAGCAATCAGAATCCAACAACGCATTAAAAAGATCATACACCATGACCAAGTGGGCTGTATCCCAGGGATGCAAGCATTCTTCAATATCTGCAAATCAATCAATGTAATACACCACATTAACAAATTGAAAAATAAAAGCCATATGATTATTTCAATGGATGCAGAGAAAGCCTTTGACAAAATTCAACATCCATTTATAATAAAAACTCTCCAGAAAGCAGGAATAGAAGGAACATACCTCAACATAATAAAAACTATATATGACAAACCCACAGCAAACATTCTCCTCAATGGTGAAAAATTGAAAGCATTTCCCCTAAAGTCAGGAACAAGACAAGGGTGCCCACTTTCACCACTACTATTCAACATAGTTCTGGAAGTTTTGGCCACAGCAATCAGAGCAGAAAAAGAAATAAAAGGAATCCAAATTAGAAAAGAAGAAATAAAACTCTCACTATTTGCAGATGACATGATCCTCTACATGGAAAACCCTAAAGACTCCACCAGAAAATTACTAGAGCTCATCAATGAATATAGGAAAGTTGCAAGATATAAAATCAACACACAGAAATTCCTTGCATTCCTATACACTAATAATGAGAAAATAGAAAAAGAAATTAAGGAAACAATTCCATTCACCATTGCAATGAAAAAAACAAACTATTTAGGAATATATCTACCTAAAGAAACAAAAGACCTATATATAGAAAACTATAAAACACTGGTGAAAGAAATCAAAGAGGACACTAATAGATGGACAAATCCACCGTGTTCATGGGTCGGAAGAATCAATATAGTGAAAATGAGTATACTACCCAAAGCAATCTATAGATTCAATGCAATCTCTATCAAGCTACCAATGGTATTTTTCACAGAGCTAGAACAAATAATTTCACAATTTGTATGGAAATACAAAAAACCTCAAATAGCCAAAACAATCTTGAGAAGGAAGAATGGACCTGGAGGAATCAACCTGCCTGACTTCAGGCTCTACTACAAAGCCACAGTCATCAAGACGGTATGGTACTGACACAGAGACAGAAATATAGATCAATGGAACAAAATAGAAAGCCCAGAGATAAATCCACACACCTATGGACACCTTATCTTTGACAAAGGAGGCAAGAATATACAATGGAGAAAAGACAATCTCTTTAACAAGTGGTGCTGGGAAAACTGGTCAACCACTTGTAAAAGAATGAAACTAGAGCACTTTCTAACACCATACACAGAAATTAACTCAAAGTGGATTAAAGATCTAAACATAAGACCAGAAACTATAAAACTCCTAGAGGAGAACATAGGCAAGACACTCTCCGACATAAATCACAGCAGGATCCTCTATGACCCAGAGTATTGGAAATAAAAGCAAAAATAAACAAATGGGACCTAATTAAAATTAAAAGCTTCTGCATAACAAAGGAAACTATAAGCAAGGTGAAAAGACAGCCTTCAGAATGGGAGAAAATAATAGCAAATGAAACAACTGACAAAGAATTAGTCTCAAAAATATACAAGCAATTCCTGCAGCTCAATTCCAGAAAAACAAATGACCCAATCAAAAAATGGGCCAATGAATTAAATAGACATTTCTCCAAAGAAGACATACAGATGGCTAACAAACACATGAAAAGATGCTCAACATCACTCATTATCAGGGAAATGCAAAGCAAAACCACAATGAGGTACCATTTCATGGCAGTCAGAATGGCTACGATCCAAAAGTCTACAAGCAATAAATACTGGAGAAGGTGTGGAGGAAAGGGAACCTTCTTACACTGTTTGTGAAATGCAAACTAGTACAGTCACTATGGAGAACAGTGTGGAGATTCCTTAAAAAAAACTGGAAATAGAACTGCCTTATGACCCAGTAATCCCACTGCTGGGCATACACACCAAGGAAACCAGAATTGAAAGAGACACGTGTATCCCAATGTTCATCGCAGCACTGTTTATAATAGCCAGGACATGGGAGCAACCTAAATGTCCATCAGCAGAGGAACGGATAAGAAAGCTATGGTACATATACACAATGGAGTATTGCTCAGCCATTAAAAAGAATACATTCGAATCAGTTCTAATGAGGTGGATGAAACTGGAGCCGACTATACAGAGTGAAGTAAGCCAGAAAGAAAAACACCAATACAGTATACTAATGCATATATATGGAATTTAGAAAGATGTTAACGATAACCCTGTATGCGAGACAGCAAAAGAGACATAGATGTATAGAACAGTCTTTTGGACTCTGTGGGAGAGGGCGAGGGTGGGCTGATTTGGGAGAATGGCATTGAAACCTGTATAATATCATATAAGGAACGAATCACCAGTCTAGGTTCGATGCAGGATACAGGATGCTTGGGGCTGGTGCACTAGGATGACCCAGATGGATGGTACGGGGAGGGAGGTGGGAGGGGGGTTCATGATTGGGAACATGTGTACACCCATGTCAGATTCATGTTGATGTGTGGCAAAACCAATACAGTATTGTAAAGTAAAAATAATAATAATAATAATGAAATAAAATATATATATTATAGATAATACTTCATTTAAAGCTATTATAAAATATTAGCTATACCCCGTTTGCTTTATCATATATCCTTATAGCCTGTTTATTTTCTACCTAGAAGTTTGTAACTCTTAATCCCCTACTCCTATCTTTCCCCTCCCCCCAGTCCTCTCTTTATTGATAAACACTAGTTTGTTTTCTGTATCTGTGATTCTGCTTCGGTTTTGTTATGTTTGTTCATCTGTTTTATTTTTTAGGTTCCACACATAAGTGCTTCCCCAATGGCTCAGTGGGCAAAGATTCTACCTGCAATGCAAGAGACAAAGGAGACCCAGATTCCATCCCTGGGTTGGGAAAATCTTCTGGAGAAGGAAATGGCAACCCACTCCAGTATTCTTGCCTGGAAAATCCCATGGACAGAGGAGCCTGGCAGGTTACATACAGTCCATGGGGTCTCAGTGAGACACAACTGAGTGACTAAGCACAGAGAACAAACAAAACACATAAGTGATCACATACAGTATTTGTCTTTCTTTAACTTGTTTCACTAAGCATAATACCCTCCTGGTCAATCCATGTTGTTGCAAATGACAAAATTTCATTCTTTTATGGCTGAAGAGTATTCCATTGTATATATAGGCCACATCTTTCTCTGTTCATCTGTTGAGAGACACTTCAGTTGCTCCTGGGCTTCCCTGGTAGATCAGCTGGTAAATAATCTGCCTGCAATGCATGAGACCTGGGTTTGATTCCTGGGTTGGGAAGATCCCCTAGGGAAGGGATAGGCTACCCATTCCAGTATTCTTGGGCTTCCCTGGTGACTCACTTGGTAAATAATCTGTCTGCAATGTGGGAGACCTGAGTTCAGTCCCTGGGTTGGGAAGTTCCTCTGGGGGAGGGCATAGCAATCCACTCCAGTATTCTTGCCTGGAGAATCTCCATGGACAGAGGAACTTGATGTGCTGCAGTCCATGGTGTCACAAAGAGTCAGACATGAGTGAGTGACTATGCACAGCACAGTGCAGGTTGCTTCTAGGTCTTGGCTATTGTAAACAGAGGTGCTATGAACATTGGGGTGCATGTATCTTTTCATATTAGTGTTTTCATGTTTTTCAGATATATAGCCAGAAGTGGAACTGCTGGATCATACTGTCGTTTTATTTTTAGTTTTTAAAGGAGCTTCTATACTGGTTTCCACAAATATTGCACTGTAACTTGGTAAATTCCCATTGTAAATTCCCACCAAAAGTGTACAAGTATTCCCTTTCCTTTGGCATAGTCAATAAAGCAGAAATAGATGTTTTTCTGGAACACTCTTGCTTTTTCCATGATCCAGCAGATGTTGGCAATTTGATCTCTGGTTCCTCTGCCTTTTCTAAAACCAGCTTGAACATCAGGAAGTTCACAGTTCACGTATTGCTGAAGCCTGGCTTGGAGAATTTTGAGCATTACTTTACTAGAGTGTGAGATGAGTGCAGTTGTGCAACAGTTTGAGCATTCTTTGGCATTGCCTTTCTTTGGGATTGGAACATCTATTTCTGCTTTATTGACTATGCCAAAGCCTTTGACTGTGTGGATAACAATAAACTGTGGAAAATTCTGAAAGAGATGGGAATACCAGACCACCTAACCTGCCTCCTGAGAAATCTGTATGCAGGCCAGGAAGCAACAGTTAGAACTGGACATGAAACAACAGACTGGTTCCAAATAGGAAAAGGAGTACGTCAAGGCTGTATATTGTCACCCTGCTTATTTAACTTATATGCAGAATACATCATGAGAAACACTGGACTGGAAGAAACACAAGCTGGAATCAAGATTGCTGGGAGAAATATCAATAACCTCAGATATGCACATGACACCACCCTTATGGCAGAAAGTGAAGAGGAACTAAAGAGCCTCTTGATGAAACTGAAAGAGGAGAGTGAAAAAGTTGGCTTAAAGCTCAACATTCAGAAAACGAAGATCATGGCAACTGGTCCCATGGGAAATAGATTGGGAAACAGTGGAAACAGTGTCAGACTTTTTTTGGGGGGGCTCCAAAATCACTGCAGATGGTGATTGCAGCCATGAAAGTAAAAGACGCTTACTCCTTGGAAGAAAAGTTATGAGCAACTTAGTTAGCATATTCAAAAGCAGAGACATTACTTTGCCAACTAAGGTCCGTCTAGTCAAGGCTATGGTTTTTCCAGTAGTCATGTATGGATGTGAGAGTTGGACTGTGAAGAAGGCTGAGAGCCGAAGAATTGATACTTTTGAATTGTGGTGTTGGAGAAGACTCTTGAGAGTCCCTTGGACTGCAAGGAGATCCAACCAGTCCATTCTGAAGGAGATCAGCCCTGGGATTTCTTTGGAAGGAATGATGCTGAAGCTGAAACTCCAGTACTTTGGCCAGCTCATGTGAAGAGTTGACTCATTGGAGAAGACTCTGATGCTGGGAGGGATTGGGGGCAGGAGGAGAAGGGGACGACAGAGGATGTGATGGCTGGATGGCATCACTGACTCGATGGATGTGAATCTGAGTGAACTCCGGGAGATGGTGATGGACAGGGAGGCCTGGCGTGCTGCGATTCATGGGGTCGCAAAGAGTCAGACACTACTGAGCGACTGAACTGAACTGAAAGGAACTGATTCCCCTTCCTGCACATCCTCACCAGCATTTGTTTTCTGAAGTCTTTTTGATGATAATCATTCTGACAAATATGAGATGAAATAAGAATCATCATGCATTGTTAGTGGGAATGTAAAAGTGTACAGCTTTTGTGGAAAGTTTGGCAGTTCCTTCAAAAAAGTTAAACATAGAATTACCATATGACTCTGAAATTCTCCTGTTAGGTATATATGCCAAAGAACTGAAAATAGGCAATCAAACTAAACTTGCTTATGCATGTTCATAACATTCATTGTAGCCAAAAGGTGAAAACAAACCAAATGACCAACAATGGGTGAATGGATAAACAAATACAATATTCAGTTCAGTTCAGTTCAATCGCTCAGTTGTGTCCGACTCTTTGTGACCCCATGAATCACAGCATGCCAGGCCTCCCTGTCCATCACCATCTCCCGGAGTTCACTCAGACTCACGTCCATTGAGTCAGTGATGCCATCCAGCCATCTCATCCTCGGTCGTCCCCTTCTCCTCCTGCCCCCAATCCCTCCCAGCATCAGAGTCTTTTCCAATGAGTCAACTCTTCGCATGAGCTGGCCAAAGTACTGGAGTTTCAGCTTCAGCATCATTCCTTCCAAAGAAATCCCAGGGCTGATCTCCTTCAGAATGGACTGGTTGGATCTCCTTGCAGTCCAAGGGACTCTCAAGAGTCTTCTCCAACACCACAGTTGAAACGCATCAATTCTTCAGTGCTCAGCCTTCTTCACAGTCCAACTCTCACATCCATACATGACTGCTGGAAAAACCATAGCCTTGACTAGACAGACCTAAGTCGGCATAGTAATGTCTCTGCTTTTGAATATGCTATCTAGGTTGGTCATAACTTTTCTTCCAAGGAGTAAGCGTCTTTTACTTTCATGGCTGCAATCACCATCTGCAGTGATATTTGAGCCCCCCAAAATAAAGTCTGACACTGTTTCCACTGTTTCCCCATCTATGTCCCATGACGTGATGGGACCGGTTGCCATGATCTTCGTTTTCTGAATGTTGAGCTTTAAGCCAACTTTTTCACTCTCCTCTTTCACTTTCATCAAGAGGCTTTTATGAATGAAGTATTGATACATGCTACGATTTGAATGAACTTCAAAAACATGTTAAGTGAAAGTAGCCAGACACAAAGATCACATATTGTATGATTTCTTTTATATGAAATATCCAGAATAAGCAGATTCAAATATACAGAAAGCAGGTTAGTAGTCATCAGGAGATGGAAGGAGAGGAGAATGGAAAGTGATTACTTCATGGGTGTGAGATATTATTCTTGTATGATAAAAAGGTTTTGAAACTAGAGAGAGGTGTTTTGTTACACAACATTGTGAATGTACTAATGTCACTGTATTATATACTTTAAAATGGTTAATTGTGTATCATGTTAATTTCACCTCAATAAGAAAAAGTTCATGTGAATATATGAAAAACTTGAGTTAATTTCCTTTGTCAGTAAAAGGAAAGAACACTGTTAGAATCTTTAAATGTAATTTCAACTTCTGCAAACTTCTTTACAGTGTTAAAATTTGCTTTACATTTTGTATCATATATGTTTGTTTAAACAAGGTTTCTCACTTATGGTTCTCCAGACCTTGAAGTGATCATCATTAGAAAGTCTTAATCAGGAATTGCATGTGACCACTTCAAACGTTTAATTGTTAAAAAAAAAATAATTATATATATATATATGTTTGTAAAAAAAACTTCAATTTCCCCTTAAAATATTTGAAACTATTTTTGGAAGTTTTTCATAAATTCACTATTTCATATATCCTCTAATACTTCACATTACATTTTTTATTGTCCCAACTGTACATTATAAAAGTGTTTAAATTGTTTTTAACCAAATCTCATGTAAGTACTTCTAAATATATTCAGATACTATTTAAATATCTTTTCTATGTGTATTATGATGTGAAAAATGTTAAGAAGTTGGAAAGTAGCCTGCCTTCAAAGCTAATTAAATATTGTGTTACACTTTTCACTGTTAAATTTTGTCTTCCTGGCCAGATCAAAATTTTCTCAAGGGCTGTGATCATGCCTTCAATTGCTGAACTTCTTTTGTATTTTCCATAACAAACAATGTTCAAAAGCTCACTAAATCCTTATTGAACTGAACTGAATCACCAGGAAAATGTTTCATTCATTCAGGTTGGTGCAAGTCGGCCTTGAGAAGTTTACTTTGCAACAAGCCTGACACCATATACAGAAAGACACATGGTAAATATTCAGCGATCTAGAGACTCTCAAGTGCTTCCTCACTTTTATGTTCTTTCAATTGTAGTTCTGCTGTTCCCCCAAACCTCCAAAAGACGTGTGTGCCTAAGGCTGGAGCCAGACATGCTTGTGACTGTTCACTGAAGCTGAGTCACCATGTGGAACATCACCCCTGGAGTTGTCATATGATCACATGACCAACAAACAGGAAAACATGATTGACTCCACTACAGAATTTGAAATCTCATGGAGATGGAACACTCTATTCTATAGGGATCTGGAAAAAGAAAAAATAATCCTCTCATTTCAACACCCTCTCATGGTGGGGTGGGGGCATCTGTTAGCTGGTTTCTAATTGAGAAATAAATCAGAAGATCCAACTTTACCAAAATTGAAGATGTGAGCTGTACTTGCGTGCTTTGCTGCCAGAAAACAAGCCAGGAGTTTTCTTCTCCTACTCACATAGCAGAAAGTGGACGGGGTCATCTTTGCTGAACTGTGAGAAGGGGAATGTGCTGGGCCAGATTTAAATGTGGACAAATTCCTGTAAAGTTGGTCTCTGTGGTAGTTCTAAAATAAAATGGCATTAGGTACCTGGTTTACAAGAAGCTTTTTTAAAAATTCTGCAGAATAAACAATAGCTTACAGAAAGAGAGAAAGGACAAGCAAAGACTAAGATCATTGCCAGGTCACAAGGATATTTTTACTTACAGAATGAGAGAAGAAGGAGTCAGGATAAAGGGGTTCAGGCTCTTAAACTGTGCAGCATTTCCACTTTGGTACTCCCACAAACCTCAGAAGCACACACCTAGTTAAAGGCAGCCACAAGCACTTATTTCTGGTGAGACTTCTATGCCTCCAACTGAACATACACTTAATGTTTTTCTGTTCTTGTTGTGTTGGGCCTCATTCCAGGAATGCATTCTATCCATCATGGCTCCTGGGCTCTGAGAATGAGCCCTGGGACCTATCACTGTCACCCATGCAAGGTGCTGCATCTAATATTTCTGGGATTTTTTTTTTTACATACTAAAGAAAAACCTAGCTTATCACTGAGACCTTAATTAAGGGAGATGCTAGGGAATGGAAGGGGGCAGTGGGATAAACAAACTAAAGGCACTGACTTCAGCTGACAGGAGGAAGAGAAAGAGAAAAAATTTCCATGAAGCTAAGGACATTCATCTCTTAGATCATAGTTTCCTTACTATGTGCACATCCACGTTTCACCAAAAGGGAGAAACAAGGAGGGACAAGGGCGTGTTAGGAGCAATAAAATTTTTTTCCATTTCTCAAATCCAACCTTTCTCCAGCAAATTTATTTCAGCCTAAGATGTGTTCCCCTTCAAACAGAGCCAGGTCAAGCATAGGATACTTGAAGGGGAAAGCAGCAGAGCAACCACAGCCAACTACTCCATCTTGCCGATGGCAACCCGGAAGCCCCCAAATGTCCCTTGCTCCAATTCTCAAGATGAGTTGATGAGAGAAACCCACGTTTCTTGTCTCCCAAACCAGTTCTCTTTTCACCTCACCACATTCTGTAATCTATGTAATCCATGCAGAATTCCAATCTAAAATGCATCTGATACTGGGAAATTTTCTACCTATTCCTCTTCACCAGCCCTCCTCAGGACTGGAGAGGAAATGCCCTTGGACTATACAACAAATGAATTCTTTTTCTATAAACCCATCCACAAAA
Source organism: Capra hircus (assembly GCF_001704415.2). NCBI lineage: Eukaryota > Metazoa > Chordata > Mammalia > Artiodactyla > Bovidae > Capra > Capra hircus. Next base: position 33,177,211 of record NC_030812.1, read on the forward strand.
GACTTATTTATTTATAATCTGTACTTGCAAGTGATTACATAACTCCCACCATTGTTTACCAACATGTGTAAAGACAGTTTGTATAGTATTTTATTAGCTCTGAAATGTCCAGGATAATGTCATAAACTTGGACACTATTGGTAGAGGTTAAGATAAGATTGAAGCATTTCAGATATCATGATAACAATGAATACAAAAATAGCCAGATCCGGTTCTATCAAATGTCCCTCTTTCATGCATGCTCCTGAAGAAGGATCCACTCCATGAACCCCACGCTACTAAAAGCTGATCAAGGGCCTTCAATGCCAAGAATTAGCTTTCAGTCATAGATTCAGGGACTCTAACTTAGCAAACCAAAATAGGGTTCACCCTCTTTCCCATTATAAATGAAAATCCGAAAACCAGCAAGTTCAGAATGAGGGTGAAAAAGTGTGAAACTTTACAAAAGACTTTGTCTTAACTCAGTAATTCATAGATATAAAAGCAGAGACAGAGGCAGGAGAGAATACTTGAACATACATGGCCTTTTAGCGCTGTGGTCCTACCAGTGAACATGTCAATGTCTTGAACTCTAACCAATCACTTAAGTAGCTCCTCATCCTCTGATGAGCTGCTTGTGCAGATGTTATACTGATTCTGTGTGTGAGACACATTAATGTTGACTATGGGTACATGTTGGGCTTCCCCAGTGACTCAGCAGTAAAGAATCCTCCTGCAACGCAGTAGATGCAAGAGATGTGGGTTCAATCCCTGAGTCTGAATGATCCCCTGGAGGAGAAAATGGCAACTCACTCCAGTACTCTTGCCTGGGAAATTCAATGGACAGAGGAGCCTAACAGGCTACAAAGAGTCTGATATGACTGAGCACAACACAGACAAATGGAACATGATATGAGAAATCTGAAATCAATATAAGTGCTCAAAACTGCCTCAGGATCTCACTGGGAGAAACCCAGATTGGAAAAGGCCACTGAGCACAAACCTTCTTGGCCAGTTCTTACCGATCTGACTCCAATGTGAAGGAGAAACTGTTCCTACGTCCAGCTCATCCAAAGTTTTGATAGGATATTTTTACCATCTCTGGATCAGTAGCCACAATATATTTTCCCTGTGAGTACTGTCAGGTCAAAGTGCATCTTGCAAGAACATGTAATTCTCCAAGCCAAAAGCAAACAAATTCCCACATTCTTTACTAAATGTTCCTGGAAAACCATGACCCATACACTGGTTTCACAGTTCATAGTATGAAAAAAAGAAGATCAAAGTGATTAAAACAATAGATTAAAACTGAATCATAGAATTTTTGAGCATTCTGGTTGCTTTATTCTTATTTTTGTGTTTTTTAATTAAAAAAATTTAAATGTAGGCACAAATGCTTCTCAACCAGTGCGATTCAGAATGACAGGGTCATTTGCTATCTGCACATAGGCTGCCATATGATACTTTTACCGAGTATCCACTACGTTTAATGTGTTGATCTGTGAAAGGTATTATGAGGACTATATAGATACATAAGACCCAGTTGTGCTCTCAAGACTCGCAATCAAGTAAGAGAAACAAAAACAACAATAGGACTGTTAAAGCATTTTATTTTAGCATGAAAAGTCCACATCATGGAGTCACACCTCCCAGCTTTAAATCCCAATTTTAGTGGGATTAAATCTGCTTATTTAACTTATATGCAGAGTACATCATGAGAAACGCTGGGCTGGAAGAAGCACAAGCTGGAATCAAGATTGCCGGGAGAAATATCAATAACCTCAGATATGCAGATGACACCACCCTTAAGGCAGAAAGTGAAGAGGAACTAAAAAGCCTCTTGATGAAAGTGAAAGAGGAGAGTGAAAAATTTGGCTTGAAGCTCAACACTCAGAAAACAAAGATCATGGCATCTGGTCCCATCACTTCATGGGAAATAGATGGGGAAACAGTGGAAACAGTGTCAGACTTTATTTTTGGTGGCTCCAAAATCACTACAGATGGTGACTGCAGCCATGAAATTAAAAGATGCTTACTCTTTGGAAGGAAAGTTATGCCCAACCTAGATAGCATATTCAAAAGCAGAGACGTTACTTTGCCAACAAAGGTCCATCTAGTCAAGGCTATGGTTTTTCCAGTGGTCATGTATGGATGTGAGAGTTGGACTGTGAAGAAGGCTGAGTGCCGAAGAATTGATGCTTTTGAACTGTGGTGTTGGAGAAGACTCTTGAGAGTCCCTTGGACTGCAAGGAGATCCAACCAGTCCATTCTGAAGGAGATCAACCCTGGGATTTCTTTGGAAGGAATGATGCTGAAGCTGAAACTCCAGTACTTTGGCCAGCTCATGTGAAGAGTTGACTCATTGGAAAAGACTCTGATGCTGGGAGGGATTGGGGGCAGGAGGAGAAGGGGACGACCGAAGATGAGATGGCTGGATGGCATCACTGACTCAATGGACGTGAGTCTGGGTGAACTCTGGGAGGTGGTGATGGACAGGGAGGCCTGGCGTACTGTGATTCATGGGGTCACAAAGAGTCAGACATGACTGAGCAACTGAACTGAACTGAACTGAATCCCATGTTATTAGTCTTTGAACTCTAGGGCAAGTATACTAACTGCTCTGAGCCTCAGATTCCTTACCTGTGAAATAGAGGAGATAAAAAATAGTTACCAACTTGATGAATTGTTTCAAGGTTAAAGAGGTTTTTTTAACATGTAGTTCAAAATGGTAGTAAGAATTCAATAAATTTAGCTACCATTGTATAAGTGCATGAACAAAGTTGTATCCATATGAAGTATATACAAAGAGACATCTTTGCAAGCAATGAACCAGTTCAATCTTTGGTCCTTTCTTGATTAAAAAAAAAGAGATAGGTATGTAGATAGATAGATAAATAATTAATAGATAAGAAAGAAAATATCTAAACCCACTAAATATCTTCACCCATTAGAGCTTTTCAGTCACTCAGTCATGAAAAACTCCTTTCAACCCCATGGACTTCAGCATGCCAGGCTTCCCTGTCCTTCACTATCTCCCAGAGTTTGATCAAACTTATGTCCATTGAGTCGATGATGCCACACAATCATCTCATTTTCTGTTGCCCTCTTCTCTTGCTCCCCTCAATATTTCTCAGCTTCAGGGTATTTTCCAATGCATCAGCTCTTCATATTAAGGGGCCAATGGACTGGATCTTCAGCTTCAGCATCAGTCCTTCCAATAAATATCCAGGGTTGATTTCCTTTAGGATTGACTGGCTTGATCTCCTTGCTGTCCAAGGAGTCTTGCTGTCTCATGAGTCTTCTCTAGCACCACAGTTCGAAAGCATCAATTCTTCAGTGTTCAGCCTTCTTTATGGTCCAACTATCACATCCATACGTGACTACTGGAAAAACCATAGCTTTGACTATACAGACCTTTGTTGGCAAAGTGATGTCTCCGCTCTTGAATATGCTATCTAGGTTTGTCATAGCTTTTCTTCCAAGGAGCAAGCATCTTTTAATTTCATCTTTCATTCTCACACAAAGAAAAATAAGATTCTTTTACTTGGAGCTGGTGCCTGTCTCCCTTTCCCCCAACTCCTTGACTGAGAGTGCTCTTTGTCTGACTGCCTCCAACGGTGGAATGTTTTCTTGATCTTTCTTAGAGTGAAGTCCTCTTCAGAATAAGAGTACTAAGGCCAGATCTGCTGCTGCTGCTGCTGCTGCTAAGTCACTTTAGTAGTGTCCAACTCTGTGCAACCCCATAAGATGGCAGCCCACCAGGCTCCCCCGTCCCTGGGATTCTCCAGGCAAGAACACTAGAGTGGGCTGCCGTTTCCTTCTCCAATGCACGAAAGTGAAAAGTGAAAGTGAAGTCGCTCAGTCGTGTCCGACTCTTAGCGACCCCACGGACTGCAGCCCACCAGGCTACTCTGTCTATGGGATTTTCCAGGCAAGAGTACTGGAGTGGGGTGCCATTGCCTTCTCCGAAGGCCAGATCTAGTCTAATGCAAAAATAAACATAGGGATTTTTCAAGAAATTTACATAAATCTGATTTAAAATGCTCACTAAATCAGTACATTTAAAAGACGTGAATAATGCTCCTAAGTCAAGTGATACTTGCCAATTGTGCCAGAATGAACTATCATCTGCATTTTTAAAAAAGGCTTAAGTAAGTAAGTAAAGTCACTCAGTCGTGTCCGACTCTTTGTGACCCCGTGGACTGCAGCCCACCAGGCTCCTCAGTCCATGGGATTCTCCAGGCAAGAATACTGGCGTGGGTTGCCATTTCCTTCTCCAGGGGATCTTCCCAACCCAGGGATCGAACCCGGGTCTCCAGCATTGGAGGCAGATGCTTTAACCTCTGAGCCACCATTAAGTAGTATAAATTATCACTCTGGATTAATTCATTTACTAATTCAAAAAAATATTTGCTGAGCACTTATAATGCATCATTATAAGCATTATATGCACTGGGTATAAGCATCAAAGCTAAACAGGGAACAAATCCAATGAAAATCTCTTTTTTGAGCATCTTTTCATGTGTTTGTTAGCCATCCATATGTCTTCTTTGGAGAAATGTCTATTTAGTTCTTTGGCCCATTTTTTGATTGGGTCGTTTATTTTTCTGGAATTGAGCTGCATAAGTTGCTTGTATATTTTTGAGATTAGTTGTTTGTCAGTTGTTTCATTTGCTATTATTTTCTCCCATTCAGAAGGCTGTCTTTTCACCTTGCTTATATTTTCCTTTGTTGTACAGAAGCTTTTAATTTTAATTAGATCCCATTTGTTTATTTTTGCTTTTATTTCCAGAATTCTGGGAGGTGGATCATAGAGGATCCTGCTGTGATTTATGTCTGAGAGTGTTTTGCCTATGTTCTCCTCTAGGAGTTTTATAGTTTCTGATCTTACATTTAGATCTTTAATCCATTTTGAGTTTATTTTTGTGTACGGTGATAGAAAGTGATCTAGTTTCATTCTTTTACAAGTGGTTGACCAGTTTTCCCAGCACCACTTGTTAAAGAGATTGTCTTTACTCCATTGTATATTCTTGCCTCCTTTGTCAAAGATAAGGTGTCCATATGTGTGTGGATTTATCTCTGGGCTTTCTATTTTGTTCCATTGATCTATATGTCTGTCTTTGTGCCAGTACCATACTGTCTTGATGACTGTGGCTTTGTAGTAGAGCCTGAAGTCAGGCAAGTTGATTCCTCCAGTTCCATTCTTCTTTCTCAAGATTGCTTTGGCTATTCGAGGTTTTTTGTATTTCCATACAAATCTTGAAATTATTTGTTCTAGTTCTGTGAAAAATGTGGCTGGTAGCTTGATAGGGATTGCATTGAATTTGTAAATTGCTTTGGGTAGTATACTCATTTTCACTATATTGATTCTTCCGATCCATGAACATGGTATATTTCTCCATCTATTAGTGTCCTCTTTGATTTCTTTCGTCAGTGTTTTATAGTTTTCTATATATAGGTCTTTAGTTTCTTTAGGTAGATATATTCCTAAGTATTTTATTCTTTTCGTTGCAATGGTGAATGGAATTGTTTCCTTAATTTCTTTTTCTACTTTCTCATTATTCGTGTATAGGAATGCAAGGGATTTCTGTGTGTTGATTTTATATCCTGCAACTTTGCTATATTCATTGATTAGCTCTAGTAATTTTCTGGTGGAGTCTTTAGGGTTTTCCATGTAGAGGATCATGTCATCTGCAAACAGTGAGATTATTAGAGAAATGCAAATCAAAACCACAATGAGGTACCACTTCACACCAGTCAGAATGGCTGCAATCCAAAAATCTGCAAGCAATAAATGCTGGAGAGGGTGTGGAGAAAAGGGAACCCTCCTACACTGTTGGTGGGAATGCAAACTAGTACAGCCACTATGGAGAACAGTGTGGAGATTCTTTAAAAAATTGCAAATAGAACTACCTTATGACCCAGCAATCCCACTTCTGGGCATACACACCGAGGAAACCAGAATTGAAAGAGACACATGTACCCCAATGTTCATCGCAGCACTGTTTATAATAGCCAGGACATGGAAACAACCTAGATGTCCATCAGCAGATGAATGGATAAGAAAGCTGTGGTACATATACACAATGGAGTATTACTCAGCCGTTAAAAAGAATTCATTTGAATCAGTTCTGATGAGATGGGTGAAACTGGAGCCAATTATACAGAGTGAAGTAAGCCAGAAAGAAAAACACCAATACAGTATACTAACACATATATATGGAATTTAGGAAGATGGCAATGACGACCCTGTATGCAAGACAGGAAAAAAGACACAGATGTGTATACCAGACTTTTGGACTCAGAGGGAGAGGGAGAGGGTGGGATGATTTGGGAGAATGGGAATTCTAACATGTATACTGTCATGTAAGAATTGAATCGCCAGTCCATGTCTGACTTAGGGTGCAGCTTGCTTGGGGCTGGTGCATGGGGATGACCCAGAGAGATGTTGTGGGGAGGGAGGTGGGAGGGGGGTTCATGTTTGGGAACGCAAGTAAGAATTAAAGATTTTAAAATTTAAAAAAAAAATAAAAAATTAAAAAAGAAAAAAAAAAAGAAAATCTCTTTTTTATGAAATTAACATTAGCAACTCAATATCACTGGGGCTGTTATGGACTTAGGATGATCTTTTCAGTGCCATAGGGAATACAAAGTATGTAAAAGCTGCTGGGCATTGATCTCCTTGTTCCTTATAATCTTGGTTAGCTGTGGAGTTGGAATGAAAATAAAAGTTACACCTATGAAGTGGCTCATTGCAATATAAAGCAAAGCAATATAAAACAGAGTTTAAGGCAAAGCAAGGGGCTCAGGCAATCAGAGTTGAAAATACCTGAATAATTTGTACTCAGTAGGCATATTTGATAAATAAATCTTTCTTTGAGCAAGCAAAGAATTTATAAGCAATTATGTGGAATTTGAGAAAGACTGGGAAAATGGGATAATCAAAATAAGAGTGGTCAAAATAAGGTGAGTTATTTCTATCACTATTTATCTTACTTGTTTGCTCAAAAAAATGATACTCTATCATTTACTAGAATTTAGAACAAAATAGTACTTTGTGGCCCATGAAATTTGGTGTAACCCTATTATTTAAACTCATATTGGCAGTTACAGATTAATATCAGCCAAAACTTTCAAATCACACAAAATTGTATTTTGTGTTGCCAAGTATAAGTGACTTCCAAATGCAGTGGATTTATGTCCAAGTTGAGACCATAACCAATTTGTAGAATTCCTGACACTAAACTTACTTGATTAAATTTTCCAGTCTCACCATTTTCCACGAATGGCTTTTAAACTGCTTTACTCACATAGCTCAAAGAGCAATGGTGACTACTGCATCTTGAGGAGAGGACAGGGTATAAATGGGTTGTTGTTGTTTTTCTTTATTTTTTTGAGGTGGGTAGCTAAAGTCAGAGCTTCATTTCTAAGATTTTTTTTTTTTTAAAGACACAGACACTCAGGAGATAAATTCAAGTACCCTAATTAGACTACCTCTAATGAGGAAATGGATAGGACTTGCTACATCACTTTTTATTTTTGTTAAAAGTCAGCTCTGAGAGATGGTAATATGGTTTATTTTCAACAAGTCTAGGAAGTAGAATATTTTGAATCCATGATGTATCTGGTTTCCCTCCCTCTCCAATACCATGAAAAGCCTGTTGCCTCCTGATACATCAAAATATCTATTTTTAACATTTTTGAGCATGCTATATTCTTTCAAGACATGGTTCCTTCATTTACTGCACTCATAGTCTATTGGCAGAAATAAGTACACTAATAATTTAAGATCATAGTCAAAAGCGCAACTTTTAGGGGTGACCTGATTTGAAATTAACCAACTTCTAGGTTCTAAGTCAAAAATATTGCATTCTGAGTAGAATGTCTCCTAAACACTTTTCTCTATATAGTAACAAAGTGTATGACAGGAGTCAACAGTAAAATTACCATACTTAAAGTCCAAGTGATGAATATTGGCCTAAGAAATCCAATGTTTAAATTAACAAAAAGGAAACTAACACATTTTAGGAGAAGTAGCTAGTAAACCAAGGAATACTCCGCTTTCAGAGAGTAGAAACTTATTCTTTATTAGAATATGGGTTAAATTTAATTGAGTTCAATCACAGATACCCGCAGATTTGATAATGCTAAACAAGTAGTCAGTGACCACAGTTCCCATTCAGAGTAGCTTTTAAGCATATTTGGAGGTGAGCAAGAATTTGAGCTAGAAACTGACCCACTGTCCAATAGACAGAACTGCTACAGCCCCTGCAAAAAGTGAGATCTACAAAGTTTGTGGCAGTGGATGGAGGGCTTTCTTAAGACACAGTTGTATCACAATCATGGTTTCAAAGTAAATGCCACCTCTATAACTGTATGAATTGCTGCCAAGTTACTCAAATGCTGGAAATTAGAGATATGAAGGAAAGGGTCAGAGATACAGCTATGGGCCCAGCAAACCTTGGTTTGGCCCTCAGTAGATTTTTGTATATGAGGGTCCTGTGACATTGGTATGTTCTCCAGAAAAGCAATCTCCCCACTTCAATTTAGGAAAATTCTCTCATAAACAAGGCATTTTTCTCTGAGAACCAACCCCTGATCAAGTGTTTAGAATCCCATCCATATCTTTCTTAACCAGTTTTAAATAGTCACTATACATAAAATATATTCACTGACAGCCTAGTAATTCTCTAAACAATACCACCAAATCCTCCAATAGAACAAAATCTCTAACAGAGCCTCATCATTTCAATAGACAGAATGCAAGCCCCTTGGAATGCCAACAGCTGCGACCAAAATGAAAATTTCTTCTAAAATTAGTGAGCTTCTATTATAATATCTTTGGACTATTGCAGGGGCTCTGGCTGCTCTTAAACCCTTCCCCAGACAGTTAATATACTGACAGTTTTTGCAAACTTTGTCCTTGCAAAAGCCTTGTATGATTAATCCACTCAAAGCACTGCCCATATATATAAAAACAACACTGTTGACAGTAACTGCTAAATACCAAGATTTCGGAATACTGAAATATGACACATACAACCCCTTCTACTTTGTGAACGAACAGCTTTGAAAAGTTGGGGGTGGTAAAAATTAAGACTGTAAAAGTAAAAAGCAAATAATGACATCCCACCTCGCACAGAACATTATATACATATTGTGCACCAAAGTCAGGTTTAAAATAGGTCCAGTAAGTGTGATCCATATAGAAAAATAATCTTTAAACCTGAAAAAAAATTACCTTAGAGCATGTACAAAGCAACATCCTCATGAATATCTCTACAACTATATTTTACACTCTCAAGGATGGCTCTCAAGTAGGGAGATTTCACATACAACTCTAAGGGGATATTTAGCAATGTCTGGAAGTATTTTTGGTTGTCACAGTGAAAGTAAAAGTGTTAGTCACTCAGTCGTGGCCGACTTTTTGTTACCCCATAGACTGTAGCCCACCAGACTCCTCCATCCATGGAATTCTCCAGGCAAGAATACTGGAGTGGGTAGCCATTCCATTCTCCAGGGCATCTTCCAGACCCAGGGATCAAACTTGAGTCTCCCACATTGCAGGGAGATTCTTCACCATCTGAGCCATTAACCTTATGCCTAAAGGAACTAGAAAAAGAACAGATAAAATCTAAATTTAGTAAAAAGAAAGAAATCATAGAGATTAAAGCAGAAATAAAAGAAAGATCAAAAGGACAATTAAAAAATCAACGAAATTAAGAGCTGGCTTTTTTGAAAAGATAGATAAGATTGATAAAACTTCCATTAAGAAAATAATAAAGAGATCTCAAATTAATAAAATTATAAGTGAAAGAGGAGAAGTTACAGTTGACACTACAGATATTCAAAGGATCATAAGAGATTACCACAAATAATTATTATACAACAATAAAGTGGACAGATCACAAGAAATGAATAAATCCCTAGAAACCTACAGTCCTCAAGACTGAATCAGGAAGAAATAGAATATATAAATAGACTGATTATCAGTTAATGAATTACTGAAGGGTAATTTTTAAATTCCTAACAAATAAAAGTCCAAAATGGCTTCACAGATGAATTTCTGCAAAACATTTAGAGAAAAAGAAAGAATTAAAGGAATCCAAACCAGGAAGGGAGAAGTAAAACTGTCGGTGTTTGAGATGACATGATGCTATGTGTAGGAAACCCCAAAGATGTTACTAAAAATAATAGAATAAATACATTCAGTTGCAGAAAAAAAATAATATACAGAAATCTGTTGCTTTCTATACACTAATAATGAGCTATTATAAAGAGAAATTAAGAAAACTGTCATTTACAACTGCATTAAAAGGAATAAATATATTTAGGAATAAATCTAACCAAAGAGAAAAATTACTTGTACTCTTAAAACCATAAGACGTTGATGAAATAAACCAAAGATGAAACACAAACAAATGGAAAGATATATCATGCTCATGAATTGAAAGAATTAATATTGTTAAAATGGCCATACCATTCAGGGCAATCTATAGATTCAATGCAATTTCTATCAAAATACCAATGGGATTTTTTTTGCAGTAAAAGCAAAATAGCTCTACAATTTGTATGATAACAAGAAGTCAAAACATCCTTGAGAAAGAACAAAGCTGAAGGTAACATACTCCTTGATTTCAAACTGTACTCCAAAGTGACGGTAATCAAAACAGTTTGGTACTGGCACAAGAATAGATGCATAGATCAACAGAACAGAATAGAGAGCCCAGAAATGAACCCACACTTACACAATCTATGACAAAGGAAGTGTGAATATACAATGGGGAAAAAACAGCCTTTTCAAAAATGCTGTTGGGAAAACTGGACAGCTATATGAGAAAAAAATCAAACAGGACTACTCTCTGATACTTACATATAAAAATAAACTGCAAATGAAATAAAGACTTAATGTGAGACCTAACATCATAAATGTTCTAGAAGAAAACATAGGCGGTAAGCTCTTTGACATCGGTCTTAGCAATATTTTTTAATATGTCTCTCGAGGCATGGGAAACAAAAACAAAAATAAACAAATGGGATTAAAGCATACTAAAAAACTTTTGCAGAACAAAGGAAACTATCAACAAAACAGAAAGGCAGCCTAGTGAATGAAATGTTTGCAAATGATATATCCAATAAAAAATTAATACCCAACATATATACAAAGAACTCACAACTCGACATCAAAAAAAAAAAACAAAAAACCAACAACAACAACTAAAAAGTAGGCAGAGGACCTGAATAGACTTTGTCTTCCAAAGAAGTCATACAGATACATGGGTCACAGGCACATGGAAAGATGCTCAACATCACTAGCCATCAAGGAAATGCAAATTAAAACCATAATGAGATACAGCCTTACATCTGTCAGAATGATTATTATCAAAAAGACAACAAATAACACGTGTTGGCAAGGATGTGAAGAAAAAGGAACTCGACTGCACTATTGGTGGCATTATAAATTGGAGCAGCCATAAGGGAGATTCCTCAAAAAGTTTAAAATAGAAATGACATATGATCCAACAACTTCATTTCTGGATATTTACTTGAAGAAAACAAAAACACTGATTTGAAAAGACATATGCACATCAATGTTCATTGCAGCATTATTTACAATAGCCAAGATAGGAAACAATCTAAGTGTTCACTGACAGATGAATGGATAAATAAGATTTGGAATGAAATATTACTCAGCTTTAAAAGGAATGAAATCTTACCAATTGGAACAACATAGATTAATCTAAAATATATTACGCTTAGTGAAATAAGTCACACAGAAAAAGACAAATATCATATGATCTCACTTATGTGAGGAACCTAAAAAACAAAACAACAAAGAAAACAAAGCAAAATGAAAACAGATTCGTAGAAACAGAGAACAAACAGGTGGTTGCGAAAGTGGAAAGGGATGGAGTGGACATAATACATGAAGGGAATTAAGGGATACAAACCACCAGTCAGAAAATAGGTAGGCCATGGGGAGGTAATATACAGCACAAGGTATATGGTCAATAATATTTTTAATAACTTTGTATGGTTACTAGGTTTCTCTTGGTGATCATCTCATAATGTACGCAGCTGTCAAATCACTATGTAGTACATCTGAAATTAACATATTATATACCAACTATATTTCAATCAGAAATATTTTCTTAGCTCTGAACAAGGCAGGGATAAAATTTAGGACACCCCTAAAAAAACTTCAAAATATAGCATGTGAAGAGTAAATAGATTTTAAATATGAAGCTGTCTGCCAAAGGCTGATGAATGTCAATTTCGTTAATGGAATGAAATGGTAAAAGAAAGTGAATAGAACATGGCCAAAGAGCAATAGGATATGGCCAAAGAGAATGCTTAAAATGTAGGACATATGGGTCTACTCACCCATTATATTTTAAATCCTCAGAATGTATTAGAACTAGTTATCTAACAGAAATACTATGACATTTATGTCTCTTTTCCTTCTACCCAAAATTTAAAATAATTTTTGAATAGCCAATAAAAAAGTTCCATCAAGTGCCAGATCAATCAGTCAGCAACATTTATTTAGCTAACACTGTACAAAGAACATTATATTATGCAATGAAAGAGGATTAGAAACAGCTCCTTTGAGTTGCTTACAATCTGTTTAGGAATAAATAAATGGTAACATATGAAAACAATTTTAGGACATTTACTTTACAAAGCAACATTTTACTGAGTGCCTCTATAAACACTACTTTATACTCTGGGGCATTTTAAAATAATACAGTTTCCCTTTGTTGGTGTAGAAATAGCTGAATATCATAGAAATCTACTAAAATTTACTGCCCCCAAATCAGCCAGCTAAACCAATTACAAACAATTGAATGCAGACTTCTTTGGAGCACTTAAGGGTAGTTAGTTAAATAGTTTACTCTTCTAAAATAATTCCTCTTGTGTTATCTTTTCAGAAAAGGAAAATTTCATGGCTGGATTTCATAAAAATATCTGTACCACCACAAAAATGTCACAAAATAGAAAATCAACATTCTTTCTCCCCTCTAGTCTCAGATTATAAACAGATTCATATATGCACAGGGCAGTGGCACCATTGAGAGACAGGGGGTGGAAACGAACACCTTCATGAGGGTTGGGGGACCCAAACCACAGGCTAAAGTCTGTGTCTCCTTTTGTGCTGAGTCTAATGCCAAATATATCCTGGAAATGGAAAAACACTGTCATTTGTATATATTTATCCAGTATTTTTGAAGGCAAGAAAAGAGTCTGAGCGTAGTTCTTAGAACTTTTGACTGAGTTCAGAAATAGTCGTGAATGTAGACAAAACAGAAATATGCATTTATTCATTGTGTGGGAAAATTATCTCAGGCACCTGACTGGGCAAAGGTAGCTAGAAATATTAGATACATGCCAAATGTACCTGAAATGAGTTCTACTTACAGTTCATATTCTGTTTTCTAAAGGAATAAAATTGTTAGCTGCCAATAATGGAGATTAGAGTTCTGCAAATGGTCAGAATTTCACCCCTCTCTTTATGGTGTGAGTCTTCTTCACAACTCAATGACAATTAAAAAAAAAACAAAGCCTATTTTAAAAATTGGTTGTAAGCTGCCATTTCTACTTAATGTCACACAGGCATCTCAAACCCAAGTGTGTGTTAGTCACTCAGTCACGTCCTACTCTTTGCAACCCCATGGACTATAGCCTGCCAGGCTCCTCTGTCCATGAAATTCTCCAGGCAAGAATACCGGAGTGGGTAGCTATCCCCTTCTCGGGGATTGAATCCAAGTCTCCTGCATTGCAGGCAGATTCTTTACCATCTGAGCCAAGAGAGAAGCACCCAAGCCCAAATTATGCACAACTAAACTGTTTCTTTGCTGTACCTGTTCTTCCACTCTCAAGAAATCATAATAGTCCTCTCCTTACCCAGTCAGAAACGCTGGGACTGTCTTGACTCTCCTCTACTCAACATGGCATCTACTTCATGAAAAACTGATTCTACCTCCTCACGCTCACAGATCTACCCCCCTTCTTCACATTTTCTAATATTACTTTAGTCCCCAAATAGTGCCTTTTGTCCTTTTGGTCTACCTTTAGCCATCTTTCACCATGTCATCAGAGTGACCTTTCTAAAATGCAAATACATATATATGACTTCCAAGTTTGAAAAACTAAAATAAGGATTATTTCTGCTGCCACTGTGGCAATTCCTATTTGGGGAAATAAGAATATAGATGTCAAGGATATACAATAGCAACTGAACCACTTACTATACCTGTTAACCACAGTTATTTAACTCTGCTAACAACCATATATAACCCTGATGAAGTATTCATAAATTGAATCACCACTGTCATGGTAGAGTTCCTCCATATTTTTACACTCCATTTTTTCTCACTTTTATTACCATTCTTATTTCAAGAATTTTAAAAATTTTCCAATTACATTTCCTACACATTTTTAAAAAGTAAGCTGGTGACAGCATCTTGAACACGTCTTGGAAAAAGACAGAAAGTTGAATTTCCCATGGGACGTGAGTAGACACAATACTTTCGGTTTCTACTTCCTGCTGAATTGTAAGTCTGGTGATGTCCTGGGAAGCTGGACTGTAGATTTTTGAAATGCAAGTGAATATGATTAGTCAAGTGTTTTATGTTACAATAATTAAAAAAAAATCTAGATTTTGTGAAATACACAACCACATAGGAGGTTTGAAAAGAAGGAATTAAAGTATCATTATCCATATATTATACAGAGTATCAGTTCAGTTCAGTCGCTCAGTCGTGTCCGACTCTTTGCGACCCCATGAATCACAGCACGCCAGGCCTCCCTGTCTATCACCATCTCCTGGAGTTCACTCAGACTCACGTCCATCGAGTCAGTGATGCCATCCAGCCATCTCATCCTGGGTCATCACCTTCTCCTCCTGCCCCCAATCCCTCCCAGCATCAGAGTCTTTTCCAATGAGTCAACTCTTCTCATGAGGTGGCCAAAGTTCTGGAGCTTCAGCTTTAGCATCATTCCTTTCAAAGAAATCCCAGGGTTGACCTCCTTCAGAATGGACTGGTTGGATCTCCTTGCAGTCCAAGGGACTCTCAAGAGTCTTCTCCAACACCACAGCTCAAAAGCATCAATTTTTCGGTGCACAACCTTCTTCACAGTCCAACTCTCACATCCATACATGACCACAGGAAAAACCATAGCCTTGACTAGATGGACCTTAGTTGGCAAAGTAATGTTTCTGCTTTTGAATATACTATCTAGGTTGGTCATAACTTTTCTTCCAAGGAGTAAGCGTCTTTTAATTTCACGGCTGCAGTCACCATCTGCAGTGATTTTGGAGCCCAAAAAAATAAAGTCTGATGCTGTTTCTACTGTTTCCCCATACATATTACATAAAATTATACATAAAGTATCATTATCCACTATTCAAAAGTGACAGTTGATTTAGAAAACACTGATATTATCACCTGAAAGCTATTAGCGTCAGCACCATAACTTTCTTGGAAATTCACAAAAATCATGTATTAATATAAAGTATGGAAAAAGTCCTAACTTAAGAGCAACAAGCGCCTTGAGGGCTTCTCTGGTGGCTCAAATGATAAAGAATCTGCCTGCAACGTGGGAGACCTGGGCTCAATCCACGGGTTGGGAAGATCTCCTGGAGAAGGGAATGCTACTAACTCCAGTATTCTGGCTGGAGATGTCCATGGACAGAAGAGCCTGGAAGGCTACAGTCTATGGGGTCGCAAAGAGTCGGACACGACTGAGCAACTTTCACTTTCCTTTTTCAAGAGCAACAAAAACTAAATATCTAAAACTCACCTTTTAAAAACATATGGGAATTAAATGAGAGCTATATCACAGTTCAAGATAATATTAAATTATAAAGTTAAAGGTTTAATGCAATTATAATCAAATCAAAATTCAGATAGAATTTTCTTAGTAATTTGGTGAAATGCTTCTAAAATTAATGAGATAAATTGAATACATTTGTAACAACTCAAAAAACTTCTTACTCTCCTCAGTTTATTTTTCAAAAAATCCTAGGCTGGGTTTTAAGTCCCTTGCCTCATGGCTCTTCCTGGCATCTTCACACTTTTAACAGCTCATCATTTCTGTACCTCTCTCCCAATGAGGTGGTTGAAGTCAAGGCCAGTATCATTCATAATTTCTACCACCCAGCATGAGCAACCACACCCACAGAGTGATGATTAACAGACCCATGTCACCCTGCAAGGTGGCAGCAGTGCCATGCTATAGAATTCTCTTTGTTCCTGCCCTCATTTCCATATTGATCAATAATCAAATGAATTTGTACATGATACACTGGGTGTTTTTTGAATGGAAAGTTTGCTAGGAATAAATAAATTGGTAGAAACACGAATGCTTGTTTCTGGAAACACGGATGCACATGTGCTTAGTCACTCAGTCATGTCCAGCTCTTTCTAATCCCCTGGACTATAGTTCACCAGGCTCCTCTATCCGTGTGGATTCTCCCAGGCAAGAATACTGGAGTTGGTTGCCATTCCCTCCTTCGGGGCATCTTCTCAACCAATGGGTCAAACCCAGGTCTCCCACATTGCAGGCGTATTCTTTACCATCTGAGCCTCGCAGATGCACAGTCCTCTACCAATAAAGATTAGAGAACAGAGATAGGAACAGATTTTTGAGAACATACTTGGAAGCTACACAGTGAAGTGGTCTCCAAACTCTCAAACAAGGTGACTTTATGCAGTCTAAATGATCATAGATTCATTTTGAAAAGCAATGGAAGATTCTGCGCTTCCAACTATAGAAACGATCTTCAGATTTTTATGGGTTATATTTTGTTTGGATTAAAATCACCTAAAGTTTGGCTTTCATTTCGGATTTCTGTAAAATCAGTTTGACTATGTCATCTTTTTAAAGCAAAAATATAACTTTGTATCACTACACAGTAGACTCCCTGAGTCTTGGGAAAATTAAACTTTGCCCTGAAACTTCATAGCATGTCAGGACTGGACTAGATTCAAAGCCAGACAAGAACTTGGCCCTCAGACTTTCCCATAACTGTGAGAATAGCAAAGTTGAGGCTAAATGTAGACAACTAGTCAAGGCACTTGTTCTGTTAGTACACTTCACTGTTTTCTGGAAGGTTCTCAAATGTGAAGATATGCCATCCATCCAGAAGTTACTCTATCAGATAAATTTTCCTTGAAGATCCTATCAGAACATCAAGATAAAAACAAGTAAGACATCAGTTAAAAACAGAATATGAAAGACTTTCCAAATGAAGAAATTAGACAAGCTGTATCTTAAAACATTTCTTCTTTTCTTTGTCTTTCTGTCTTTCTTTCTTTCTCATCCATTTATAAATATGCATTGTGTGCATGCTCAATCGCTCAGAGTTGGTGTCCAACTCTTTGCAGCCCCATGGACTTTGTAGCCTGCCTGGCTCCTCTGTCCACAAAAATTTCCAAGCAACAATACTGGATGTGTTGTCCTTTCCTACTCCAGGGGATCTTCCCAACCAATGGACTGAACATTCATCTCTTGCATCTCCTGCACCAATTGGTGGATTTTTTTTTTTACCACTGCGTCATCTGGAAGCCCATAAATGTGCATATCTTGGCAGTAATAATGCAGCAAAATGCAATGGAGGTATATAGATTAAAAGACTTTCCTGGTAGCTCAGCTGGTAAAGAATCTGCCTGTAATTCAGGAGACCCTGGTTTGATTCCTGGGTCTGGAAGATCCCCTGGAGAAGGGATAGGCTACCCATTCCAGTACTCTTGGGCTTCCCTGGTGGCTCATACGGTAAAGAATCCACTTGCAGTGAGTTTGATCCCTAGGTTGGGAAGATCCCCTGGATGAGGGCATGGCAACCCACTCCAGTATTCCAGTATTCTTGCCTGAAGAATCCCCATAGGCAGAGGAACCTGATGGGCTACAGCCAATGGGGTTGCAAAGAGTTGGACATAACTGAGCGGCTAAGCACGCGCATGCACACACATGTAGATTAAAACTCTAACATAAAAAAATAGATCATCTTCATTTTAGACATATATGAAATTTGCCCTTTTAAAAGAAAAGTTCAAGCGATGGGTCATTGATATTTTTTCACTATAGCCCAGGGCCATTATTCATAAGTGATAATAAACCATAAGAATGTGGGCATCTTCAAACATGTAGGTACCAGTCTGCAAGCCTCACGCAACAATGCTACTTCCTATAAAGATTTCTACACACAAACAAATTGCCCTACGTGCCATGGGAATGCTACAGAGAACGACAACCTATAATTACACTTTCAATAAACGCAAATGCACGAAATAGTTTCAAAACTGTCACCAGGGATTTCAGCAATATCTTTTGGTTTACCAAATACATAGTTGACTAGTTTGGACTTGGTTTTAAAAATCAAAATAAATGCTAAATCCCTGATATGTTTGTAGAAGAAAATGCCAGCAGCATCATGGGCTGCTGATAATGAACACTGTGATAGAAAGTGGAGCCCTAGAGACTAAAATTTTCCATCCCTACTTCCACCCTTAATAAATCATTTTGTCTTCAGACTACATGGATAACCCAAATATCAACTGGAATCTACTCTCTCCCTGATTCAAATATCCATCCCATGGGTTGTGGGAAACCAAAGGCCACTTCAAAAGTTCTAGACATTTGGGGAATTGGGGGATGGGGAAGGGCTTTCTGGGCTCTGAATGTCTGTTTCGACTTAATGTGTCCACTTATGGCTCTTCCTGTTCATGCTGACCTTGTTCTCCCAAACTTTGTCTTGGCATCTCAAATGTGACAATCAGCAAAGCCCTGTCTGGGCCCCCATCTGGGACTGGGGAAGCAAACCTGGAGGCCATCAATTAGGAATTTAATTCATCACCTAAAAAATTGGAATGAACTCTTTCCCATAATTTTCCATCCAAAAACAAAAGGAGGTCCATAATGCATGAATGTTTATAAAAGACATCACTAAAATTTGATGACTTGAAATAATTTATAATTTCAGAAACAGTAACAACTTCATTCAATAAGAAGCATTCTTACTGTTAAGAATCTGCAGGCACCTCGATGCTCCATCTTTCACTCACCGCTTTTACCCTTGAAGGTTTCCCAGGACTACATCCTCTCCCCAGATGCTCTCCTCTCTCTCCTGCCATTTCTCATCCCCTACCCTTCCTTTCTTTTTGCCTTTTCATACTGTTCATGGGGTTTCCAAGGGAAGAATACTGAAGTGGCTTGCCATTTCCTTCTCCAGGTGACCACGTTTAGTCAGAACTCTATACCATGACCCATCTGTCTTGAGTGGCCCTACATGGCGTGGCTTATAGTTTCAATGAGTTAGACAAGCCTGTGGTCCATGTGATCAGTTTGGTTAGTTTTCTGTGATTGTGATTTTCATTCTGTCTACTCTCTGATGAATAAGGATAAGAGGATTATGGAAGCTTCCTGATGAGAGGGACTTGACTGTGGAGGAAACTGAGTCTTGTTCTGATGGGCAGGGCCATGCTCAGTAAATCTTTAATCCAATTTTCTGTTGATGGGCAGGGCTATGTTCCCTCCCTATTGTTTGACCTAAGGCCAAACTGTTGACCCACGCCTCCACTGGAGACTGCTGGACACTCACAGGCAAATCTGGGTCAGTCTCTTGTGTGGTCATTGCTCCTTTCTCCTGGCTCCTGGTGTGCACAAGGTTTTGTTTGTGCCCACCAAGAGTCTGTTTCCCAGTTCTGTGGAAATTCTGTAAGCAAAACCCACTGGCCCCCAAAGTCAAATTCACTGGGGGTTCTCAGTCCCTTTGCCAGATCCCCAGGTTGGGAAATCTGTTGTGGGTCCTAGAACTTTCTTAATAGTGTGAGAACCTCTTTGGTATAATTGTTCTGCAGTTTCTGGGTCATCTGCTTGGTGGCTCTGTGGTTGGGCTAATGGCAACTTCCTCCAAGAGGGTTTATGCCACATGCTGCATGACCCAGGTCTGCTGCAGCCACAGCCCCCATCCCCATGGCAGGTTACTGCTGACCTGTGCCTCTGGAGGAGACACTCAAACACTAAAAGGCAGGTCTGGCTCAGTCTCTGTCATGCCTCTGTGTCCTGGTGCACACAGGGTTTTGTTTGAGCCCTCCAAGTATCTCTGGCTGGGAAGGGGTTTGATTCTAAACATGATTTGGCCCCTCCTACTGTCTTGTTTTGCCCTTGGACATGGGGTATCTTATTTTGGTAGGATCCAACATTCTCCCGTTAATGGTTTTTCAGCAGCGAGTTGAAAAGGCAAAAAAGATATGTCACTGAAAGATGAACTCACCAGGTCGGTAGGTGTCCAATATGCTGCTGGAAAAGAGTGGAGAAATAACTCAAAAAAAACTGAAGAGATGGAGCCATAGCAAAAACAATGCCTACTTATGGATGTGACTGGTGATGGGAGTAAAGTCTGATGCTGTAAAGAACAATACTGCATAAGAACCTGATATGTTAGGTCCAAGAATCAAGGTAAATTGAAAGTGGCCAAACAGAAAATGGCAAGAGTGATCATCGAAAGTTTAGGATCAGTGAAGTAAAATGGACTGGAATGGGCAAATTTAATTCAGATGACCATTATATCTACACTGTAGGCAAAAATCCCTTAGAAGAAATTGAGTAACCATCATAGTCAACAAGAGTCCAAAATACAGTACTTGGGTGCACTGTCCAAAACAACAGAATGATCTCTGTTCGTTTCCAAGGGAAACCATTCAGTACCACAGTAACCCAAGTCTATACCCCAACCACTAATGCCAAAGAAGCTGAAGTTGAATGGTTCCATGAGGACCTATAAGACCTTCTAGAACTAACACCCAAAAAAGATGTCCTTTTCATCATAGGGGAATGCAAAAGGAGTAACAGGTAAGTTTGGCCTTGGCATACAGGTCAAAGGCTAACAGAATTTTGTCAAGAGAATGCACTGGTCATAGAAAACACCCTCTTCCAACAACACAAAAATGAGTCTACACATGGACATCATCAGATGGTCAACACCAAAATCAGATTGATTCTATTCTTTGCAACCAAAGATGGAGAAGCTCTATATAGTCAGCAAAAGCAAGACCGGGAGATGACTGTGGCTCAGATCATGAACTCTTATATTGCAAAATTCAGATTTAAATAGAAGAAAGTAGGCAAAACCACTAGACCATTCAAGTATGACCTAAATCAAATCCCTTACAATTATATAGTGGAAGTGACAGTTTCCAGGGATTAGATTTGATGGATAGAACACCTGAAGAACTATGGACAGAGGTTTGTGACAATGTACAGGAGGCAGGGATCAAGACCATTCCCAAGAAAAACAAGGCAAACATTTTGCAAAAAGGCAAAATGGTTGTCTGAGGAGGTCTTACAAATAGCTGAAAAAAGAAGAGAAATGAAAGACAAAGGAGAAAAGGAAGGATAAACCCATCTGAATGCAGAGTTCCAAAGACTAGCACTGAGAGATAAGAAAGCCTTCCTCAGTAATCAATGCAAAGAAATAGAGGAAAACAATAGAATGGGAAAGACTAAAGATCTCTTCAAGAAAATAAGAGATACCAAGGGAACATTTCATGCAAAGATGGGCACAATAAAGGTCACAAATGGTATGAACCTAACAGAAGCAGAAGATATTAAGAAGAGGTGGCATGAATAAACAGAAGAACTATACAAAAAAGATCTTCAACACCCAGATAACCATGATGGTGTGATCACTCACCTAGAGCCAGACATCCTAGAGTCCAAAGTCAAGTGGGCCTTAGGAAGCATCACTACCTACAAAGCTAGTGGAGGTGATGGAATTCTACCTGACCTATTTCAAGCCCTAAACGATGATGCTGTGAAAGTGCTGCACTCAATACGCCAACAAATTTGGAAAACTCAGCAGCACTGGTAAAGGTCAGCTTTCATTTCAATCCAAAAGAAAGGCAATACCAAAGAATGTTCAAACCACTAAAAAATTGCACTCATCTCACACGCTAACAAATTAATGCTCAAAATTCTCCAAGCGAGTCTTCGACATTACGTGAACCGAGAACTCCGAGATGTTCATGCTGGATTTTGAAGAGGCAAAGGAACCAGAGATGAAATTGCCAACATCCATTGGGTCATTGAAAAAGAAATTGAGTTCCAGAAAAACATCTACTTCTGCTTTACTGACTACACCAAAGTCTTTGACTGTGTAGATCACAACAAACTGTGGAACATTCTGAAAGAGATGGAAATACCAGACCACCTTACCTGCCTCCTGAGAAATCTAAATGCAGGTCAAGAAACAACAGTTAGAACCCAACATGGAATAATGGACTGGTTCCAAATTGGGAAAGGAGTACATCAAGGTTGTATATTGTCACCCTGTTTATTTAACTTATGCAAAGTATGTCATGCAAACTGTTGGGCTGCACGAAGCAGAAGCTGAGATCAAGATTGCTGGGAGAAATATCAGTAACCTCAGATATGCAGATAACACCACCCTTATGGCAGAAAGTGAAGAGGAACTAAAGAGCCTCTTGATGAAAGTGAAAGAGGAGAGTGAAAAAGCTGGCTTAAAACTCAACATTCAAAAAACGAATATCATGTCATCTGGTCTCATTACTTCATGGCAAATAGATGGGGAAACAATGGAAACAGTGAGAGACTTTATTTTCTTGGGCTCCAAAATCAGTGCAGATAGTGACTGCAGCCATGAAATGGAAAAAAAAAAAAAAAAGCTATGATCAACTTAGACAGCATATTAAAAAGCAGAGACATTACTTTGCCAACAAAGGTCCATCTAGTCAAAGCTATGATTTTTCCAGTAGTCATGTATGGATGTGAGAGTTGGACTATAAAGAAAGTGAGTGCCAAAGAATTGTTGCTTTTGAACTATGGTGTTGGAGAAGACTCTTGAGAGTCCCTCGGACTGCAAGGAGGTCAAACCAGTCAATCCTGAAGGAAATCAGTCCTGAATATTCATTGGAAGGACTGATGCTGAAGCTGAAACTCCAATACTTTGGCCACGTGATGTGAAGAAGTGACTCATTAGAAAAGACTCTGATTCTGGGAAAGATTGAAGGGAGGAGAAGGGGACGACAGAGGATGAGGTTGTTTAATGGCATTACCAACTTGATGGACATGAGTTTGAGCTAGCTTCAGTAGTTGTTGATGGACAGGAAAGCCTGGCATGCTGTAGTCCATGGGGTCACAAAGAGTAAGACACGACTGAGTGAACTGAACTGAACTGAACCAAACCCTTCCTTTCCTACATCTCCCCAATTCCAGTTCAGAGCTCTGCATGTTCAACCTTCAAATTAGTTCTAAGACCACCTTAAAATATTCAGACATAATATGGTGCCCAGCAGAATGAGACATATCTTTGAGTAATAGAATCCACCTTCCTCTAAAGTCAATTAGGATTAGGGTTTGTTTTTGGTCTTTGCCATTTTCCCCATTTACATTATAGCCATATTTGTTTGTCTGGATAATTTGTGCAAGATTTGAAACTCTCAAGAACAAGTTGTTTGTGTTTTGCATATTATAACTTCCTTAGAATATGATATTCAAAATTAATTCAAATA
The DNA here is from genome assembly GCF_001704415.2 of Capra hircus. Classification (NCBI taxonomy): domain Eukaryota; kingdom Metazoa; phylum Chordata; class Mammalia; order Artiodactyla; family Bovidae; genus Capra; species Capra hircus. The sequence continues at coordinate 33,200,724 of NC_030812.1, forward strand.
TTCAAAGTAATTTTAGGGAACCAGGTCTCTCTTTTTGTGTCCATATTTGTTCAATCCTGAAAGGACCATCTTATAAACAGCCAAGCATTTAAGTTTGCTTGAAATTTTGCCCTGACTTCTCCACACAGTGAGCCAGACCATCACAGTGATTGGAAGCATATTTTCAAATGCAGCTATCTCCAAGTTGTATCTATACAAAACCTATAAGCAAAGTGGGAATGGTCGTAACCTGAGTGAATTGTAACAATTAAGAAAATAAGATTCTAGTCTAACTTCCAATTGACTTTTATTAGTACATAAATGTAGGAGAAGTCAATGGCACCCCACTCCAGTACTCTTGCCTGGAAAATCCCATGGTCGGAGGAGCCTGGAAGGCTGCAGTCCATGGGGTCGCAAAGAGTCTGACACGACTGAGTGACTTCACTTTCACTTTTCAGTTTCATACATTGGAGAAGGAAATGACAACCTACTCCAGTGTTCTTGCCTGGAGAATCCCAGGGACGGGAGGAGCCTGGTAGGCTGCCATCTATGGGGTCGCACAGAGTCGGACTTAACTGAACCGACTTAGCAGCAGCAGCAGCAGTACATAAATGCTACCCTAAGGCCTTTTTCTTCCAAAGTGTTTGTTTGTTTGTTTGGCTTTCTATAGGTGAGGAAGCATTAATTTGCTGACAAATCTTGTATTTACATACTGTATTTATATGTTGCAGTCAGGTAATGAATGATGCTTGAGTAGATGAGGCAGAATCTTTTTTTCTCAAACATTATTTATCTGGAGTCTTACAGATACTAGAAACCAGTTCTCAAATATGAAGTGAGTCTAACTCATTCACACTTTTACACACAACAATTTTAAGTTGGGGTTATTATTCTAATAATATCAGTTTGGGGTGAGTTTAACTTTTTTTAACAAAAAAAAGAAGGAAGATGTATTTTTGCTAAAGAGGAAAAGAGTTCCCAGGGTTACTTTTTTTCGTTATCCAGTCAAAGCCATGTTTCTGGCTAAAGGTGTCTCTTACTCACTTTGTTTTTCAATTCATCATTTATAGGTGCCTAGAGCCAGAGATGATTGCTAAAGGGTTATTTCATCCAGCCCTATGATTCATCAGTCCTAAGAATCCACACTTTGTCATTATAACATAATGGAAGATATTATTTTATGAAAGGAGAAGCTATGACTTGTCCAAAAAAAGAAATATAGTTTATAGTAAATAGAAGATGAATTAGAATATGTTAACAAACATTTTCATTTTTGTATGAACAGGATTGGAATGAGTCCTTTTAGATGACAAAAAGACAGACTAAAAATTTATTATTTAAAACATTTGGTTTAATCTTCATGAATAAATTATTCTAAATTATGTGGGTTTTGTTTTTAGAAAATTAAGCTTTGAATAGGAAGGTTCTGGAGAAGGCAATGGCACCCCACTCCAGTACTCCTGCCTGGAAAATCCCACGGACGGAGAAGCCTGGAAGGCTGCAGTCCATGGGGTTGCTGAGGGTCGGACACGACTGAGCAACTTCACTTTCACTTTTCACTTTCAAGCATTGGAGAAGGAAATGGCAACCCACTCCAGTGTTCTTGCCTGGAGAATCCCAGGGACGGGGGAGCTTGGTGGGCTGCTGTCGATGGGGTCACACAGAGTTGGACATGACTGAAGTGACTTAGCAGCAGCAGGAAGGTTTAGCTATTTCAATATGAACTAACTCATTCTTTCAATATGAACGAACTCATTTTAGTTACTGAAGAAGAATGTATATTTTCATTTTCCTTTTAAAATTGATATACTTCCACCTCACTAACAGAGGTAGAAGCATATTGTTATTGATATATGACATATATTATTATTATATAATATATTATATAGTATATATTATTCAGTTCAGTTCAGTTCAGTCACTCAGTCGTGTCTGACTCTTTGCGACCCCATGAATCGCAGCATGCCAGGCCTCCCTGTCCATCACCACCTCCCGGAGTTCACTCAGACTCATGTCCATCAAGTCAGTGATACCATCCAGCCATCTCATCCTCTGCCCCCAATCCCTCCCAGCATCAGAGTCTTTTCCAATGATTAGGGTAATATAAACACAAGCATTTGAAAAAATGCAAGTGCTTTGCCAATATGATGAGTAGTTACATTTGAAACTTAGATTCTTTGTGAACCAGCAGACTTACAGTAATTGTGCTGTATTTTTCCATCACAGACAAGAGCATTTTGGACTGTGTTATGAATTCAGAGCCCAGGGAATTCCAATGAGATAATGTCATTGACCTTGAGTACAAATAACCGGCAATGAATATTGTAATACAACAATGTGAAAGTTACAAGGAGTTTATTCTCAGACTCCATCAGAAAACCTGCTAAATCAACAATAGGAAGAGATATAGTGTGAACTAAGAGAGCAGAACTTTAAGGCATGTTTCCCAAAATAGAAAGTTTCCTAAATAACTCTAAGAGATCAAGTGTGAGCTCTCATGCTTAACTGGTACTAAATTAGTTCAGCATGTGAGCATTTATCATGTACCCATCAGCTCTGCATCACTTACGTGACCAAAGATAAACGTCAGCTTTCAGCTCAGTGGTACTCATTTAGTTTCCTTTTGCCTATCATTTGCCTATTATTTAAGTCCACAGATTTTCCCACCATTGCAGAAGTGTGCAGCTTCATCAGAAATGGCCCTGTTTCTGCCAGCTACCTGCTCCGCTGTGAATAAGATAACTGTGCCTGCTCTTTAAAAGGGGCAAGGCCTAAGGAGAAAAGAATCATCAGAGTCACATTATAGATATTTACACCCTGCCAAAAAAACACCCTCGATACTTGTCAAAAATTCAATTGCAATTAAAGAAAGCAGAAGAAAATCAATCTCTGTCTGCTAACTGACCTGAGGCAACTAATTTCTGCACATGTTCATTTTGTTAAAACATGCAAGCAAAGAGCTATTGGAGGCCATATGCCATTTGTTATGAAAAGCACATTCCTTTAGTCTTGGTAACAAAAGCCATATGGCTTTCTGAAAGTTAATTATATCATAAATATGCTGTAATAGTGGGGAGTGTGGTCTAGCAATTGCTGGAAGAAACTTTGAGACCTGGCTTTCGGTCAGTTTCTCAATAGATTCCGTTCAGAACCTTGGGGAAGTCACAGGCCTTGGTGACGTTAGTTTCCCAATATCCAAGTTGAGGCCAAAATAACGGGGAACCTAAAGGAGAGACAAAAGCTAAAATGTTCTCCTGCTTAAAGGTAAAATAATATTGTAAACCATAATTCAGGTCAATAAGACAGTGAAAGATTTTCTTAACTATTAACAAGTTAATGAAATAGTCTCTTCCTCCTCCCCATGCTTCCTGCCTGCCATTGCTGCATGATCTTTCTGGAAAATAAATAGGATTTTTAAACTCCATTCCTAAATGTTACATATAAACTAGCACATGAACTCTGTATAAATAGCCCTTTACAGCCTACCCTAGCCTGCTGTCCGGACTCATCCGCTGACAGTGTCTCTGGCACAGAGACAGACACACCAGGTCCCCAGACAGGTAACCCTCATTTACATCTCTGTGTATTTCAAAGTCTGCTCCCCTTTCAGCGGAAGTCCTTCCTTCTCATCTGTACTTAACTTCCGTGCATATGCAAAGACCCAGACCATTGCCCTCCCCCAGGTGCCGTCTTTGACTTCCTCAGGCCATTGGTAGTTCCTTGCTCTGAGTTGCAATGACCATGAAGAATCTGCCTGCAATGCAAGAGACCCAGATTTGATCCCTGGGTAGGGAAGATCCCCTGGAGAAGGGAATGCCTTGCTACCCATTTCAATGTTCTCACCTGGAGAATCCCATGGACAGAGGAGCCTGGCAAGATACAGTCAATGGGATTGCAAAGAGTGACTGAGTGGGTAACACTTTCACTACTACAATAACATTTACCATTTATTGCATTGTATAGTAATTATCTGTAAACACATCTCTCCACCAGCATGCTGGGCTCCTGAAGGCAAGAATGTGAGCCCTGGCAAGTAGTAGCTACTCAATAATTATTGCTTATTGTCCACTTTTAAAAGATAGAGGTAACTGACTGTTCTACCTCAAGGGTCTAGTGTTTCCAGGTTCATTTCACCCTTTCAACCTTCCATCTGCAACATTTTATAACAGTCAGAAAATGATCCCCAGGAACCTGTAGTGTTCCCAAGTCCCGATGACAGACTTTTCCACTGTGCTATCCTTTTGATGCAAGGAAATGAAATAATTTTAGAAAGTTCTTCAACAAGGATTAAAGCCAAGAGTGTTTCTGGTTCAACTTCAGCTAACAGCTAACCAGAAAATTAAAATTAAACAAGTTCTCATTCTTCAAGCATTTGAATTAATCATGGTTTTATGGAATTTTAATCTAGCATGGAGGCTGAAATTAAACAAGAGAGCCAACAAGTCCAAAAAACAATTACCTCTCCATCTGATGTAACCAAATTGGATAGAGATGTGTGTGGCATAATAGTAATAACTGTAAATTACCTAACATTAAATTCTCATGCCCTTGATACAGAACATTATTCTAATGACATAGTTTGATTTTGCTTCTGGTTTACACTTTAAGGAGACAGAAAAACCTCTGTCTGATTCCACAGGATTTGGATTTTATAAAAAAGTAGGTGTCCAAAACAGCCTCTTTAAGGAACTAAATTATCTCCACATGTGCTGAGTATCAAAAAATGAGAACATTTAAGTCTGTGATGTGTGCGTGTAACTTAGAGCCAAACCAGAGGAATGGATGAAAGTCAAAGAGGACAGAGGGCAAAGAGTCTCGCTTACAAATTTGTTGGGAGCTATTTTGTAGGAAACAAGCTTTAGGATCTGATTTGAGGGCAAAGCAACAGGGAAATAATAACAAAGATAAGAGGGAATCATTGAGTTGAGCTCCAAAAGTTTAATTTTCTCAAAATTGCTTCCAAATGGTTAAGAATGCCTTTCTATGTACAGTATTTTCAGAAGCTAAATACAGAATCATCCACTGGCTTATGGGGTGATTTTTCAAAAGGATGCCATCTTCATTTTAAATCGTCACTGCTGATACTAACCCTCTGATGGTCAGGATACCTACCTGGGAGTCAGCACACACCAACTGTATCAGAATGTCAGAAACCGTCACTAGAGCCTGGCCCCTAGGAGGCAGGACTTGAATCATGGGTATACAGCCAGTCTGTGCTTTGACATCTACTTTCTTCTGGAAGGAGCGCACTAACCAAGTGTCTGAAGGTTCTCTCTTTTCCTCTTTCTGAGTCTAGAGACTGAAGTTGGGGAACTGCTTCAGCGAAGAAGAATGGGAAATAGTGAAGGGGAAAAGAAGACAGAATTCTTGATTTTATAAATCCTTTTCATCTTACTAGAAACAGACCCAGACCAGGACTCAGAAGACTAGAGGCAGATCCTTAAGCCTGCCTCTTAAGTTAATGAATCTCTCTGTCCCTCAGTTTCTGTCAGACTTCTACTTTCTTAATAGAATACTGGGTATGAATAACTGTATTAGCTACATATGAACTTATTAAGAGGCTAATATACAAACAAAATGATTCCAAATAATCATTTTTTATTACCAAAGCATGCACTCATTCATTCATTTGACAGCTTCTTCGGAATGCCCACTATGTGTCAAGCAATGGGTGCTGAAATTTAAAGGTGAGCAAAACATAGTCCCTATCCTCATGGAATTTAAGGTCAAATTAGGAAAACAAGGATTTTCTAAATAATCACACAGAGAATCCCAAACTGATATATGTAGAATTATAACACATACTTACCATGATCCAGAAAATACTGCATTTTCACTATCAAATGTTCCTGTTTGTTCTTTAATCTGTTTATCAGTCCAGCTTTAATCCTCAAGTGATTCTTGAAAAAAACTTTTCCAACATAGTGTGTTGTTTGTCACTTAAGGCTTTTAGATAATGCTTAGAATTGAGGTTTCAGGGTAGAACCAATTCTCCACTTAGTGAAACAGAAGAAATGTTGGTATAAATTTAACATAGGAAGTCAAGACCTAAAGGAACTTCCTTGGAAGGCCCTAGATATTCATGTTTACAGAATATCTCTTTCAGTCTTTATCATATAAAGATCCTACATCTGTGATGATAACAACAGTGTATGCCTCGTGTTTACTATGTGCTTAGGTACTATTCTAAGCATTTTATAAATATTAACTCATTTAATCATCACAATAATCCTTGGAGGTCGGTATTAGCACTGGTAGAGGTTTTACCCCCATTTTACAGATGAGGAAACCTCATCTGTAAAGGATTAAGTATCTTTAGGAGGATTAAATACCTCACTTGCTGTCACATACCCAGTAGGTAGAGCCAAGATTCAAACCCAGTCTATGCTGTCATCCACCATGGCGCACTACCTCCCCTGAAACATGTTGAAAACTGCTTTTTTGGTTCAATAATTTAGACAGCATGTTCGAAAATCTGTCTCTACTTCCTCACATGTTCTTCTAGTGACTTTACCACTCCATATAAAGAATAAATTGCATTTGGTAACTCGTGATAAGAATCATATTTTCAAAAAAAAAGCAAAAGAAAGTTTTTAATCCTTTTCAATCAAAAATGTATCTACTGGGATAATAAAAGAGGTGATTTCATAATTACTTTTCAAGAATAAAAGGTTGATTGCTCATACGCTAGCAAAATGTCTTCTCTCATTATTATTGCAGAGTGAGCCATACAGAGATTTGATAGAAGTTCTACTCTGAAGGAAATGACTCTCCCCAAATTTAATATAATACAAAGGGAAATGGTGCCAGTTAGCCTAAACTTTAGACTCTAACATAAGGTGGAAAAGCAGAATCTAAACATAGGTTTGAGACTAGAAATGCATTTTCAGGAGGTGTGTTGATGACTTCAAACTTTTCATCTCAAATCATGCTGCCTCCCAAGCTTCAGTTATGCCAGAAGATTTCAAGAGCAGGAGAAAAGGAAACAAAGCAAAGAAGACGTGTGCAGGCAAGTTGGTGCAGAGTATGCATTTTGACTTTTTTTATGGTTGGAAGATTCTTTTGAGGATAAAGATTAAGCAATCATCAGAAACGAGCCTCCTCATTTGACGTGAGAATTAGCACAAAGACTATTTTTTCAACTTAAAATATCAGAAGGCCATATTAAAATAAAGAATTACTACAAACAGAACTAACTATTGATAAACTTGTTATGCTTACAAGACAAAACAGAAGCCTTCTGGGCAACTGCCATCAAAATGTGTTGAACAAAGTTTTATTACTAGACAGAAAATTGAGAACATGGAAAATTGCAGATAGTTGTTAGGATATGCAAACAGTTGAAACCAAAGTAGCATGAAAGTTTTTAAAAGCACCTTTCTTCTCAGTAAACATTATCTTCTAGGTCCATGAAATACATAGAGTGTAGTGATTATTTCTCATTTTGTAAATAGGAGGAAAGAACTTACTTTAAAACAACAATTTAATACTTTAGGAAAAAGAATATACCAGAATACATGGGTATGCGGCCATTTCTCGGCAAAAAATTCCAATCTGAATCTCCTAAACTGGTCAGGAAAATATTAATGTTAGTCACTCTGTCATGTCCAACTCTTTACAACCTCATGGACTGTAGCCCATCAGGCTCCTGTGTCCATGGAATTCTCCAGGCAAGAATACTGAATCTCCTGCAGGCAGGTGGATACTTTACCATCTGAGCCACCAGGCCAGCCCAGGAAAATGCTAGCTGTAAATTTTAAAGGGAGCCCTTCTCAAGGAAGGGGAAGGGTCAAGCTAAACAATTGGTGATTGGCTGTTAGGAAACCCTATGTAAATAAGTTGGGGACCAGGGCTCTACTCCTGACTCCATTATCACAGAAGTGCCTTCATGCAAATCAGAGCTACAGACCACTTTCCACTCTCTTCACCCCTCTCTTAGCCCCTTAAATAGAATGTTCTGAACAAGATACAGTAAGTCCCCTAACCACAAGTTGTGAGCTTTGAAAGATGTGAACATGCATTCCATTGGACAGGCATGAGTGACACTGAGCTTGCCCTCTGACTCCTATTGTTGATGATTCTTCAGCTCTCTCATCTCCCTCTTCCTCTCCCTTCTCCAATCAGTGACTATTCTTGCCTGTTCCCTCAGTGCCAGTCCCTATATGGCAGCTGCTGTACAGTATTTTGTACTTTTCAAGGTACTATACCCTAAGATTAAATATGCGTTCTTTATTTTTTGTGTTTGTTTTTAATATATTATTTGTGTGAAAAGTGTTTTAAACCTATTACAGTAGGTACTATATAACCCAGTGTGTTAGCTGGGTAGCCAGCTAGCCTAATGTTGTTGGACCCACAAGCAAATTGGACTTAAGAATGTGCTCTCAGAATGAACCAGTTTTTATGTGAGGAACTTACTGTATACCTAGGAGTGAACACACCCCTTTTAGATGAAGGCTAAGCTGCTTGCTCAAGATGACCTAGATTTATTTTTACAGTGAGATTATTTCATTTTTATTGAGTAAAAAATAATGTAATGTAAAGTGAAGCCACTCAGTCGTGTCCGACCCTTTGCAACCCCTTGGGCTGCAGCATGCCAGGCTTCCCTGTCCATCACCAACTCCCGGAGCTTACTCAGACTCATGTCCATTGAATCGGTGATGCCATCCAATCTCCTTATCCTCTGTCATCTGCTTCTCCTCCCACCTTCAATCTTTCCCAGCAGCAGGGTCTTTTCCAGTGAGTCAGTTCTTCGCATCAGGTGGCCAAGTTTCAGCTTCAGGATCAGTCCTTCCAATGAATATTCATGACTGATTTTCTTTAGGATAGACTGGCTGGATCTCCTTGCAGTCCAAGGGACTCTCAAAAGCCTTCTCCAACACCACAGTTCAAAAATATCAATTCTTCGGCACTCAGCTTGCTTTATAGTCCAACTCTCACATCCATACATGACTATTGGAAAAACCACAGCTTTGACAAGATGGACCTTTGTCAGCAAAGTAATGTCTCTGTTTTTTAATATACTGTCTAGGTTGATCATGGAGAAGGCAATGGCACCCCACTCCAGTACTCTTGCCTTGAGAGTTCCATGGATGGAGGAGCCTGGTGGGCTGCAGTCCATGGGGTCGCGAAGAGTCAGATATGACTGGGCTACTTCACTTTCACTTTTCACTTTCATGCATTGGAGAAGGAAATGGCAACCCACTCCACTGTTCTTGCCTGGAGAATCCCAGGGACGGGGGAGCCTGGTGGGCTGCCCGTCTGTGGGGTCGCACAGAGTTGGACACGACTGAAGCAGCAGGTTGATCGTACACCAACCTTTTCTTCCTTTTCCTTTTCTTCCAAGGACCAAGTGTCTTTTAATTTCATGGCTGCAGTCACCATCTGCAGTGATTTTGGAGCCCAAGAAAATAAAGTCTGTCACTGTTTCCATTGTTTCCCCATCTATTTGCCATGAAGTGATGGTACCAGATGCCATGATCTTAGTTTTCTTAATGTTGAGTTTTAAGCCAGCTTTTTCACTCTCCTCTTTCTCTTTCATCAAGAGGCTCTTTAGTTCTTCTTCACTTTCTGCCATAAGGGTAGTGTCATCTGCACATCTGAGGTTACTGATATTTCTCCTGAGTTAAGGAAATTAGGTGGGAAGAACAAAGGACTGACTGAACTCAACTCTCTAATCTGGAAGGGGCTAGGAATGATGTAGAAAATGAAGGAATCTGACTAAAGCCACTTCTATTTTGGCAACTCATAACTAAGCTCAGAGGAGTCTCAGAGCATAGAAATCTAGCAGCTAGGTTTCAATCCAATGAGCAAAATTATTTAGAAGAAAATGTATTCAGGCACTGCACTGTGTGATTGAGAGTCCATTGAAGTAGACTTTTGTCTTTTAATGGAAGATCTATGAAGTGATACAAAACGAATAGAAGCTCCATCATTACCATAGAGAAGCTAAACAATTGTCTAAGAACTGCTCATGAAACAGCGACAAAACAACAGCAAGAACTTTAAAAACATTTCCAAAACAACAAAACATACAAGCAATGTCACATCACTCAAACCAGGGGAAAAGCCACCGCTAAGGTTTGTTCAATGTCAGTCACCAAACAATGTGCTACACACATACATTTTATCTTCATTTCACAGATAAACTGTTCAAAGAGACTTACCTGCTTTGCTCAAGGGTACACACAGTTTGGCCACACACCTTACTCTCTCTACCATCACTCATAACCCGTAGAGTACAGTACTGTCATGATTTAAAATGAAGGTAGTACAATGACATGGAAAAATAGCAGCAAAATGATGTTGAATGAAAAAGTAATACAAGTTGTGTGTATTACAACTATGTGAATGTTTACATGAAGGAAACATGAAGTAGAATGGTAAGGTTGTGAAGAGTCAAAATTTTTTTCATTATATCATTGCAAAATTAGATAAACACTTCTTTGTGTACATAATTATATATGGAGAAGGGTGTTTAGAACCAGGTGAAGTCAATCTCTGAGAAGATTGCCCAGATAAAGGGAATTTTCATGACTGTTTCAGCAGACAGGATAGGCTTGCGTTGGCTAAGAGGATAAAGAAATTGCCAGAGCAGTGACAAGACTAATTCAGTAAATCCAAGGGTATGGATCGGAGGGACAAATATAAAACAAGGCTGCAGTGACTCATGTCACAGGGACAGTTGCTGGGAAGGGTAAGCTGAAATGTCTGAATCTTATGAGCTAGCAAATAAGGACAAAGATGATAAAGGGTCCAGGGAACTTTATTCTAACTGCAGTGTGGTAGACCATAGACAGGAAAGAGACCAGGGCAGGGAGCCCTCCAAAGACAGAGGAAAGAGAAAGCCATCTGGCGCAGTGTGAGTCTCTCCTGAGAGTCAGAAGACACCATCATATTCACTGACCCACAAAAGAGCAATACACATAGCACACGTAAATACACCTACCACACATAAATACACCCACCACACATTACCTCTTCTTTAAAATAAGTTAGAGTGCCCACAATCTCAGTGATCCCATGAAGTTTTTATGCCACATTGCACCCAGGGGTTCCTATGCATTCAGCTCTCCAATTACAATCTGCCTAGGGACTCCTCAAGGCATTTAAGCGTTTGAGGAACCCAAGGGGTTTCCACAACACATCCCCTGAACAGAAAAATAATGTATTCAAAGCCAAATGCTCCAACTGGCATTCATCAGTCGTCAGCAGGCAAGTCAGACACGGAGCAGAGCTGTCAGCGTCTGGATCTGGAGTGGCGGAAGAACTGTTTGAGGTTAGTAAATAGACAGATGGATACATAAATAAATAATTTTTTAATTGCTGCTATTTCAGGGCCACACAACATGAGGGCTTTGTGCATTTGCTTTTGTGTGACTTCAGACCATGGTATAAGAACATACTTCAGGAAGATTTGCTCTTGTTCTAATTACGGAAAGGACTGGACTGATCAAATTACTTTCTGCATATCTTGCATGACACTAAAGAGACAATTCCAACAAAGGACTTTGATTTGATGATTGAAAATTACCAGTCATCTGTACAGGCCTTTGAAGAAATGGGAAGCTCAACTGATGATAAAGACGTAAACAAGAGCAGTGGAAGGTTACTCAGTCTTTAATACTGCTGTTTGTGGTCATGGTTGTTTTATTCTTAGTGACTGCTGCCTACTTTAAAGAAATATTAATGGAACTCTTAAGAAAAGGAGCTATATTAATTCTCTAAACTTTGAACAGAAATATTGATTGTTTTGATGACTCTTCTTATAGATATTGTTGTTGGATGTCTAATTTGTATCATATTTACTAGGTTTTTAAATAAATACTTTCTACAATTAAAAAGGATTAAAGGAGAGGGAGAAGAGACAACTTTTGACCTGATGCTGATAATCTGATTGGCTCTTTCCCTATGTCCCAACTCCTGGAAATACCAACAAAAACTGCAGAGTTTGCCTATCTCCTCATATTGTAGAGGGAGGGTGACTGGGTGTGTGGGTGAAGGAAGATAATTTAGTAAAGCTCCAGGTAGGAGAACCCGCACCCCAGTCATTCTTGAAGCAGAAACCCTTGGTACTTTGGTAAGGGAAGAGAATGAGACTTTTCCTGGGGGCCCCTGGGGGTCAAGAATGGGGACACCAGTAGCCAAATGGACATTGACACATTCTTATCATTTCATGTCCCAGACAATAATTACAATAGGCATAATAATAATATTTCCTGCCCTAGAGTTATTTTTACTTCCATACAGTTTGTGGTTATTAAACAGTCAACTGATTCATCTTTTTGGGCAATGCCCATTAATTCTTGACACTCTTCCATTCCACATCCTACCCAACACCTCTCAGTATACACAAACACATGCCAAAAGGTGAGAGAGCAAGAAGACTAACAAGTCCATTTCCCTGCAGTTTACCTTCAAAGATGTTGGAGTCTCATTGTTAGATTTACCAATAGCCCTCCCAAAGGAGGAACTGTGAGCTTAGAACAACATTGAGGAGGCATCGCTCCAGAGTGTTTTCCTCTCTTTCTCTAGCTGGCCTGAATTGTGGCAAAGAATGACGACCAACTTCATGAAAGAAATTTCTATTTGCCCCTAATTTTCCTAAGTGACCTGTGCTGCACTGCATGAAAATAGCATAATGGTTAACCGTAATTAGTTGGTTTGTATTTTACTGGATTTCCGAGCCAACTTTGCCAACAGGCACTGCTTTCTCCCTGTCGTCCCCCCAAAATGTGTTCCCAAGTCAGACGCAAGAGACTGATTCTTCATTAGGGAGAATAACTAATGAGGCCTTAAGTGGGCCCTTTAGGATAAAGAGCTGCATTTTGAAAGGACATGGACAGGGGACAGGTCCTCTTGGAGCCTCTGAACTCACGCCTGCCTTACCCAAATGTACACACATTCTGAGGTGGCTTATGCTGACTGCCAGAGAACTAACAGCTCATCATTTGTGTATGATTTGCATCACTTCCACCAATATTTATTTATTGGTTGCTATGAGAGCCTGTTTACCAGCTGTGAGTTCAGTATTGAAAGGAAACCTGTGGGGGTAATGTCCTTAACTATGAGATATAAGCTGTGTCTACCTTGCTGGATCCATGAGTTTCCTAGCCTGTAGCTTCAGATGCTGGGACTTCAAATCAGAGTGTGTCTTTTGGTTTGGAACACCATGTTTTGACACTGCATCTAACAAAGCATGTTTTATGCTTTAGGCCAAGATTTTGCTAAAACGTTGTAGGCTTTTATTTGGTACATTTGAAAGAGGTTTTTTTTTTCTTTTTTTTTTTTTTTTTGTATGTTTGTTTGTTTTAAAAAAAACAGCAACATGAAGTCATAGTCAAAAGATTTACATTTAATTTTCAATTGAATTTAACAAAATTTCACCTTCTTGTTAGTTCTTGTCTTGGTGGACTATTCAAATGGGCTAAAAACAACCTGAAAATGTTTGTTATAAATACAAAAACAAGAACTGCTGCTGCTAAGTCGCTTTAGTCGTGTCCGACTCTGTGCGACCCCATAGACGGCAGCCCACCAGGCTCCCCTGTCCCTGGGATTCTCCAGGCAAGAACACTGGAGTGGGTTGCCATTTCATTCTCCAGTGCATGAAAGTGAAAAGTGAAAGGGAAGTAGCCCGGTGGTATCCGACTCTTCACGACCCCATGGACTGCAGCCCACCAGGCTCCTCCATCCATGGGATTTTCCAGGCAAGAGTACTGGAGTGGGGTGCCTTCTCCGAAAACAAGAACACTTGTGCATAAACCTATATATCTCATCCAAGATTTAAATAACTGAATTCTCTATGCTAGTAGGTCTTCCTGTCTTGGTGAGGCTTTGAGTTATGTACCTTCAAAAACACTTGAAACTCAGGCATGAGCAGTCACTTGAGGCTTGCATATATTTGTGGGCTACAGAGACACAGCTTTAATGCAATTTTGTTCTCATTTTCAGAGTAACCTTTAGCTGCAGGATGTGCCAGAAGCACCATATGGCCAACACTGTGCACTGCTCTCTTGCTTCAGTCTCTCTGCATCCCTGGCCACCAATCCATCTGCTTCAAGGTGAAAGTGAAAGTTAGTCGCTTGGACACAAATTGTGTCCGATTCTTTGCAGTCCCGTAGGCTGTAGACAGCTAGGCTCCTCTATTCATGGGATTCTCCAGGCCAGAATACTGGAGTGGGATGCCATTCCCTTCTCCAGGGATCTTCCCAACCCAGGGATCTAACCCCGGTCTCCTGTGGTTCTTGCACTGACAGGCAGATTCTTTACGATCTGAGCCACCAGGGAAGCCCAAGTTGACCAGAGCCATATCCCAACGATGCAGATTTGGCCAGGCCCTCTAATCCATCAGAACCTCCTCACCGCCTACAGAATCTAGTTCAAATTCCATGAGGAAGATGAAGGTCCGGGACCTCACCGTCCTCTGTGTCCACCCATCTGACATCACTTTATACACTCTGTTGTCACTACCTGTCGACAGAGCTGCCTACCCCCACCGCCCACATCTAGACTACCAGAGTATGTGACTTTTTTCTTCCCCTGCCCTTAACACAGTACTTCTATCAACAAAGTAGATTCCTGATAAATATCTGTTGAGCAAAGTCAATGAAAGAAACAGATGAAGTCTATCTTTCGCTGTCTTCCACCCTTCCCCCATCACCAGCGGCCCCTTCTCAGTCTTCCCTTCCCCCAGCCCCACTTTCCTGACACTGTCAGTCCTCTCTCTGACCCAAGCTGTCCAGTTTGGTCCTAGCCATAAATATCAAAACTTACTCTCAGGAAAGGTTTTGAAATATTCATAAGGCTGACCATGTCAATCCTCACAAGGATTGCTTTTTTTGTTTGTTTGTTTTAATAATTTCACAGGTGATAAAATCTTGAGCCAAAATAATAAATCTCTAATTGTGTGATTTTAGCCTAGTCAGAGACTCTTTCACAGTCCACCACCCCACACACCCCGGACTCACACACACAGTGGCATATTGTATACAAATTGCCTTTTCATAATTGTTATAGGGACCAGAACCTCTGTGTGATCACACTGTATGTGACCTGGGCCCTAGGAAATCAGTCTGCCTGAAACTAAATGGCCAGCCATTCTTCTAGAACTACCAAATTACTTAGACTGCTTGGAAAAAAAAAAAAAGAATGTTTCAGTTTCTTAATATGGCTCAACATTTAAAAGTTAAGGAAGGCTTTGTCTATGAAGACATTTCAATTCAGCAGATTTCATTTAAACACTAAGCTTATCTATCTTATTTGGTGAACTATTTAACATATAGTTACTTCCTAATGGGGAAGGGGGAAGAGAATCATTAAAACTCTAACAAGAACTGAGCAGAGAAAGACTATTTCCCAATTGTCTCTCTGCAGATAACAAGTTAAAGGGTAAACGGTAAGAAAGATGCGCTCAGAAGAGTAACAGAGTTCAGTAAATTTCCAGTTCAGTTTCCTAGGAATTTTGAAAGCTCCCTGAGTATTTCATAAGACAACTTTTTAGAAATATAAAGGATGGATGGTGAATTTTACCAAGTGTGCACATCAAAAAGACAGCATAATTTATATGAAAGTGACACACATCCCAACTTCTGTACATTGGAGTACTTGTGCTAAAAACAAATAAATAGGACTCTGCCTGCCACACCATCCTCATGCCAGAATGGCCCCTTGGACAGGGCCATACTACTAAAGCAGAGAAGCCAATTAGAAATCCTCTGGCCAGTGGGCAGTGCAAACTTTCAGTCTGCTGAGTCAGAAGTGAGAACAAGTTTCTGGATTTTACCCTTCCTCTCTGAGTCCACTGGATGCTGGCTCAGCCCTGTACTCAGGCAGTAAAAGTAATATTCTAGAAGTTCTTTGTCATCCAGACATGTAGCAATATAATACTGAGGGTCAGGAATCAAATGAGATCATAGGAGAGGAGATGTATTTAAAACCCCAAAACACTTTGTAAATATCAGATTGTGGAGTTACAGTGATGGGGATACACTATGGCACTTAGCTGGTACAGCTGATGGTGAAATTGTC
This sequence comes from Capra hircus, assembly GCF_001704415.2. Lineage (NCBI taxonomy): Eukaryota > Metazoa > Chordata > Mammalia > Artiodactyla > Bovidae > Capra > Capra hircus. Next base: position 33,216,726 of record NC_030812.1, read on the forward strand.
CAACATAGGACCCCAGATTGAAAGTCTAGTCAATATGAGCCACCTCGCTCCTGCTCAACTTAAATAGACTGTGACCCAAGCAAACAATGTTACATTTGGTTATCAGATGCTTGGGTCATCAGAAAAATCCATTGAAGACATCTGATGATAATATATGTTATATTAGATTATATATTGGTTTAGAATAGAAAACAGTTCTGAATTCCAAAAACTTGTCTATTCATCCCTTTTAGTGAAGGTAAGATTTGCTTCCTAACTCCTTGCCTCTCCCCAACACACACCCCACTCCAGCAGAAGTAAGGTTTTGCAGCAGGGACATATTTTCTAGGATCATTTAAGCTTGGAATAGGGACAAGGAGTTATTTAGTCCAGCTATCTGATGGGATGTAGTGAAAGTTAAAAGCTCATGTACATAGAGCCTGTAGCACAATAATTGGCATAAATTAAGCCCTCAATAAAGGTTGCTATTCAGGGTACTGGTAGCAATATCTTGGAGCTGTTTAGTGGCAGGGCTAGGACTAGAACCCACATCTCTACTCTCACTCTTTTGTGTAAGACCAGAGACCATCTATTATGGAAAGACTAGAGTGGGAGACTGAAAAATTGCTTTGAAAAAGCTTATTATTTCCAAGCAATATATCTTATTGTGTATGCTCAGCCTGGTTTAACAATATCAACAGATACAGCTTAATTTATTTAAGATTTCCAAATTATTTTTCCTATTTCCTTTCATAAAGAGTCCAGACATAAAAAGTAAATGTGGTAAAGAAAATCCCTGAATGATTACTTTCATTAAAATTGTGCTTGCTTGAAAAATTAGACAATAAACCTTCATATCACAGGATTCCAACTGTACAATTTCACCAGCAACTACACATGTATATTTGCAAATATAATCCCCCTCCCGCAAGATGCTCCAGGCATTTCAAAATGCCATGGATACTAGAAAAAAATACCTGGAAACTACCACCTCCTGTGTGTGCTCACTCAGTTGTATCCAACTCTTCGCAACCCTGTGGGCTGTAACCCACCAGGCTCCTCTGTCCATGGGATCTTTTCAGGCAAGAATGCTGGAGGAACTAAGGCCCTCACCCAGGTGGAAGATGGAATAATGAAGCTGACCCTCATGACTTCAATCAACTAAAGCTTGGACTCCATTATTGACCTCTGGCACAATGCTAAGCTCAATTTTCTTCAGCTCAAGCCCCTTCATGGATATGCACACGCATGTGTGCATGCTCAGTCATGTCCAGCTCTTTGCGACCCCATGGACTGTAACCCGCCAGGCTCCTCCGTCCATGGGATTCTCCAGGCAAGAATATTGGAGGGGGTTGCCATTTCCTCCTCCAGGGGATCTTCCTGACACAGGGATCAAACCAGTGTCTCCTGCATTGGCAGGTGGATTCTTTACCACTGAACCACCTGAGAGGCCCCTGCTAAGTCACTTCAGTCATGTCCAACTCTGTGTGACCCCATGGACTGCAGCCTACCAGGCTCCTCCGTCCATGGGATTTTCCAGGCAAGAGTACTGGAGTGGGTCTCTATTGCCTTCTCCTGAGAAGGCCCTGAGCCTTATCCAGAAACCTGACCTCCTGAGCCCTCTCCAAAAACAAACAAATGAAACAGGAATTATTCTACCCTCAGTCCCCTAACAAAACAGTAAAATATTTTCCTCCTAAAGCCACCCAAGGGATATTCAGGGTAGTTCATTTTATTGTACTCTGTTTTCAAATAAATTGACTGATTTGGCTCTGTGGTGGTGGTTTATTCGCTAAGTCGTGCCCGACTCTTGCAAATCCATAGGCTGTAGCCTGCCAGACTCCTCTGTCCTTGGGATTTTCTAGGCAAGAATACTGGAGGGGGCTGCCATTTCCTACCCCAGGAGATCTTCCTGATCCAGGGATCAAACCTGTGTCTCTTGCATCTCCTGCGCTGGCAGGCGGATTCTTTACCACTGCTCTACCTGGGAAGCCCTTTGAAAGGGTTACATGATTATTATAGAAAATTTGGCAAGCCAGAAATGACTTTTAAAGAAAATAACAAATCATTAGCAATAGCTTCACAAAGGAATAAACTTTCATGTGTTTCCTTTCACAATTTTGTCTCCTAATTTTTTCTCATGCTGAGCATTTTCCCTTGACGTTAAAAAAAGTTATTCAAAAGCATATTACCCATAGTTAGACACAGTGAATTAAAATCATGTGTTCATCCTCTTTGTCTCTCAATATGAAGGGAAAAATTATAAAGAACTGAAAAGTAAGCAAAATCTTTTTTTTTTCAAGATGGAAATTACATGAAGGCATAGTTACTATCTGAGTAGAACAGAAAAAAAGCTGAAACTAAGTGCCTACAGCTGGGAATTTTATCAAGCTACAAAGGAAACTCACTCTAGGATTTTCCCCATAGGGATAAACAGATAGAGGTAAATCATAGAACTGAGCATGGAATTGTATTAGGAGTAGACCCCCAGGGCCCACTGGGCACAGCCAAAGTTAAACAGACTGGGACCTGGGACTTGGGGCCCTTTGGTGCAGTGCTTGCAACTAGACAAACTTCTCCTCAGGCAACAAAGTACAAAGAAACTGTAAGGGACTAAAAATAACTGCATGCATGCACAGTTGGAGCAAATTATGGACAAGACAGAAAAAGACCAAATAGCTTAACTGGCACATCTGAAGAGCCAGGAGCAAAAACAGGGTATTGGAATCAAAAGCTGTGCATGCCCCCTGCACTTAACACCATCAGATGGGTGAGCAAACCACCTAGCACACCCCTCCAGCCCAACCCCTGGACATACTCCTACCCTCACCCTCTATAAAGAACCAACTTATTCCACCTTGGGGAGCCAGCAAGGGAAACTGTTTCTTATTTTTGCTCCCCGCTACAGCTGTGGGGACCCCAATAAAGCCTTGCCTGAGTTTCCTGTCTGGCCTCATTAATCTCTATTGACTAAGGAAGGCCAAGAACTCAGGTCAGTAACGAAGGGACTATGCCTTTCTACCACATAGAAACAGAAGATTCATTCTCTGGAGAAAATGAACAAGAGAATCTCCTAGACATGTTATTGCCCAGTCTGGCAGAGGTTAGGAGAGAAGCCAAAGGTGATACAAGATATTGAAAATGGGGGTTTGAAAGTCTAAATGAAAAAGATAAGATTCCCACCCCCAATCCCCACCCCCAGAACAATGGCAGCTAAGCTGATATAAGCAAGGCAACAAATTGGAAAATTTTTCCAGGGAGAAATGAAAACTAAACAAACCTAGATGTTTAAGAAGCCACAGATACTAATATCTGTGGGCCAAAAAATAGAAAAACTCTCACCCGTATCACCCTGCAATGATGTCATGCACGACAAGTTCCCACCAACTTTGTAGTGCCTCGTTCTTAAATATGGATGAAGAAACAAAATCTCCAGACAGAGAAGAAAGGTTTCCCTCGGGTAAAACAAACAGGCTTTAAAAATTAGAACTTAATGGAACACAACATGTTTCAGGAAAGAGGATAAAAAATGAAAATAAAACTGTATGCATAAGACAAAGTTAAAAGAAAATACTACACACATGAAATAAGAACTAGAACCTGAGGCTGTGTGGTAGAGAAGAGGAGGAAGAAAAGCTCAGAACAAGAGAAACAGCAGAGGAAAGGCTTAAATACTGTAACATAAAAAGATCAACAGCAGGTTTGGAGTTTGGGGAAGGAATTTCTCAGAAAGTAGAATAAAAGAGAAAAAAGGGCAATTGAGACAAAAGGGAACAAAATTAAAAGAATAGGAAGTCCAATATCTAATAAGAAGGAATGCCGGGGGGGAAAAAGAGAAAACAAGACAAAAAATGTGTGTGAGAGGAGAATAATTATATTTTTAGGTATATAGCTTTCGTATTTCTAGAGTAGGTATCAGTTACAGCCAAATTGAGAAGAAAGTACAGAGTTCCCACATACCGGCTGCTCCCGCATATGCAGACTCTTCCACTATTAACATATTAACATCACAGTGGTACATTTGTTACAATCAATTAACCTATGTTGATACATCGTTATCGCCTAAACTCTGCTTTACATCAGGATTCACTCTTGTGTTGTATGTTCTAAATTATGATGCGCGTATAACGCGTGCCCACCATTATAGTATCAGACTGATGTTCTGCCTTAAAAAATCCTCTATGCTCTGCCTATTTATCTTCCGTAGTCCATGACAACCATTGATCCTTTTAATGTCTTCATAGTTTTCTTATTGCTTCTTTTACTTAGTCATATGTATCTAAATTTCCTCCATGCTTTTCATTACTTTTCATTTAAATTAGTTCATTTCTTTTTAGAGCTGAAATATTCCATTGTCTGGATATAGCATAGTTTATTTATCCATCCATCTACTAAAGGGCATCTTGGTTGCTTCCAAGTTTGAAAGTGAAAGTGAAGTCACTCAGTCATGTCCAACTCTTTGCTTCCAAGTTTAAGTTTTGACACTTATGAATAAAATTGCTAAAAGAATCTGTGTGCAGTTTTTTGTATAGGTATAAGTTTTTAGCTCTTTTGTTAAATACCAAGGAGTGTGATTACTGGATTGTATGGTAGGAGTATGAACTATCTTCCAAAGCAAACACACCATTTTGCATTCCCACCAGCAGTGAAGGAGTTTCTGCTGCTCTACATCCTTGTCAGTGTTTAGTGTTGTCAATACTTTGAATTTAGACATTCTAACCGATGTGGAGAAGACAATGGCAAACCACTCCAGTACTCTTGCCTGGAAAATCCCATGGGCACAGGAGCCTCGTAGGCTGCAGTCCAGGGGGTTACGAAGAGTTGGATACCACTGAACGACTTCACTTTCACTTTTCAGTTTCATGCATTGGAGAAAGAAATGGCAACCCACTCCAGTGTTCTTGCCTGGAGAATCCCAGGGACGGGGGAGCCTGGTGGGCTGCTGTCTATGGGGTTGCACAGAGTCGGACATGACTGAAGTGACTTAGCAGCAGCAGCAACAGATGTGTACTGATAGTCATTACTGTTTTAATTTGCAATTCCCTAATGGCATGTAGTGTTGAACATCTCATATGCTTGTTTGTACCTATATCTCTTCTTTGGTGAGGTGCTATTCAGGTTTTCTACCCATTTTAAAATTAGGCTGTTTATTTTCTTATTGTTAAGCTTAAGAGTTCTTTCTATATTTTGGATAACAGTACTTTATCAGTTTTTGTTTGGCAAATATTTCCTCCCCACCTGAAATTTGTCTTTTTACTGAAATTTGTCTTACTCTTGACAGTTTTTTTCAGAGCAGAAGTTTTTAATTTTAATGGAGTCCAGTTAATCATTATTTTTTTCATGGATTTTGCCTTAGGTGTTGTACCTAAAAAGCCGTCACTGAGCCCAAGATTCTTTTCCTGGTATCTTCTAGAAGTTTTATGCTTTTGTGTCTATTTGAGTTCATTGTGGTAAAGAAGGTAAGATCTAGGTCTGAATTCATTTTTTGCATGGGACTGTCCAGTTGTTCCAGCATCATTTCATGAAAAGACGACTTTTTGCTCCATTGTATTGCTTTTGTTCCTTTGCTGAAAATCATTTATATTTATTTATTTATACTCTATTTATATGGATCTATTTCTGGGTTCCCTATTTTGTTCCATTAGTCTATTTGTTTATTCTTTTGTCAAGGCCACACTGATTACTGCAGCTTAACAGTAAGTATTTAAGTCAGATACTGTTAGCTCTTCAGCACTGGGCTTCTCCTGCAATATTGTTTTGGCTATTCTGAGCCTTTTGCCTCTCCGTATAAATTTTAGAATCAGTTTGTCAATATCCATAAAATAACTCTCCTGGAGTTTGACTGAGATTGTTGAATCTACAGATCAAGTTGGGAAGAATTGACATCTGAGCAATACTGTCTTCCTATCAGGAACATGAAATATCTCTCCATTTATCTAGTTCCTTGATATCAGTCTTTCATCAGAGTTATCTTCCACTTTTTTTTGTGGAAGCATTTCATTTTTTTTTTTTTTTGGTGCTAATGTAGATTGGTATTGTATTTCAATTCTCAGGTTCCTCTTGTTCATTGCTGTTATACAAGAAAGAGATTGATTTTTGTATATTAACCCTGTATCCTTGTAACTTGCTTTAGTTATTTATTCCAGGAATATTTTTGTTGATTCTTTCAGATTTTCTACATAGAAAATTACATCATCTGAAAACAAATCCAGTTTTATTTCTTCATTCCCAAACAGCATACCTTTTATTTCCTTTTCTTGTCTTTTTGCACCAGTTAGGACATTCAGTGCAGTATTAAAAAGTAGTTGTGAGGGGACACATCCTTGCCTTGTTCCTGAACTTAGTTGAAAAGCTTCTAGGGGATCGCTATTAAGTGTGATATTCATTTAAAAATTTTGTAGATGTTATAAACTTGGGAAAATGCCTTTTTTCAAAGGTTACTGAGAGTTATATGATGAATGTGTGTTGGATTTTGTCAAATGCTTTTTCTGCATCTACTGATCATGTGACTTTTTCTTCTTTAGTTTGTTGCACTACATTAATTGGTTTCAAATGTTGAACCAGTGGGACAAATCCCACATGGTCTGATTGTATATTTTCTTAACATATTGCTGAATTTGATTTGCTAATATTTATTAAGAATTTTTGTATCTATATTCATGAGTGATATTGGTCTGCAGTTTGCTCATGGTGTTTTTGTCAGAGTTTGTTACTAGGGTAATTCTGTCCTCATAGGATAAGTTGGGACGTATCTGTCTGCCTCTTTCTCCTGGAAGAGATTGTAGAGAATTTCTGTAATTTCTCCCTTGAATGATTGGTAGAGGACACCAGTGAACCTTTCTGGGCAGGAGGTATTCTATTTTGGAAAGTTATTAATTACTGATTCAATTTCTTTAGTAGATATATTTCTATTTGTATCATTTTTTTCTTCCGTGAGTTTTGATAGGCTGAGTCTTTCAATGAATTAATCTATTTTCTCTAGGTTATCAAATTTGTGGGCATAGAGTTGCTCACAATATTCATTTATTATTCTATTAATGTCCATGGATGTGTAGTGATGTCCTTTCTTTTATTTCTGATATTAGTAATTTGTGTCTTCTTTTTATCCCCCCTCAGTGTCTGGTGGCTTATCAATTTTATCAAGCTTTTAAAGAATTAGTTTTTCAATTTTCATTGACTTTCTTTTGATTTCCTATTTTCAATTTCACTCACTTCTGTTCTAAATTTCATTTTTTTTCTTTTGGATTTAATTTGCTCCTCTCTTTCTAGTATTCTAGAAATGCAGATTGTTGATTTTAGAACGTCTTCACTTTGTAATGTATGTGTTCAATACTATAAACTTCCCTCCTACTTTCACTGCATCCCAGATCTTGATAAGCTGTCTTTACATTTATATTTACTTTTCTTGAAATGTCCCCTTTGATCCACCTGTTATTTGGAAATGTATTATTTAATCTCCAAGTATTGGAGGATTTTCCAGATATCTTCCCATTATTTGTTTCTAGTTTAATTCTACCATGATCTGAAAGCATACATTGTATTATGCCTATTCTTTTAAATTTGTTATGTCATGTGTTATGGCCCAGAAGGTGATCTATCTTTGCGAATGTTCCATATGGACTTGAGAAGAATATGTATTTTACTGTTGATGAATGGAATAGTCTATAAATGTCAACTATATCCAGTTAATTAACGGGGTTATTGAGTTCCTTATTGGTGTTCTGCCTGCTGGATCAGTCAACTTCTGACAGAAGAGTGTAAAAGTCTCCAATTATAATGGGTTCATCTATTTCTCCTTGCAATTCTATCATTTTTGCCCACATAGTTTAAGTCTTGTTAGGCAAATATATATTTAGGATTTTTACATCTTCTAAGAGAACCTACATTTTATCTTTTTAAACAGTGGAAGGGACAGATAGATTCAAGGGATTAGATCTGATGGACAGAATCTCTGAAGAACTATGGGCAAAGATTCATGACATTGTAAAGAGGCAAAGATCAAGACCATTCCCAAGAAAAAGAAATGCAAAAAGGCAAAACGGTTGTCTGAGAGCCCTTACAAATAGCTGTGAAAAGAAGAGAAGTGAAAGGCAAAGGAGAAAAGGAAAGATATACCCATCTGAATGCAGAGTGCCAAAGAATCACAAGGAGAGATAAGAAAGCCTTCCTCAGGTATCAATACAAAGAAATAGAGGGAAACAATAGAATGGCAAAGTCTAGAGATCTCAGGAAGTAAATTAGAGATACCAAGGGGACATTTCATGCAAAGATGGGCACAATCAAGGAAGGAAATGATATGGACCAAACAGAAGCAGAAGATATTAAGAAGAGGTGGCAAGAATACACAGAAGAACTATACAAAAAAGGTCTTCACGACCCACATAATTACGATGGTGTGATCACCCATCTAGAGTCAGACATTCTGGAATGAAAAGTCAAGTGGGCCTTAGGAAATATCATTACCTACAAAGCTGGTGGAGGTGATGGAATTCCAGGTGAGCTATTTCAAATCCTAAAAGATGATGCTGTGAAAGTGCCGCACTCAATATGCCAGCAAATTAGGAAAACTCAGCAGTGGCCACAGAACTGGAAAGGTCAGTTTTATTCCAATCCCTGGAAAGGCAATGCCAAAGAATGCTCAAACTACCGCACCATCGCACTTATCTCTCATGCTAGCAAAGTAATGTTCAAAATTCTCCAAGCTAGGCTTCATTTCAGTTCAGTTAAATCTCTAAGTCGTGTCCAACTCTTTGCGACCCCATGAACTGCAGCACACCAGCCCTCCTTGTCCATCACCAACTCCTGGAGTTTGTCCATTGAGTCGGTGATGCCATCTAACCATCTCATCCTCTGTCGTCCCCTCCTCCTCCTGCATTCAATCTTTCACATCAGGGTCTTTTCAAAAGAGTCAGCACTTCACATCAGGTGGAAAAAATATTGGAGTTTCAGCTTCAACATCAGTCCTTCCAATGAACATCCAGGACTGATTTCCTTTAGGATGGACAGCTTGGATCTCTTTGCAGTCCATGGGACTCTCAAGAGTCTTCTACACCACCACAGTTCAAAAGCATCAATTCTTCTGCGCTCAGCTTTCTTTATGATCCAACTCTCACATCCATACATGACCACTGGAAAAACCATAGCCTTGACTAGACAGACCTTTTTTGACAAAGTATTTGACAAAAGTCTTTGCTTTTTAATATACTGTATGTTGCTCATAACTTTTCTTCCAAGGAGTAAGAGTCTTTAAATTTTATGGCTGCAATCACCATCTGCAGTGATTTTGGAGCCCCCAAAATTGAAGTCAGCCAGTTCCCACCGTTTCCCCATGTATTTCCCATGAAATGATGGGACCAGATGCCATGATCTTCGTTTTCTGAATATTGGGTTTTAAGCCAACTTTTTCATTCTCCTCTTTCACTTTCATCAAGAGGCTCTTTAGTTCTTCTTCGCTTTCTGCCATAAGGGTGGTGTCATCTGCATATCTGAGGTTATTATTATTTCTCTGGCAACCTTGATTCCAGAGTGTGCTTCTTCCAGCCCAGCATTTCTCATGATGTACTCTGCATAGAAGTTAAATAAGCAGGATGACAATATATAGCCTTGACATACTCATTTTCCTATTTGGAACCAGTCTGTTGTTCCATGTCCAGTTCGAACTCTTGCTTCCTGACCTGCATACAGGTTTCTCAAGAGGCAGGTCAGGTGGTCTGGTATTCCCATCTCTTTCAGAATTTTCCATAGTTTCTTGTGATCCACACAGTCAAAGGCTTTGGCATAGTCAATAAAGCAGAAATAGATGTTTTTCTGGAACTCTCTTGTTTTTCAATGATCCAGTGGATGTTGGCAATTTGATCTCTGGATCCTCTGCCTTTTCTAAAACCAGCTGAACATCTGGAAGTTCACGGTTCACATATTGCTGAAGCCAGGCTTGGAGACCTTTGGAACTTTACTAGCGTGTGAGATGAATGAAATTGTGAGGTAGTTTGAGCATTCTTTGGCATTGCGTTTCTTTGGGATTGGAATGAAAACTGACCTATTCCAGTCCTGTGGCCACTGCTGAGTTTTCCAAATTTGCTGGCATATTGAGTGCAGCACTTTCACAGCATCATCTTTCAGGATTTGAAATAGCTCAACTGGAATTCCATCACTTCCACTAGCTTTGTTCATAGTGATGTTTTCTAAGGCCCACTTGACTTCACATTCCAGGATGTCTGGCTCTAGGTGAGTGATTACTTCATCGTGATTATCTGGGTCGTGAAGATCTTTTTTGTATAGTTCTTCTGTGTATTCTTGCCACCTCTTCTTAATATCTTCTGCTTCTGGTAGGTCCATATCATTTCTGTCCATTATTGAACCCATCTTTGCATAAAATGTTCCGTTGGTATCTCTAATTTTCTTGAAGAGATCTCTAGTCTTTCCCATTCTGTTGTCTTCCTCTATTTCTTTCCTTTGATCGCTGAGGGAAGGCTTTCTTATCTCTTCTTGGTATTCTTTGGAACTCTGCATTCAAATGGGTATATCTTTCCTTTTCTCCTTTGCCTTTCACTTCTCTTCTTTTCACAGCTATTTGTAAGGCCTCCTGAGAGAGCTGTTTTGCTTTTCTGCATTTCTTTTCCGTGGGGATGGTCTTGATCCCTGTCTCCTGTACAATGTCATGAACCTCCATCCATAGTTCATCAGGTACTCTGTTTATCAGATCTAGTCCCTTAAATCTATTTCTCACTTCCACTGTATAATCATAAGGGATTTGATTTAGGTCATACCTGAATGGTCTAGCGGTTTTCCCTACTTTCTTCAATTTGAGTCTGAATTTGGTAATAAGGAGTTCATGATCTGAGCCACAGTCAGCCCCTGGTCTTGTTTTTGTTGACTGTATTGAGCTTCTCCATCTTTGGCTGCAAAGAATATAATCAATCTGATTTCAGTGATGGCCATCTGGTCATGTCCATGTGTAGAGTCTTCTCTTATGTTGTTGGAAAAGGGTGTTTGCTATGACCAGTGCATTCTCTTGGCAAAATTCAGTTAGCCTTTGCCCTGCTTTATTCTGTACTCCAAGGCCAAATTTTCCTGTTACTCCAGGTATTTCTTGACTTCCTACTTTTGCGTTCCAGTCCTCTATAATGAAAAGGACATATTTTTGGGGTGTTAGTTCTAAAAGATCTTGTAGGTCTTCATAGAACCGTTCAACTTCAGCTTCTTCATCATTACTGCTCGGGGCATAGATTTGGTAACCATGATATTGAATGGTTTGCCTTGGAAATGAACAGAGATCATTCTGTTGTTTTTGAGATTACATCCAAGTACTGCATTTCGGACTCTTTTGTTGACTATAATGGCTACTCCATTTCTTCTATGGGATTCCTGCCCATAGTAGTAGATATAATGGTCATCTGAGTTAAATTCACCCATTCCAGCCCATCTTAGTTCGCTGATTCCTAGAATGTCGACGTTCACCCTTGCCATCTCCTGTTTGAACACTTCCAATTTGCCTTGATTCATGGACCAGACAATCCAGGTTCCTATGCAATATTGCTCTTTACAGCATCAGACCTTGCTTCTGTCACCAGTCACATCCACAACTGGGTGTTGTTTTTGCTTTGGCTCCATCCCTTCATTCTTTCTGGAGTTATTTCTCCATTGATCTTCAGTAGCACATCGGGCACCTACCGACCTGGCTAGTTCCTCTTTCAGTGTCCTACCTTTTTGTGATGGTGCAGGTGCAGCTAAGAAGACCTACCACACACTCAAGCTCAGGGGTACAGCCAAGAGAAGCTACCCCATGTCCAAAGTCAGGGGCGGTGGCTGAGAGGAGTTACCTCACATCCAAGGTAAGGAGCAGCAGTTGCGCTTTGCTGGAGCAGCCATGAAGAGATACCCTACGTCCAAGTTAAGAGAAACCCAAGTAAGACAGTAGGTGCTGAGAGAGGGCATCAGAGGGCAGACAGACTGAAACCACAATCACAGACAACTAGCCAATCTGATCACATGGACCACAGCCTGTCTAACTCATTGAAACTAAGCCATGCCATGTGGGGCCACCCAAGATGGATGGGTCATGGTGGAGAGGTCTGACAGAATGTGATCCACTGAAGAAGGGAATGGCAAACCACTTTAGTATTCTTGCCTTGAGAACCCCATGAACAGTATGAGAAGCTAAACTTCAACAGAACATGAACCATGAACTTCTAGATGTTAAAGCTGGATTTAGAAAAAGCAGAGGAACCAGAGATAAAATTACTAACATCCACTGGATCATCAAAAAAGCAGAAAAATATCTACTTCTGCTTTATTGACTATGCCAAAGCCTTTGACTCTGGGGACCACAACAAACTGTGGAAAATTCTGAAAGAGATGGGAATACCAGACCACCTGACCTGCCTACTGAACAAATCTGTATGCAGGTCAGGAAGCAAGAGTTAGAACTGGACATGGAACAACAGACTGGTTCCAAATAGGAAAAGGAGTACATCAAGGCTGTGTATTGTCACCCTGCTTGTTTAACTTATATGCAGAGTACATCGTGAGAAATGCTGGACTGGATGAAGCACAGGCTGGAATCAAGATTGCCAGGAGAAATATCAATAACTTCAGATATGCAGATGACACCACCCTTATGGCAGAAAGCGAAGAACTGAAGAGCCTCTTGATGAAAGTGAAAGAGGAGAGTGAAAAAGTTAGCTTAAAACTCAACATTCAGAAAACGAAGATCATGGCATCTGGTCCCATCACTTCATGGCAAATAGATGGAGAAACAGCGGAAACAGTGACAGATTTTATTTTCTTGGGCTCCAAAATCACTGCAGATGGTGATTGCAGCCATGAAATTAAAAGATACTTGCTTCTTGGAAGAAAAGTTATGAGCAACGTAGACAGTATATCAAAAAGCAGTGACATTACTTTGCCAACAAAGATCAGTCTAGTCAAAGCTATGGTTTTTCCAGCGGTCATGTATGGATGTGAGAGGTGGACTATAAAGAAAGCTTAGCAGCAAAGAATTGATGCTTTTGAATTGTGGTGTTGGAGAAAATTTTTGAGAGTCCCATGGACTGCAAGGAGATCCAAGCTGTCCATCCTAAAGGACATCAGTCCTGGGTGTTCACTGGAAGGACTGATGTTGAAGCTGAAACTCCAATACTTTGGCCACCTGATGCAAAAAACTGATTGATTTGAAAAGACCCTGATGCTGGGAAAGATTGAAGGCAAGAGGAGAAGAGGACAATAGAGGATGAGATGGTTGGATGGCATCACCGACTCGATGGGGAAGAATGTGAATAAACTCCGGGAGCTGGCGATGGACAGGGAAGCCTGGCCTGCAGTCCATGGGGGCACAAAGAGTTGCACACAGCTGAGTGAATGAACTGAACTGAACTGAACTGAACTGAACTGAACTTCTCTATCACTGATACTTCTCTTGCTCTGAAAACTACTGTGCTTGGGAAAGAACGCATAATATATAAAATTAACAAATTAAGAAGCAGTATTATAATCAAAGATTATTTTAAGGAGGAGAAGATAAATAACTAAAGAGTTCGATAGTATTGCTTCTGCCAAACCAAACCAGGAATTAGGAGGGTTGAATCATGGAGCTGCTGTTTTTGTGATAAGCTTTTTAGCACCATTTAACTTTGAACCATACAAATGTGTTACTTCCATAAAAATAAAAGGCAATTTTTAAAGCACAATCTATACAGTGGATATCATTATTTAAATATTTGTCTACTTTTGAATGTTTGAATTGTTTCCAGTTTCTTCATAACCAAACGAGATGAACATTTGCATCCATATCTCTGATTTTCTATTTGGATGGATGTAACAGTTTCTGTGAGACTATTGCAGGAATGAAGTCTTAAGTCCCTATTAGCACAATGTGCACAACTACTAGCGTTGTCCAGCAATCAGTTAAAACTCTTCTTTATAAACTATGTCAATCTTTTCTGTACCTTTACTAAGGCATCTAGAAATAGTTTCTATTCAAATTATACATGAAATATTCCCACTTCATAAACCTCTTTAACCACATAGAACTTATAGAAATCCTTAAACTAAACTCTATTAGATAAGTAATTATTTTGAAAACAGAGCAAGTGTCTAAAACTAAAATGTGGATTCTATAACTTCAGGAATCTTTAGGCAAAAGGACTTTTTAAGACTGTAAATATTTCATATCTTAGGTGATTTTAAGAATCCATGATTCTAAGATGGTGACATTGAATGTCAAGGATTTTTTGATAGACTCAATGGGAAGTTGTAACTTACAGCCCAAATTTTATTGTTAAAAATTCATATATATAATTTGTGGGTACAAGATGGCCCTATCACCCAAAATCAGTCACACTTACATTGATTCAAGCCCCAAATAGCAAGAAAATTCATGCTTCTAATCCTTCCCACGCCCTCTCACTTTTTAGCCCACTGACAATGAAAGAGTGAAACAAAGGGAGAAAGTTTTAATTCTAATTCAGGATTGAGTACTTACTATGCCAAGCTAAGCACACTAATCCATTGGCTCAATCCTCAAGCAACCCTTTTAGAAGAATTCTCTTATTACTCCTAATTTACAGAGGGGAAAACCAACATTTAGAGAGGTTATATACACTGTCCCAGCTCACATATCTCAAAAGTGGCAGAGCAAAAATTTGAACCCACAGAGCTCAGCTGTGTTCAAGCATCATTTTGCTCAGCAGCCATCCCATATCTACAGGAATGCAATAGGCAGCCTGGATCAATAATAGCAAGTGAAGAGTAAAATTCTTATACTTCCGGTGTCAAATATGACTTTCCTGACATGTTTTACCTGAAATTAATGACACTTGTCCTACATCCCAACCCACAAGGGCTGCAGTGTCCCTAACTAGCCCTGAAGAAAAACTGTATTCAGACATTGCATTCTGTACCAATATCATCTGCTAGGTTGTCTGTCCATCTTCCAGTGAACTGCTCTTGCTAGGAAGCTCAGTTCTTTCTGCTCCTTCTGGGTACTTACAAGTCCTTTGTTCTCTAAATCATCATCAAAACCAAACCTCTGCTGTGACAAATTTAGATGGCTCCCCTACTCAAGATTTCCTCTCTTTAGATAAGGGTGCCAACCTTCTCTTCCAGAGGTCCCCCAGTGTCCTAAGCCACAGAGCAGCCTGTATTTCTGGACCTATCCCAGTTTTAAGTGCTTCTAAACTTACTAGACCTAAATACAAAAAGAGTGATAATTTTCTTTCTTTACTCAAACTGATTTATTAGTAGAATTTACCGGAGCACCGAGTTAAGAGGATTCTGCGAATCCATGTAGGCTCTCTGGGAAAGAGGGTGATGTTTGACTAGCCAGGTCTGCCACTGACCTATGACAGGAGAGAAGCGGCACCATAACAGGAACTTGCAGTCCCTCAAGGGATTGTTCAAGCTTTCCAATGACTTTCCAATGACTGCCCACATGAACTCCCAGGTTCATAAGGAACACATTAGAAAAGTGAAATGAAAGGAATCTGGGTTCTCTGAATCACCAGCTTCTTTTCAATTTTCATTCTTATTCTCAAAGCAATTAATTCTAAACTAATTCAAATACCCTCCTCCCAGGATGACTAAAAAGTCTTTTCCATGGATGAAGGTCATTGCCACACTCAGAGAAAACAGGCTTGACTGTACTTGACCACAGGATGACAACAGCTCCATGAGTCAGCTGCAGAGCATGTTACAAGTGAAGGAGGCTAATCAGCTGGCTTCCTAGGATGTGATTCTGACACTAAGCAGAGTGACTGCCACAGTTCTGCCACATGTACAACAGTTCCACAAAGTTCAGCAGAAGGAAATAGATCTGGTGTCAAAGGCTGATCAAACTGGTTTCTCATCCAGTTTCTCTGACTGACAGAACTACTCATTACTTGTCCACAGATGAGAAGCTGTGATATTGTGAAGATATGGATTCATCCCCAAATTAATCTATCAGTTAATTCCAAATCAAAATCCTAATAGGGTTTTGATAAACTGACTCTCCAATATATGGAGCAGTGAAAGACCAATAATAGACAAGATGTTTTGAAAAAAGTCAAGATACAGAGTTGGGGTAGAAGCTTCAGGGAACTTTCCCAGTCAGATATGAAGAGTTCTTTATTTCAAAGCTGTAATAATCAAGACAGTGCCATATTTGTGCGGGACAAACAATTAGAATGAGGGAACAAAAGAGAGAGCCCAGGACCAAGTCCACTCATACGTGGAAGGCTGATATATTTATGCTTTGAACACCTATCACATATCAGGTGCTCTAGAAGGAGGTAAGCAATGAAAGAGGAGGCCAAAACAGATGAAAATCTGTTGCTCTGAGTGTAATAAGCTTTAGAGCGTATTAAGCGGAGGAACAACATGATCTGATTTATGATTTTGAAAGATCACCCAAAGCCAGTGCTCTGTGGCAACCTGTGCGCCGTGGAGTTTTCCAGAGGCTACGTGATGTGCAACATCACAGTCATGTAAATGCAGAAGCAGATATGAGAACTCAGCTACCATCGGTGAAAGAAACTTACAAAGACCTAAAGCAATGCCACTCTTCTCACTAATTTTTTCTTTTTTTAAGATAGTTATTTAATAGCATGCTTTACACTATTTGTTATTAAAAATACTGGTTATTTATAGTAACCTATAAAGGGTTTATTACATTATTTTAAGCAATTTAATAAGTGTTTTGGCAGAACACTCGTTGACATAAATGGCAGCACTATTTTTAGGGAGTCTGTTTCCTAGAGTAATGGAAATAAAAACAAAAATAAACAAATGAGACCTAATAAATTTAAAAGCTTTTGCACAGCAAAGGAAGCCATAAACAAATGAAAAGAAAATCCACAGAATAGGAGAAAATACTTGCAAACAATTCTACTGACAAGAGATTAATTTCCAAAATATATAAAGAGCTCATGAAGCTTAATATCAAAAAGCAATCCAATGGAAACAAACCACACAATCAAACTCAATCAAAAAGAAGACCTAAATAGACATTTCTCCAAAGAAGACATACAGATGGCCAACAAGCACATGAAAAGATACTCAACCTTGCTAAGTATTAGTGAAATGTAAATTAAAACTACAATGAGATACTACCTCACACCAGTCAGAAGAGCCATCATTAAAAAGTCTACAAAGAATAACTGCTGGAGAGGGTGTGGAGAAAAGGGAACCCTCATACACTGTTGATGGAAATGTAAATTGGTACAACCACTATGGAGAAGAATATGGAATTTCCTTAAGAAAAACTAAAAATAGAGTTACCGTATAATCCTGCAATCCTACCCCTGGACACATATCTGGAGAAAACTTTAATTTGAAAAATACATGCAACCCAATGTTCATAGCATAACTATTTACAATAGCCAAGACATGGAAACAACCCAAATGTCCACTGACAGATGAATCAATAAAGAAGACGTAATATGTACATATATGTAGCAGGCTTCCCTCATAGCTCAGTTGGTAAAGAATCTCCTGCAATGCAAGAGACCCCAGTTTGATTCCTGGGTCTGGAAGATCCCCTGGAGAAGGGATAGGCTACCCATTCCATTTATTATATTTACATATAATTTTTATATATATATATATTTATATTTATATAATGGAATACTACTCAGCCATGCATCAACATGGATGGACCTGGAATTTAACATATTAAGTGAAGTAAGTCAGACAAAGAAAGACAAATACGTGATACCACTTATGTGTGCAATCTTAAAAAACAATACAAATAAACTTATTTACAAAACAGAAATAGACTTACAGAAGTAGAAAACAAACCTATGGTTACTAAAAAGGATAGCAGGGGCAGGAAAAGAGAGATAAATTAGAAGTTTGGGATTAACAAGCACTATATACAAAGCAGGTATAGCAAGGAATAGCACAGGGAACTATAGTCAATATCCTATAAAAATCTAAAAGAAAAATATATATATACACATATATGTATATACAGATAACTGAATCGCTTTACTGTACACTTGAAGCTAGTACATTATAAATTAATTATATTTAAATAAAATAAATATTAATAAATATTTTAAAGCAGATAAGCTTTCATTTCTATTATATTAAATACTAATAGACATAATTCACATAAAGGAAGATCTTTGGGATCCTCAGTAACCTTTAGAAGTGTAAATCAAAAAAATTTAAGAAATGAAAGCTCAGAGACAGAATTCCACATGTTCCCAAGGCAACATTTGTGAGAATGTTCACTGGTACATTGTAATAGTAAAAGGAAGGGGAGGAAGAAGGGAAGGGAGGAAGAAAAAGAGGGAAAAAGGAAGGAGGGAGGAGAGAAAGAAGGAAAGAAAGAAAAAAATAGAAACAACAAAAATATCCATCAACAGGAAAATGGATAAATTAATTTGGGCATATTCATGTTATTGAAGACTATACAAACTTGAAACGAACTAGAGCTATCTATAAGTCTCACAAATGTAATATTAAGAGAAGAAAGCAAGTTTCAGAAAGATACATACCAGGATGATGCCATTTATATAAACTTTTAAAACAGTCAAAATAGTAATATATGATTTTCATACATATATACAAATAAGAACAAAAAGTATTTATTAAGGCATGCACAATATTCAAGATGATGATTCACTGGAGTACTGGTTATATACAGGGAGTGAAATGAGGTTGGGAAGAGATTAAATGAGGGGCTTCGATCATATTTGAAAAGCTTTGTTTACTAAATGGATGATATGCACATAGATATCATGCTCTATACAGTTGTATTTCTTAATTACTTTAAGACGGGATTGAATTTGTTTTGACTTTGTGTTATATATTTGCTGAGACTTCTATGGTGGCTCAGACAATAAAGAATCTGCCTGCGGTGCAGGAGACTGGGGTTTGATCCCTGGGCCGGGAAGACCCCCTGGAGAAAGGAATGGTTACCCACTCCAGTATTCTTGCCTGGAGAATTCCATGGACGGAGGTGCCTGGCGGCCTACAGTCCATGGGGCCACAAAGAGTCGGACATGACTAAGCAACTATCACACTCACTTTTCACTATGTATCTGCACCCCAACTCCCATTGGATTATAATAACTTTAGCTTTAAACTATACCACCTATGAAAACAGAAGACTTGTAAGGGGAAAGGCAAAAGGAAAAGGGAGCTAGCATTTGTATATCTACCTATGTACCATCACTGAACCAGGTGTTACTTTTTTTTCTTATTTAATCTTCACAACAAAATCATAAAGGACTGAGTTAAAGAAGGGCAGAGGTGTTAAAATCAAGTGATCCCCTTAAAGACAATCCACAATCATTAGCAATATAACCAAAACATTTAAGTTGCACGGTATCTGTGGGATAGGCCTCCATGAAATTGGTTATTCTGACCTTGTCCCAGAATATACAGACCTGTGTCTTATTTTTCACAATTTATGAGATTAACTTCATGTATTTGACATGTCAGAAAGTGAAAATGTTCTTCGTGGCAAATAGATGGGAGAAAACTGAAAACAGATTTTATTTTGGGGGGCTCCAAAATCACTTTGGATGGTGACTGCAGCCACAAAATTAAAAGGTGCTTCCTCCTTGGAAGAAAAGCTATGACAAACCTGGACAGTGTATGAAATAACAGAGACATCACTTTGCCAACAAAGGTCCATCTAGTCGAAGCGATGGTTTTTCCACTAGTTATGTACAGATGTGAGAGTTGGACCATAAAGAAGGCTGAGTGCCAAAGAATTGATGCTTTTGAACTGTGGTGTTGGAGAAGACCCTTGAGAGTCCCTTGGACTGCCAGGAGATCAAACCAGTCAATCCTACAGGAAATCAACTCTGACTATTCATTGGAAGGGCTGATGCTGAAGCTCCAATACTTTGGCCCCTGATGCAAAGATCTGACTCACTGGAAAAGACCCTGATGCTGGGAAAGATTGAGGGCAGGAGGAGTAGGGGGCGACAGAGGATGAGATGGTTGGATGGGATCACTGAGACGATGGACATAAGTTTGAGCAAACTTCGGGAAACAGTGAAGGACAGGGAAGCCTGGAGGGCTGCAGTCTGTGGGGTCTCAAAGAACTAGACATGACTTTACGACTGAACAATAACAACAACTTCATCTCTATGATATAATTATAGGAGCAATGCTGAAGCATATTTTACACCAGCAGTAGATAAAAGGGCACAGCCAGAATGAGGGATTGAGATTTAAGTTCCAAAACTGCTGTCAAAATTAGATAGAAATGTGAAGTCCTCCAAGCTAAAGTCTCTCAAAATAAGAAGAATAATTAGAAAAATGAGCAAATGATAGTTGTATATACTGCCATACATATATTTATTATATTTATGTTCACACATGAAATATATCTGTGTCTATATACGATACACACACACACACACAGAGATATCCTCTAGTAAGCAAAGAAATACCTACTAAAATCATGAGATACCATTATTCTATTAAATTAGCAAAGCTTTTTTATAGGTAATGTGTCTTGCAAAAAAAATTAGATGACACATATAAAGTAAATTAAGAGATTTCTGGAAGGGAACAGAAATATATAAAATACATAACATATGCTGTATATATCCTATCAGTTCAGTTCAGTTCAGTCACTCGGTTATATCTGACTCTTTGCGAACCCCTAGACTGCAGCATGCCAGGCTTCCCTGCCCATCACCAACACCCAGAGCTTACTCAAACTCATGTCCATCGAGTTGGTGATGCCATCCAACTGTCTAATCCTCTGTTGTCCTCTTCTCCTCCTGCCTTCAATCTTTTGCAGCATCAGGGTCTTTTCAAATGAGTCAGTTCTTCACATCAGGTGGCCAAAGTATTAGAGCTTCAGCTTCAGCATCATTCCTTCCAATGAATATTCAGGACTGATTTCCTTCAGGATTGACTGATTCGACATCCTTGCAGTCCAAGGGACTCTCAAGAGTCTTCTCCAATACCACAGTTCAAAAGCATCGATTCTTCGGTGCTAAGCTTTCTTTATAGTCCAACTCTCACATCCATATATGATTACTGGAAAAACCATAGCTTTGACTAGATGGACATTTGTTGGCAAAGTAATGTCTCTGCTTTTTAATACCCTGTCTAGGTTTGTCATAGTTTTTCTTCCAAGGAGCAAGTGTCTTTTAATTTCATGGCTGCAGTCACCATCTGCAGTGATTTTGGAGTCCAAGAAAATAAAGTCTGTCACTGTTTCCACTTTTTCCCTATCTATTTGCCATGAAGTGATGGTACCAGATGCCATGATCTTCATTTTCTGAATGTTGAGTTTTAAGTCAGATTTTACACTCTCCTCTTTCACTTTCATCAAGAGGCTTTTCAGTTCCTCTTCACTTTCTGCCATTAGGGTGATATATATCATATATATGTATATAATATATACAGTATGTAGTTGAAAAATACATTGTATTAATAGATACATTATATTACATGTATATACAACATATATGTATATATGTGAGTGTGTATGTACTGAGTTAAATAACCTTAAATAGATTTTCTATAAGTTAATGTGCACCATGAACCTCCAAGAGATGGTGTTATTACATGCAACAGTTGCCAAATTTATTTAATTATAGTGTTTTCTTTTCAAGGAAATTCCCCTGGGAAAACAGTCTGAAAAATGATGTCCCTCACCATCTTACATTCCCCCATGTCTCAGAAATCTCACCCCTAGAATCACCAAGCGAAATGGCATATTGTGTAAGAATTCATAAGGCTGGCGAGGTGGCAGCAATGATACATAGTGTTGTCTTGCTATTAAAAATAATCAAGTGCAATTAGAAATAAACAAATTTTAAAAATTAAAAAAAGAGAGAGACAAAAAATATAATTGAGTGTTTAGGATTTTGATGTTATTTTTTGAAATAAGACATCACTCTTTATGATGAAAATCTAAAGTCCCCGAAGTCTACTCACTTATTGTATTCCTAATGGGGAGATTTCTTCTCTGGGGAAACTCTCACAGAGAAGATAGACAAAGAGGAAAGTTGGGGCTTTCCCCCCTTAATCAGCAGAACACAGGAATGTTTCTGGAAAATGTTCTTAATACAATATAATTTTCTCACTAAAGTGTTAACTACCCAGTAGAGAAAGTTCATTTTCCCCAGGTCCACATCTGATTAGCTCCGGTCCTGTAACACCTGACCTGCCTGCGTCAGTAGGTCAGCCGCTGCAGGGATGGAGCGGCGGCGGGGGTGTGGGGGTGGGGCCAGGGGCCTCTCAGCTGCTGAATGTGACGCTACCCCGAGTGCCTACCCAGAGCTCTATGAAGGAACGTAGTCCCATCCAGAATACTTCTAGTCACTTGAACGTTGATGAAGACAAGTACGTCTGTCCTTAGCTTTGGCAAAGATGTCCAAAGCACACCAATTCACTTTTATGTGGGACTCCACAAAATGTTAATGTCAAGTCTTCTGGAATTCAGGTAATCCTGGAAAGAGTAGATGGAGTTTTTTCTTCCTTTTCTAGGAACCTTTCAACCATCTTTCATCCGCACCCTCCTGAGGGGTCCTAAACCCTCTCCATCTTTGACTTCCTCTATCCAGACAACCCAGAGGACTCGAACTTGCCGTTCAGTGAATCTGTTACGTGCACATCCTTTACCGTGGCCAATCACTCTTTGCCTCCTCTTCTGATCTAGCTGATTTGGTTTCTTGTCTTCCTTCTTTCCCTCCATTGAGATCTCAAGGTAAAACCTGTTTCCTTTATTATTGTTTGCACCCTCTTTATTATTTTTAGCATGAAATTCCCACCTATCCTCCTTAATCTCCCGCTTGCCACCTGTTTCAATGTGGAGAAGCAGGAAATGGTGATAGAATTTCCAAGGACCTTGGCATCAGATAGACCTGCGCTCTGACTCCAACTGGGCCGCTAAATGAATTGGAAAAGTTATTTAATCTCTCTGACATTTGGTCCCTCATCTATACAACAGATACTTCAATAGATACTTTGTAACATTAGGGAAGAAATAAGTGAATGGAAAGTGCCTGATACTTAATTGGTACTAAATAAATAGATCCTATTATTATTGTTGTTACGTCAATTATTATCATTGCAGTCTATCAGTGATGACTTTCCCTGGACTTTCTCCCACCACATTACCCCATCCTCTTCCTTCTCTGTCAGGGGCACCAGGGCACTAATCCACAACCCAAATGGCTGTTTCTCTCAGCCAAGGCCATTTGATTGCTGATGAGAGCATCTCTCCTTCCGACACATTTGACTCATGGGTCAGTTATCTGCCAAAAGGCAATTATAACTAGACGAGCTTGGGAGACTCATATAATCAAACCACCACCCCTGCTGATCACAGTGAAAATGCGCACAGCTGGTAATGAGGATTTCAGGTCATGTGTCAGTTCTTTCAAGGGCCAGACTCTACCCCAGGTATTTCCCCAGCAACAGACTTCCTGCCTTCACGTTTTTTGGTTTTTTTTTTTTTTTTTGAAGGACAATTGCTTTTCAGAATTTTGTTGTTTTCTGTCAAATCTCAACATGAATCAGCCATAGGTATACATATATCCCCTCCCTTTTAAACCTCCCCCCAACCCCCTCCCTGTCCCATCCCTCTACATTGATACAGAGCCCCTGTTTGAGTTTCCTGCGCCATACAGCAAATTCCCATTGGCTATCTATTTTACAGATAGTAATGTAAGTTTCTATGTTACTCCTTCCATACATCTCACCCACTCCTTCCCTCTCCCCATGTCCATAAGTGTACTCTCTATGTCTGTTTCTCCACTGCTGCACTATAAATAAATTCTTCAAAACCATTTTTCTAGATTCCATATATGTGCACTAGAATATGATATTTATCTTTCTCTTTCTGACTCACTTCACCCTGTATAATAGATTCTAGGTTCATCCACCTCACCAGGACTGACTCAAATGCATTCCTTTTTATGGCTGAGTAATATTCCAGTCTGTCTATGTACCACAACTTCTTTATCCATTCATCTGTTGATGGACATCTAGGTTGCTTCCATATTCTAGCTATTGTAAATAGTGTTGCAATGAACATTGGGATACATGAGTCTTTTTCAATTTTGGTTTCCTCAGGGTATATGCCTAGGAGTGGGATTGCTGTGTCATATGGTGATTTTATTCCTAGTTTTTTAAGGAATCTCCATACCTTCTTCCGTAGTGGCTGTATCAATTTACATTCCTACCAGCAGTGCAAGAGTGTTTCCTTTTATCCAAAAGTGTTCCAAAAGTGTTCCAAACGTGTTCCCTTTTATTCCCATATCCTCTCCAGCATTTATTGTTTGTAGACTTTTTGATGATGGCCATTTTGACTGGTGTGAGGTGATATCTAATTGTGGTTTTGATTTGCGTTCCTCTAATAATGAGCAATGTTGAGCATCTTTTCCTGTGTTTGTTTACCATCTGTATGTCTTCTTTGGAGAAATGTCTGTTTAGGTCTTTTCCCCACTTTTTGATTGGGTTGTTTGTTTTCCTGGTATTGAGTTGTATGAGCCGCTTGCACATTTTGAAAATTAATCCTTTGTCAGTTGTTTCATTTGCTATTATTTTCTCCCATTCCAAGGGTTGTCCTTTCACCTGGCCTATAGTTTCCTTTGCTGTACAAAAGCTTTTAAGTTTAATCGGATCCCACTTGTTTACTTTTATTTTTATTTCTGTTACTCTAGGAGGTGAGTCATAGAGGATCTTGCTTTGATTTATGTCATCGAGTGTTCTGCCTATGTTTTTCTCTAAGAGTTTTATAGTTTTTGGTCTTACATTTAGGTTTTTAATCTGTTTTGAGTTTATCTTTGTGTACAGTGTTAGAAAGTTTTCTAATTTCATGTTGTCTTTGATTTCTTTCATCAGTGTCTTATAATTTTCTCTGTACAGTTCTTTTGTCTCCTTAGGTAAGTTTATTCCTAGATACTCAATTCTTTTTGTTGCAATGGTGAATGGGATTGATTCCTTAATTTCTCTTTCTGATATTTCATTGTTAGTATATAGAAATGCAAGTGATTTCTGTGTATTGATTTTGTATTCTGCAACTTTGCCAAGTTCATTGATTAGCTCTAGCAATTTTCTGATACTATCTTTAGGGTTTCCTATGTACAATATCATGTCATCTGCAGACAGTGAGAGCTTTTCTTCTTCTTTTCCAGTCTGAATTCCTTTTATTTCTTTTTCTTCTCTGATTGCTGTAGCTAGGACTTCCATCTATGTTGAATAATAGTGGTGAAAGTGGACACCCTTGTCTTGTTCCTGATCTTAGGGGGAATGCTTTCAGTTTCTCACCACTGAGAATAATGTTTGCTGTAGGCTTGTCATATATGGCCTTTACTATATTGCTAAGGAGAAGGAAATGGCAACCCACTCCAGTATTCTTGCCTGGAGAATACCAGGGATGGGGGAGCCTGGTGGGCTGCCGTCTATGGGTTCGCACAGAGGCAGACACGACTGAAGCGACTTAGCAGCAGCATCAGCAAGGTAGGTTGAGGTAGGTTCCTTCTATGCACATTTTTTGAAGAGTTTTAATCATAAATGGGAGCTGAATTTTGTCAAAGGCTTTTTCTGCACCTATGAAGATTATCATATGGTTTTTATCTTTCAATTTGTTAATATGGTGTATCACATTGATTGATTTGTGTATATTGAAGAATCCTTGCATCCCTGGAATAAACCCAACTTGATCATGGTGTATGAGCTTTTTGATGTGTTTCTGAATTTTGTTTGCTATAATTTTTTGAGGATTTTTGCATCTATGTTCATCAGTGGTATTGGCCAGTAGTTTTCTTTTTGTGTGTTGTCTTTGTTTGGGTTTGTTATCTACAATGGTGGCCTCGTAGAATGAATTTGGAAGTGTTCCTTCCTCTGCAATTTTTTGAAAGAGTTTCAGAAGGATAGGCATTAGCTCTTCTCTAAATGTTTGATAAAATTCTCCTGTGAAGTCATCTGGTCCTGGGCTTTTGTTTCTTGGGAGATTTTTTATCATAGCTTCAATTTCAGTGCTTGGGTTGTTCATAATTGGGTTGTTCATAATTTCTATTTCTTCCTGGTTCAGCCTTGGAAGATTGAACTTTTCTAAGAATCTGTCCATTTCTTCCAGGTTATCCATTTTATTGCCATAGAGTTGTTCATAATAGTCTCTTATAATCCTTTGTATTTCTGCATTGTCTGTTGTTTAGCCCCTCCTTTTTCATTTCTAATTTTGTTAATTTGATTCTTCTCTCTTTTTTTCTTGATGAGTCTGGCTAAAGGTTTGTCAATTTTATCTTCTCAAAGAACCAGCTTTTAGTTTTATTAATCTTTACAATTGTTTCTTTCTTTTTCATTTATTTCTGCTTCGATCTTTATGATTTCTTTCCTTCTACTAATTTTTTTTTGTTTTTCTTTTTCCAGTTGTTTTAGGTTTAAACTTAGACTGTCTATTCGATGTTTTTCTTGTTTCTTGAGGTAGGATTGTAGTGTGCAGTGAACAATTTTTGTGTCAGAAATCCGTTGTCATAACAAATAGATTTAACAAACTCAACTTATGTAAAGCTACCTGTGTTCTCTTCATATATCTGTAAAAAGATGTCCCTAACTGATTATGTAGTGTAAGAATAGTTGAAGAAAGACCAGAAAGACCATCCGTGAATTAACTATCCTGCCTATGCAGAAGAACAGTGATCACTGAAGAAAACCAATTAGTTGTTACTAGCCAGTTTAACTTATTCAAAGCCTCTGTTATTTTATTGCATACTAAACTAGTGAATTAGTTGGAGAAGGCGATGGCACCCCACTCCAGTACTCTTGCCTGGAAAATCCCATGGATGGAGGAGCCTGGTAGGCTGCAGTCCATGGGGTCATGAAAAGTCGGAGCAACTTCACTCACTTTCCCTCTTAGAACTGCTTTTGCTGCACCCCATAAGTTTTGAATTGTCGTGTTTTCATTGTCATTTGTTTCTAGAAATTTTTCGATTTCCCTTTTGATTTCTCCAGTAACCTGAAGAAAGTTGGTTGAAAGAAAGCTGGAAGAAAGTAGGTTGGTTATTTAGAAACGTGTTGTTTAATCTCCGTGTGTTTGTGTTTATTACAGGTTTTTTTCTTATAATTGATATCTAGTCTCACAGTGTTGTGGCTGGAGAAGATGCCTAATACAATTTCAACTTTCTTAAATTTACTGAGGTTTGATTTGTGACCCAAGATGTGGTCTATCCTGGAGAATGTTCCATGTGCACTGGAGAAGAAGGTGTATTCTTCTGCATTTGGATGGAATGTCCTAAAGATATCAATGAGATCCATCTCATCTAATGTATCATTTAAGACTTGTGTTTCCTTGTTAATTTTCTGTTTTGATGATCTGTCCATTGGTGTGAGGGGTGTTAAAATCTCCTACTATTATTGTGTTACTGTCAGTGTCTCCTTTTACGTCTGTTAGTGTTTGTCTTATGTATTGAGGTGCTCCTATGTTGGGTGCAGAGATATTTACAATTGCCATATCTTCCTCTTGGATTGATCCCTTGATCATTATTCCTTATCTCTTATGGTATTCTGTATTTTAAGGTCTATTTTGTCTGATATGAGGACTGCT
The DNA here is from genome assembly GCF_001704415.2 of Capra hircus. Classification (NCBI taxonomy): domain Eukaryota; kingdom Metazoa; phylum Chordata; class Mammalia; order Artiodactyla; family Bovidae; genus Capra; species Capra hircus. The sequence continues at coordinate 33,244,213 of NC_030812.1, forward strand.
ACTCCAGCTTCCCATTTGCATGGAGTATATTTTCCCATCCTCTCACTTTCAGTCTATATGTGGCTTTAGGTCTACAGTGGGTTTCTAATAGACAAGATACATATGGGTCTTGTTTTTGTATCCATTCAGCCAGTCTGTGTCTTTTGGTTGGAGCATTTAATCCATTTACATTTAAAGTAATTATTGATATATATGTTCTTATTGCTATTTTCTTAATTGTTTGGGATTGATTTTGTAGATCTTTTTTCTTCTTTTGTATTTCTTGACCAAATAAGTCCCTTCCACATTTGTTGTAAAGCTGGTTTGGTGGTACTAAATTCTCTTAGCTTTTGCTTGCCTGTGAAGCTTTTTATTTCTCCATCAATTTTGAATGAGATCCTTGCCAGATACAGTAAACTTGGTTGTAGGTTTTTCCCTTTCAGTACTTTAAATATATCCTGCCATTCCCTTATGCTCTGCAAAGTTTCTGCTGAAGATCAGCTGTTAAGCATATGGGGTGTCCCTTGTATGTTACTTGTTGCTTCTCCCTTGCTGCTTTTAATATTCTTTCTTTGTGTTTAGTCTTTATTAGTTCGATTAGTGTGTGTCTTGGTGTGTTTCTCCTTGGATTTATCCTGTATGGGACTCTTTGTGCCTCTTGGACTTGATTGACTATTTACTTTGCCATGTTGGGAAATTTTTCAACTATAATCTCTTCAAAAGTTTTCTCATATCCTTTCTTTTTTTCTTCTTCTTCTGGGACCCCTATAATTTGAATGACGGTGCATTTGATATTGTCCCAGACGTCTCTGAGACTGTCCTCAGTTCTTTTCATTCTTCTTACTTTATTCTGCTCTTCAGAAGTCATTTCCACTGTTTTATCTTCCAACTCACTGATTCGTTCTTCTGCTTTAGATATTCTGCTATTGACTGCATCTAGAGTATTTTTAATTTTAATAATTGTGCTGCCTTCATGTTTTAACTGTAGACACTGGCTCCAGACCATCCCTCAATAAGGAGAGGGTGAAGAACGCCTGTCTGACCCAGGATTTGCTAAGTTGAGGAAGCTCATGGTTGCTCACTGGCTGCCCTGATCCCGATCTCCAGAGGACTCAGTGCCCTAGAGGAAGGTCACACAGCTGCAGCCTTCAGTAAGTGCTCCTTGGGCCAACGCCACCTCCTTTGCCAGGAAAGAGATGAAAACCAGGTCCCTGGGGTTCTGGGCCAGAGGAATTAGAAAGTCTTCTCTTTGTGGAGTTAGCCATTTCCCTGATCCCAAAGTATCTCCCCATCCTGCTTCCTTCCACCTCCCTGAGAAGTTGCAGCCTCTCAACAAGCTGAGCCCCTCCATGCCAGCCAACCTTGCCCCTTCCCACTCCACCCCAAGTCTCACATGCTCTTCCCTCTGTGTAGAAAAATCCAGTCCTATCCTTCCCATTCGACCTACTGCCCCTAAAGGCACAACAGAGAGCTTTCTTCCCTCAGCAATTACCTTGACACCAGTCACATTTGGGGAGAGACGAGACAGGACCCCCAGTTCTCAAATCTGTGTTATTAAGACTCCATGGGAAAAACTGCTAGCAGGATGGCTGTCAACTCTCAGACTGTATTAGCTATTGCTACCCTTTTCTGGAAACCCTGCTCTGCCCACTGGCCTGAAAGAGGCAACTCTAATCTCCCAAATGACCCTCACTGCACTGGCTGCAGCTGATTGGATCATGGATAAACTGTTGACTGAATGGAACGGATCCATTGGCTGGGGGCTGACCTGTGACTCACGTGATCTGGCTCAGCCAATCATATTTCTCACTCAAACTGTGTGTCAAGAGACACACAAACATGTTCCTGTCCATGGTGGCCTGGAAGGCCTGTGGAGTCACGCAAGAGATGAGTAGGTTACAGACAGAGCAGAGCTGGAAAGGCCATGGGGAAACTGAGGGATATGGAGATTTACCCCACAGGAGGCTTCCAGCTCCCAGCAATGTCTGTAAACCTGACGCATTCCTTTATCTTTGTTCTGTGGGATTCTCTTCTAACCTTTCATTCAAGCCCCCCTGACTGCAGCTAGCTGGAACGAGGTTTTGTTCCAAAAAAGTCTTAACAGAAAGAGCTTCCCCCAAACAGATGCCTAAACACATCTTCCAGACACACTGCACTGTAGTTGGAGTCTCCTGTTAGTTTGCTTGTGATCATAAACGTTGTTGTTCAGTCACTCAATCGTGTCTGATTCTTTGAGATCTCGTGGACTGCAGCATGCCAGGCTTCCCTGTCCATAACCATCTCCCTAAGTTTGCTCAAACTCATGTCCATAGAGTAGGTGATACCATCCAACCATCTCATACCCTCTCATCCCCTTCTTCTCTTGCCCTCAATCTTTCCCAGCATCAGGGTCTTTTCTAGCGAGCATGGCTATCAGTTATTGAACACTTTGTTTTATGCCAGGCAGGATGCAAAGAAGAGACAGAGGGCAGAGTACTACCTCTACTAATCAGATAGTAGCATACACATTATCTCATTTCATCTCATATGTATTGAGATGGGATGTATTAATACTATCAATACCCCTATTTTACATGTGAGAAAACCGAGACTTAGGTTGAATGAAATTGCCCAAGGCCATTCATTTACAAGTGGCAGACCCAGCATCTAAGTCTAGTTGGTGTGATTCCAAGTCTACCCCTATGAATCCCCAGGATGATGTCTCCTACATTATCAGCAAGGCAAGATGAAGCCACATCACTGCTCCCTGCAGGCATGTGGTTATGGGCCTCCAGAGGCTCTCCTGGGAGTGGCCACATCCCAGTGCTGCAAACCAACAGCGATGCCCTGGTGGAACTGAGAATTATGGAAATAGATACTGCTGACATTCCTGGTGTCCTATGGGTAGGGATCAAAGGGCACCCAACACATACAAGCCCCAGTACTGCTCACTGCAGGCTTTTGAAAGGAATTGTGGAAGTAGAAGCATGTTAGGAAAGGCAATGAAGCCTGCAGAATTATTTATAAACTGAAGATCTTTTAAGGGACAGTTTCCAATTATATTGATAAACTGATTTTTTTAATCAATTAAAAAAAAAATCCTCCTCCAATATACCCCTTGTTAACCCTAAACATCATTTCATTTTAACAACCTCTATTCTCTTTCATAGTAAATCAACTATACTTCAGTAAAAGAATAAAATAAACATTAACAGTCTCTAACATAAATTCCTGGAGATGACTTCCTTTGTGAGGCTTCTGTTTCATTGACATACAATCCATGAAACTGTCCATTTATATGGGAAGAGATAAAAATAAATGCAGGATAACACTTTAATGAAGTATAGATAGTAGCATAATATTTAGTAAGATGTTCAAGCCCCAGTTCTAATCAACCACTTTTTTTGTTCCTCCAGAGTCTCTTCTATGGTATGGTGTTAAGTAAGAATGTTTTATTCAAAGACACATTTATTTTTCAGAGCAGATAAATGACTGATATTGGGGGTCAGTGCATATAAGAACACTCCAAAGGCAAGAATGCAATGATAAAGGCAGATAGTAATTAAATGTGCCCTAGAAGTTGTTGGGTTTTTTTAACTAGAACTGTAATTACAGGGCTACTATCGATGCTAAGGATATAGTTAATGTTTCGTCAGCACTTTTATTGTAATACTTAGTGAGATTAGTCATTTGAGTTGTTCCCATTCTATGCCAAAAATGGAAGACAGCTGTTTGTGCTCTAAAAACTATTTTTTAAAGGATAGTTCTCTCTGTTTATCAAGTATATTTTGCCACCAGGGAAACATCTCTTAAAGCTTTTGCACTGTCAAAATGAAGTGAGTAGGAATGATTGCTTTAGCTGTTACTCCTGCATAATGACAGGAAGCTTAAACATGTAGGAAAGCCTCACAGGGAGAATGCAGACTATCTGGGTGCACAAATATTCCAACTTCCATCTCTTCCTGTAAAGAGGGATTCCTGATGGCACTGATCATTCCCCAAGTTTATCCTCCGAGCAGGAGAGTTACTACAGGGAGTTTTTAGAGGCAGTTCTGTGAAATCACAATCAGCCTGTCCCCCATGAATAGAAAGCCAGCTTCTTTTCTTGAGGCAGTGCCTCTCAGTGAATCAAATCTAAATCCAGGAGTTGTGACTGGCCCAGATGAACCCATCTCCCAGAGTATAATAAACCTCAAGAATTCATTTCTACCTGTACATTAAGTGGGGGCTTCCCCAGTGGCTCAGTGGTAAAGAATCCACCTGCAATGTAGGAGACACAGGAGACACGGATTTGATCCCTGGGTGGGGAAGATCCCCTGAAGGAAGGAATGGAAACCCACCCCAGTATTCTTCCCTGGAAAATCCTATGGACAGAGGATCCTGGTCAGCCACAGTTCATAGGACACTCTTTGCATGTCACAAAGAGTCAGACACAACTGAGCATGCATATTAAATTAGATTAGTACGTTAAATATCTGTAGCCTATAACACACCAAAAAAATGGAAGTTTAATGGAAGTTCGCAGCTGCTGCTGCTGCTAAGTCGCTTCAATAATGTCTGACTCTGTGAGACCCCATAGACGGCAGCCCACCAGGCTCCCCTGTCCCTGGGATTCTCCAGGCAAGAACACTGGAGTGGGTTGCCATTTCCTTCTCCAATGCATGAAAGTGAAAAGTGAAAGTGAAGTCGCTCAGTCATGTCCGTATCTTCGCGACTCCATGGACTGCAGCCCACCAGGCTCCTCCATCCATGGGATTTTCCAGGCAAGAGTACTGGAGTGAGGTGCCGTCTCCTTCTCCGAATGGAAGTTCACAGAAGAGGTTAAAAAAATCCATTAAATGACACTGACTTTTTTTTTACATGTTTGTTTTCACCCTATATTACTTTGGGAGGGTTGGTTGTTGTCCTAAGGCCCTAACTCTTAATAAGGTTATAATCTAGTTAGTAACAAAGAATAAGATGGTTGGATGGCATCATCAACTCAATGGACATGAGTGTGAGCAAACTCCCGGAGATGGTGAAAGACAGGGAACTCTGGCGTGCTGCAGTCCATGGGGTCACAAAGAGTCAGACACAACTGAGCAACCGAACAACAAAAACAGCTAGTTAATGAGAAGACCCCAAGACAGAAAACAATTAAATGACCAACACGAATCAGCATACTGAAAGATGCAGCTCAGATCCCCTCTTCAAGACAGAACTCCCTACCCAGCTGTGAGGACCGTGGCGAGCTGACAGCCTCCAGCTGGGAGCTCCTTCAGCTTTTAGCCAAGGTCACACTCTTCTCAGGAGGTCCCCAGACAATAACCGAGCAAGGCAGGAGTACAGGGCCTGACCATTTCCACACAGTGAACATTCCTCTCACAGCCGTCTCTGCTCTAGAACTCTCCATGGAGCTGGCAGGGACTCTGTGAGGTCTGCATGAGATCTGAGGCCCCCTTGCCCAGGTTTGTGCCCCTTTTTACCTCTCACAGTGGCTGCTCCTCAATAAACCTTTTGCAATCCTCACTATGCCTCAGAGTCTGCTTTCTGGAGATCCTAACCCCCAGGAGTGTCAAATGTTAAGAGAAATCAAGAAGCAGGTAGGACCAAAGCCCTGTGTGTGCCTTCAGGGGAGTGGGAAGTGACGGGTAATAGAAGGGGTGTTTAAGTCCCCAAGGGAATTGTGATGGCCAATGAGCTTTGGGTTCCACTGCTTGAAGTGATACCTGCTCTTGGAAAGCTGGAGAGATCAGGGACCAGTAAAAGGAGAGATCTGGGCAGACCAATCAAGTGCAGGTCAAGGAGAAGGGCACCAGGAAGAGACCATCATCCATCCATTGTCCCTCCATCGTCCCTCCTCGGGAAAACTTTGTAGGAATGCAGTGGAGGAAAGTGCGTATCTTGCATTCAGTAAAGCTCAACTTCAATCCTTGATCCCTTTTTGATGGCCTGTGTGACCCTGGACAGGTCACTTCATCTGGAATCTCGTTGGACCTTTCTTGTTCACCAGAGATGATGCTTGATTCTCCCAGAGCTTATATAGAATCAAATGAAATAGTCCACGGGCCAAGTGTTTAACTGGCTGAATGATATTACCTTGCCACGTCTCAGAGGCTAGGAGGCAGCCACAGAGCACCACCTCCGCCTCCAGACATGCTATGTGAAGCTCTTTCATCCTGGTGGGCTCAGCTCCCCACTCCCAGCATCATCGCCCCCAGGCTGAGTACTTATGCTGAAGATACAGTTAGCACATCCCTACCTTTTCAAATGTGTATCTATTAATCATTTTATTATCTTCTTCCTGGTATATAGTTTAATTTGGCAATCCTGGCACAAAAATACACACTCAATATCTGTTGAGTTGAACTAATTTGATCCTTTATTTAGTCTATTGGTCTCTAAGTGTTTGTGATAGTTTTATTATACAAACTGATTTTTTACACTACTATAACATCCTGTTCTTTATGTCGTGGTGAATGATTTAGTCACTGTTGTTAAATAACATGCTCTTATTCCTTTCATTAGGAGATAATGACTTGAATTCAATGTCAATTTATCAAGGCTGCATGAAAAGAAATATTCAGGGACATTTGCTTATCTTCAGTGAATTTTACCCTAAAAAAATTTACTAAATTCCCTAAGGTATTTTTTATGATGTGTAGTCTTAAAAATAAGTGTCTTCTAGACATGAGGAAGGGGGTAGGTGTTGCCTTTTGTTTTGTCTTCGATTTGTCTTGCTTTTTTTCCATTCAGGGTCCCTTCCTTCAATTTCTTCTAATAAAAACACCCTTACTTTGTGGGAGAAACATTCCCCCTACCTCCACTTAGCTTTGGTGGACCTGCCAACCACAGTCACAGTGGTCCTGGCCTCAGGGTGAGCTCATCATGGTACTCATCCCCCTGGCTGGGTGACTGACCCAGGCCTGTAGATCCAACCCAAGCTGAAATGATTTATGGATGGATACTAGGATAGTGGGGGGTCAAGACTGGGCAAGGGTGAATTTAGAGTGTTCTAAGGTCAAAGTCATTTTCCTCACCACATGGAGGTCTGTGCGATGCAGGAGAAATGACCTCAAACTCCCATAGAGTAAGGCTGGGGGAGGAAGAAGGGGGAAGGGAGGCAGAGAGAGGGACAAGGAGAGGGAGAGAGGAAGAGGGGGAGAAGAAGGCGGAGGGAAAGGGAGAGGAGGAGGGGAAGGAGGAAGGGAGAGGGGAGGAGCAGGGGAAGAGGCGAAGGAGGGGCAGGATGGGAAGAAAGAAAGATGGAGTAGGGAAGGAGAGAAAGAGGAGAAAAAATGAAGATGTCTAGGGAGAAAGAGAAGCAGAGCGAGGGCTCTAGAGATCCAAGAAGAGAAAGGGCGGGCAATACAGAGGAAAGGGGGGAAGAAGAGAAGGAATTGGAGAGCAGAGAGGGAAGAGGAATGATGGGGAAAGAGGTGAAGGCCAGTTGTACAAACACGCAACTCACAAGTGAACGGTTTCAGCATCACCATGTCAGTTTACTTGCTAAACCCCAAAGAATTTCTACACAGAACACTATTTTGTGATTGAGAAAATAAGAGATTTTTCCAGATGAAAGGGTACAGATCAGCATAGATTAATTTTAAGATCATGACCTTGAAAATTTTTGAAACACTACGTGAAAAAGAACAATGTTACTATTTTTCCACCTTACTTATAATTAAGATTCCTCAATCAAAAATTACATCTTTGTGTTCCCTCCAGTGACTTGGATACAGTAGATACTCAATGAATATCTGTTAAATGAGCATGGGATAGATGGACAGAATAAACACATTACAATTTGGAGGCTCTCAAATGGCATAGCTAAGACCTCGTAAAAAAAGCAAGAAGTAATATTTGTCTGTGGGTTTCTCAGTGTCTTCTTTAAGGACACTTTCATCTCTTTTTGGAACCCTCCCTGCCCCCTACTGCTTTTCTCACTCACCGCCTAATAAAACCTGCTTTCAAAGGACAATCAAACACTTCTGCTATCAAGTTGTAAAGGGCCAGGAGAACTTAATGGTCTGTCTTCAGGGGGCCTTTCTAAGGGCTTTTTAAAAAGAGACAAAGGAAGCAAAGCTTAAAAATCACACACACAAAATGAACGTTTAATTCTGGAATTTCTGGCCAGTGCAGAAAGCATTTAGAGATGATGACACAGGAAGGCAGGGGCCTTCTGGGGTCCCTGTGGTTGTACAAATGGTCATCTACGTGTTAGTTCTGGGTGACAGTGGTGCAGAGTCAGGTTTCAGACTCAGAATTCCTGAAATCCTGACCACTGGGCCCCAGAAAAAAACCCATCTGTTTGAGCCTGATTGCATTTGTTTACATTTTGCATTTTTCTTGTAGGAAAATACATAGTTATTTTGGACACGTTGTGCCCACTAAAATCACAGAATATGTTCCAATACTTTTAATGTCCACCATTAAAAGAACAAATTTATTACTTTTCCACAGCTCCCCAGGGAGTTTTCTCAGAACCGAAAAGCAAAATTTTCTTATTAATAAGCTAACACACAGAGAGAGAAAGAAACCAAAAAGGGGGCAATGAAAAATGCTCATCAATGATTAATTTCGACCTTACTATAGAATTCTTTTAGTCTGTTTCTGTCCTGATTTACTGATAAGGAAAGGGTAGCTTTATCTAGGAATTTCCAAGTATCTTTTTGCATTTTTGCCTTGCTCAGTAACTCTGCTGGATTGTTAGAGGCTGACTACAGCACTGCACTGATAAAGCCACGCCCAGGTACAATGAGAAAAATACCATGATTGGTGATCAATGTCTGCCATGGGTGCAAGAAGGAAAATGTGGATTACATGCCATCAATTGTTCTTGCCACTTGGCCTTCATTCACATTTCTCCTGGGGAACAACACATCTTTCCAAACTAGCCCATATACTCTGGGCTCAGAGTAGAGCACCAAACCGGGACCAGTCTTTTGCTCCACTAAGCTAATAGTAGACCAGACTCATAAGACCAAGCTAATCAGTGTTTCCTGTTCTCTGAATCATAACGACAGGGTTACAGTGGGCAAATAACTCTATCAAAGCCAATAACACTTCAGTAGGAGATGCTACAATAAGGACTCTCACTTTTTCTGCAGAATTTCAGCTTGGAAGGATTTTGTAGTTCCTAGTATATATCTTGCAACCCTGAAAGAAGATTTTTCCTGAGAATGAATTCAGCCCAGAGGAAGTAGAATCAAAATTTACAAGAGTAACTCTCCATGGCTGCACCACTGAGTCCTATTTAAAGTCATACCCGAAGTCACATATTTGCCTTGCCTAAGCTACTTTGGGTCAGATATTCTGTAACTTGTAATCAGATGAATCCTAACTGATATGGCCATTAATGCTATTTCCTGCCCTGGCTACAACCTTTGCATCATACTTAGCTGATTCAGTCATGTCTGACTCTTTGTTATCCCATGGACTGTATAGCCTACCAAGCTCCTCTGTCCATGGGATTTTCCAGGCAAGAATACTGGAGTGAGTTGCCATGCCCTCCTCCAGGGGATCTTCCTGACCCAGGGATCAAACCTATGTCTCTTATATCTCCTGCATTGACAGGAAGGTTCTTTACCGCTAGTGCTACCTGAGAAGCCTGGCTATAACCTTTAACCAGTATGTTTTAAAATTAGTTTACCTAAGGATGGCATCAGAAATAAAAAATTCAGGGTGAATATTTGTTGATAGAATGTTAGGAGGGCTTTTCACAGTTTGGGGTTCCTAAAAGGTCAAAAAATTTCTAAGCACTCTATACCCCAAAAATATAGGCTTCACAAAAAAGTATCTGGACCATCCTCACTCCATCCACCATCCTGGACATCCTCACTCCACACTGACAAATCAGAAGTGATTGGACAGCACAAGAAGGAATCCCTAGAATATGAAGCTGTTCTGTGGAAGAACCTCGATACAATTAATGAATGTTTCCTTAGCCCTTGCTGGGTCCCAGGTCAAGGATCTGAGTCTATAAGGGATGAAGATAAAATATAATCTCATCAGGGAACTTACCTTGGCCACCTGATCAGCATTCCAACTGTGCTGATTCCAGGCCTTGTGCCAGAAGTTAATATGTCCAGATCATCAACCAATGTTCCATGCATATGGATAGAGAACACACACTAAAGATATTTTTTCATTCTTAGCAATTCACTGGAGCATGCACAGTGTTCTGTGAGGAAAGAGAAATCTCTTCTTTGCCTTTGCATCACCATAAATTTACCTTGCAGAGGGAGGGTTTCCTGACAAGTTTAAGTTTGCCTCAGTCTCATCAGGGATTGTTCTCAAAGGTACCGATGTCAGAAGCTCCCAACGCTCTTTCCCCATAGAGACTATGAAGACCAAGAGAAACAACGGCTCCCTCCAACACTTCTCAGTGCACTTCTGTATACTCTTCTGACTCCCTAAACCTCACCTCTATCTCACATCCTTTTCCTGATCATCAGACTTGTAACAACTACTGAAAACCTCTACTTGCTATCACATGATCCTTTAAAGCATACCATGCAAGAACTCACCACACAAAACTCGCTATCCTCCCTGGCTTTCCCCTCCCCATTTCAGAGACAGACTCTGTTGTTCACTGGGTTGTCCATACCAGGAGCCTGAATCTGTCCTTGCCCCTACTCTTTATTCCTCCCTACCCATTTCTCATCAAACCTTTTTTTTAAAGTTTTTATTGAAGTATAATTCATTTATAATATTGTGTTAGTTTCGGATGTACAGCAAAGGGATTCAATTACATATGTATGTGTATTCGTTTTATTCTTTTCCATTAGAGTTTATTACAAGATTTTGAAAACAGTTCCCTGTGCTGTAGAGCAAATCCTTGTTCACCTGTTTCGCATATGGTATTCTGTTATCTGTTAAACCCACACTCCCAATTTATCCCTACCCCTTCTTTCCCCTCTGGCAACCATAAGTTTGTTTTCTATGTTTGTGGGTCTGTTTCTGTTTTGTAAATTAGTTCATTGAGTTCATATCATTATTTTAGATTCTACAAATAAGCTGTAGCATATAATATTTTTTTCTCAGTCTAGCTTATTTTACTTAATACGATAATCTTTAGTTCCATCCAAATTGCTGAAAATGGCATTATTATTTTCTTTTTATGGTTGAGTAATGCCCACAGTGCAGGAGAACTGGGTTCAGTCCCTGCATTGGGAAGATCCCCTGGAGAAGGAAATGGCAGCCCCCTCCATTATTCTTGCCTGGAAAATCTCATGGACAGAGGAGCCCGGCAGACTAAAGTCCACAGGTTCGCAACGAGTCGGACACGACTGAAGCGACTAACACTGATATTCCATTGTGTGTGTGTGTCTCTCACACACATACATCTTCTTTACCTTTTCATCTGTTGATGAACACTTCCATGTCTTAGCTCTTGTGAATAATGCTGCTATGATGCATGTATTTTTTCAAATTAGAGTTTTCGTCTTTTCTGGATATATGTACAGGAGTGGGATTGCTGGATCATGTGGTAGCTCTATTTTTAGTTTTTTAAGGAAACTCCTTGCTGTTTTCTGTAGCAGTTGTACCAATTTACATTCCCACCAACAGCATAAGAGGGTTCTCTTTTCTCCACACCCACGCCAGCATTTGTTATCTGTATAGACTTTTTGATGATGGCCATTCTGACCAGAGTGAGTGATACCTCATTGTGGTTTTGATTTGCATTTCTCTAATGATTAGCAATGTTGTACATCTTTTGATGTTCCTAACACCTTTTGATGTTAGCCGTCTGGATGTCTTCTCTTATTTGTTGATTGGGTTGTTTGTTTTTTTTGTTGAGTTGTATGAGTTGTTTATACAACACTTCCTATTGAACTCTTGTTTATATCTGCTTTTTTCCATTGCCACTAGCACCACTCTGGTTCAGCCCCCTGCTCTCTCTCTTCAGTTCAGTTCAGTGGCTTAGTCACATCCGGCTCTTTGTGACCCCATGGAGCTCTCTTGCATTCCTGTTATTCTCCTAACTCATTTCCCCACTTCTAGTCTTATCTTCTCTGATTCAGCCTCAGAGTAATTTTTATAATTAAAAAATATTATCGTGTATCCCCCATTTAAAACACTTCAATCAGTTCTCATTGTCCTCCATAAAAGTCCCTGGCATAACTCACCATACATTTCATTATTTGACCTCTGCTTATCTCTCACTTCAAGGATCTCCCACCTTATTCTCCATAATCCCTACTGTTCTAATTGCAGCTCTTCAAACAAAAATGCCTTCTATTGTCTCTGGGATTTTGAACATTTCTGGATATGTTCTTTTATTGCTTTCTATCTGTTCTCTCTCCCAGCTTCAAGTTCTTCAGTTTGTTACCTTTTTTCTGCTTGTGAAAACTGAAAGTGTCTGTGTCCAAGGTGAACAGAGACCCACACTGGCCTAATAAGACTTTTTCTCCCAAGAACTGAGAATCTGGTGTTAATCTGGTGTCTGGAGAACTGAGTCATTTGACATGATCTCTTTAAATTTCCATGGTGCCTCCCCTTCCCAAGGCCTCCCTGGACAATTCTTGCTTACAGCCTCTGAGAGTTCTCAGAATTGTTTCAATAAACCTCTATCTTTTATGTCACTTTCTGTGACTTGTCATCAAAAGAATCTTCCTAACTAATACAATAGCGATGTTACTAAAAACTGTCAATACTATATTTTCCTTGTTGGTTCAAATTTCTCAGAAACTACATTCTCTGTTATTAAAGATATTTCATCCCGTGAGTGATAGAATGCCTAATTAGATAAAAGGGAAATAATTGGATTGTATCATGCTAGAAGTCTGTACGACTGAAGTGACTTAGCAGCAGCAGCAGAAGTCTGCATTTCAAAAACAGACACCTCTATAAGGAAAAGTTTCTCAACTATTCTTACAGGAAAACAGCCTCACTTAATGCCCTAAACTGTAGGACCTAGTGCAGCCCTACAGGAAGAGCAGGAAAGACCTACAGTCGAACCTGCACCAGGGAACACATCCTTTGTGGAGCGTCCGTGGCATATAGTCTACCCCTAAGTGAAAACACGGACACAATTCATCAGGTTCTTCTGGCAATGACCAAGTATGTTTTGAATGCCAACCCTTTTTTCAGAATCCTTTCTATACTGGATATTAAAGCAAACTCAAATTTCTAATTTAAAGCAGGCATTGAAAATCTCAGCGACAAACCGGTAAGAAATATTTCTAAATTCTGAAAGAGTAGTGAGTCTTTATTAATTGATTTTTCTGTATATTTGCCATATATGCTGCTATTTATACTCATGCTATTTATGCTAAGGGATCTTTTAAGTGTCCTAAAACCAACCTTTCTAAAAATTCTTTATTTTAATTGGAGGATAATTACTTTACAATATTGTAGTTTTTGCCATACATCAACCTGAATCAGCCATGGGTGCACATGTCCCCCACATCCCTCCCCACTGCATCCCTCTGGGTTGTCCCAGACCACCAGCTTTGAGTGCCCTGCTTTATGCATCGAACTTGCACTGGTCATCTATTTTACATATGATAATATACATGTTTCAATGCTATTCTCTCAAATTATCCCACCCTCACCTTCTCTCACTGAGTCCAAAAGTCTTTTCTTTTCATCTGTGTCTCTTTTGCTGCCTTGCATATAGGATTGTCATTACCATCTTTCTAAATTCCACATATATTTGTTAATACACTGTTTTGGTGTTTCTCTTTCTGACTTACTTCACTATCTATAATCCAGTTTCATCCACCGCATTGGAACTGGCTCAAATGTGTCTTTTTTGCAGCTGAGTAATATTCCATTCTGTATAGAAAAGTTATGACCAACCTAGATAGCATATTCAAAAGCAGAGACATTACTTTGCCGACTAAGGTCCGTCTAGCCAAGGCTATGGTTTTTCCAGTGGTCATGTATGGATGTGAGAGTTGGACTGTGAAGAAGGCTGAGCACCAAAGAATTGATGCTTTTGAACTGTGGTGTTGGAGAAGACTCTTGAGAGTCCCTTGGACTGCAAGGAGATCCGACCAGTCCATTCTGAAGGAGATCAATCCTGGGATTTCTTTGGAAGGAATGATGCTAAAGCTGAAACCCCAGTACTTTGGCCACCTGATGCGAAGAGTTGACTCATTGGAAAAGACTCTGATGCTGGGAGGGATTGGGGGCAGGAGGAGAAGGGGACGACAGAGGATGAGATGGCTGAATGGCATCACTGACTTGATGGACGTGAGTCTGAGTGAACTCCGGGAGGTGGTGATGAACAGGGAGGCCTGATGTGCTGAGATTCATGGGGTCACAAAGAGTCAGACATGACAGAGCGACTGAACTGAACTGAACTGATATGTACCACAACTTCCTTATCCGTTCGTCTGCTAATGGACATCTAGATTGCTTTCATGTCCTAGCTGTTTTAAAGCTTGCTGAAATGAACATTGGATTACATGTGCCTCTTTCAATTCTGCTGAAACCACCCTTTTTGATCAGGCACAGATCTCTAATTAGTTGAAAACGAGGTGATCAACAATCAATGTTTAAACATAACTTTCAATATATGTTATTTATTGACACAAAGACAAGAACAGAAACTCAAATTCCAGAGGTTTTAGTGAGTATTTGACTTTAAAAACTAACATTACCACCCCCCCCACCAGAATCTTCCCTGTTTTCTTTTTTAATAAATAGACAAATTAAGAAGAGATGAAGTTTTAATAACTGTTCTGCCACAATAACAAACCAGAAGAAAGTATCTTTGTCACCAGCAACTGGCACCTGTCCAGTTTTTCCAAGCCCACTTGTTGGCAGTTCTCACGATCTCTATAGCAAATGAACTTCTAGCAATACTCCTAAGAGTAGCAGTAGACTATGCAAGTAGCCAAAATTGTCTTTAAAAGCTTTGTGAATGAGTGGATCTCTTTCTGGGTTAACACTCAGAGTCCCACGGAAAGGGAATTTACCACGACATCCGAAAGAGCAGCTGCTCTTTCCGCTAAGAGAGATCATGAATGCCCAAAGCTTTTGAAACCTTAATTGTTCAGTTAAATTTAGGGAAATTGATATTACCAAAGAGTCCCAGCAAATCTAACTGAATGTACTTCAGAGAACAGTGATACTGGCTGAAAACCATGGTTTACATTCCATCTTCAAAGTGAGATAATGCAAGAATGCCAAAAATTCAACAGAGGCTTCTCAAGTAACAATCTTGTCCTTGAGAGAGCGCTGGGATTCTGAGCTGTGGAATTTTCCACTCATTTATTCTTTCATTTTCCACCTTCCTTTGCCTTCAAGTGTCAATTGGCTCCTCTCAGTCACAGCTGTACAAATCACAGGACCCTTTTTTTTTTAATTGGCAGAAGACATATACATTATTCATCTATTCATTTCCATCTAATGGAAATCCAAAAAAGACAATTTTATTTCCCAACAAAACATTTAAAGCTGTGTTCCCCCCCATGAGAAACGGGACAGAAGACTCCATCCATGGCCTATGTAAGTACAAAAGTTTTTGCCTATTAAAGCATGTATGAATTTGATTTTATTGAAATGTATGACTGCTTTTTTGCTGTTATGCTTCATAGTACTTGTACATAACTATGTAGCAAATTCAATGTTTTTCTTAGCTTGTGAAACCTTAGTACCGTAACAATACCAAGAACACTCTGTGCTTTTCCCAGCAAATATTGACTTAAGAGGGCACTTTGTTTACACTTATGCTACATCCTTGATAGAAAGCATGTACGTATTGCGTTGTGGGATGTGTTTTTTCTCTAACTGTAAATACAATGAAGCAGAAAAGTCAAGTAGTGACTCTACATCAAGTGATTACCTTGGCCCCTGGGTTATTGATTGAACTGGAATGCAGGTTAAGGGCATGGTGACTCTCATTTCGCAGGCTCCTCTGTAGCCAAAGGAAATGACCTGTGTCTAACTCAACATCCACATGACTTCCTATTTGACAAGCCAATTTCCATATGAAATGAAGGGGAAAGTGACGTTTGCATTGGTAGTGAGGTTTATGTATCTGCCTTGTGTGTCGGCCACAATGATAGGTTCATGATATAAGGATAAACCTTCCTCTCCTTCAGGAGATAGTTTATCACCCTGCTCTGTAAAAGCCTTGTGGGACCCACAGAGAAGTAGAAAGAAATGTCCGCCTGCCTCCCCATCTTCAACCCAGCTCTCCAGGACAGAAGAATGAAATCCTTGAATAGTCACCATTAACCACTAATGAAAATGCTAAGCAAAAAAAAAAAAAAAAAAAGATGTGAGCTCCAAGCTCTCTGTCAGAAGATAAAAGTTCCATTATAAAAGACAGTCATGGCTTTACAAGCCAAACAGAACGTTCTCAACATCTCACAGCCATCTCATTAACTGATGCTCTCTCATCATGAGTGATCATGGGTGTTTAGAGTCAGAAGCAAAATATGGGGAGCTCAGTCTGCAGGCAAGTAGAGACAAGGCATTATAGAGGAAGAGCTAGGTGTGTGAGGAAAATGATGAAGTGGGCATATTTTAGTGCTTAGTTCATAAGGAAGAAAATGCAGCGCAGGCAGGAACTTAACCCCTTTCTGGCTGGCATGTCAAACGGATACATAAACAATTATTTCCATTTCTTTCAACATCAATCCCGTCTATACGATTTGAACTTCTCTTTTGCCCCCTACTTGGCTTTATGTCAAGGACTGGTAAAGGCACCTCATAAAGGCCTTTCACATAAAAAAAGGTACACATTTCAATATCTTTAATAGTTTTTGAAAGCTCATTGATTCTAAGTAGAGGAAATCATCATTTGAGATGATTCATTTCCGAGTTACATCAAGTGTACCGTTGAACTCACAGCTGGGCATCTCAAATGAAAGATGGAATTTCTGGGACCTAACACTTCAGGGGCAGCAAGGAGGGTGGCCCCTCAGTAGCTGATGCTGAAAAAGACTTTAAATTCAAACAATACAGGACACCCAGCACATGCTCATATGCACAGCACACATGAGCATCACACCCAGCACAGCATCACATGAGCGGCAAGCCTTATCTGCTCTGCAGAAGTCTCTACACAAGCCTGGGTGTTTACTTGGAGACGTCACCTTCCTGTTGCCCCATCACAGGTTGCCCTTATGTTCGTTTAACCTAGTTTTCTCTTTACACACTTGTCAACTCAAAGGAAAGAACTGTTAGATTTGGGACTTTATATTCTTTTGTGGGAAGATTTTGTATTACCACTGAGTAGTGAGTTTGCTCAAATGAATATTTTAAGAAGTAAAGGGTGGAGGGAGGAGAGGAGTGGTTATTTTACATCCCATTTTATATTTTATATCCCATCTTTCCTATGTTAAAATGTCTGGAAATTTCGTAAGCTTAATGCTTGTATATAAATACAAATGATAACAATGTAACTTTTGCTTATCCCTGGAAATAGGGATATTTTTGTTTGTGTGTGTGTGTGCATGCTCAGTCCTGCTCAACTCTTTGCCACCCCTCAGCATACATAGCACGCCAGGCTTCTCCGTTAATGGGATTCCCCAGGCAAGAATATTGCAGTGTGTTGCCATGATGTAGGATAAGGTGGAGCAGACTAGGGTGTGATGGGACAGCCTAGGCTCATGGACCATATGGTGGTGATCTCCAGTGGCCTTGGCCTGCAATGCCTTGAAGTGGGTCTTGGGTTCCCCACCAGAAATTGGGCTGGGTTGTGGCAATGAAAGCACCAGATCCTCGCAATTAGACCAGTGGTCAGTGACATAGGCCCTGATCCTTTGGCTTTGTAGAGAAGAATTTCCGCAAAGATGGAAAATAATGGAGCAAGTAAAGCATTTGTTAAGAGGGGAAAAGTACAGTACATGTGGATAGTCACACAGGAGGACTCAGGGGGTGAGAGTCACTGAGTCACACCCTCGTGGCAGTTTGAATTACTTTGATGGGATATTTCTTCCAGGTTTCCTTTGACCAATCATTTTGATTTGCCAGGTTCACAGTCCATATCTGGTATACCTCAGGATCCTCCCAGGTGTGCACACGCATCTCTTAGTCAAGATGGATCCTACCAAAAAGGCATCTGGGTAGAACATCCCTTGACAAAACTCTGCTCTGGCCTCCAAGGAGCCTTTTCTGGGTATGTGTGGCCAGGGAGTTCTCTTGACTTGGAGAATAAGAAGTATGTGGTCTGGGCAGGGCCTAGCTTCTTCCCTCAATTGCCCTGCTATTCTTGTCTTGGAGTTTCAGTCCATAGAGAATGAATATCCAATTGCTTTACCCTGGGTGGGGGCCTTCTGCCTCTTGCCTCAGTAGTAGGTGAAAGTGATGTAAGTGAATGTCCCTCAGACGTATCCAACTCTTTGCAACCCCATGGAATTCTCCAGGCCAGAGTACTGGAATGGGTAGCCTTTCCCTTCTCCAGAGGCTTTTCCCAACCCAGGAATCAAACCCAGGTCTCCCACATTACAGACAGATTCTCTGCCAGCTGAACCACAAGGGAAGCCCTCAGTAGTGGTGAGGGGACAATAGTACTAGAATGAACTGCTAGTTCAACCCAGTGGTTTTGGAGCTTAGAACCTGAGCTTCAGTAAGGGGAGAATCTTAGACCATAGACAAAGGATTGAACAGTTGGAGTTAACTATATGAAAATACTGAAAAGGAAAGTGTTAGTCGCTCAGTTGTGTCCAGCTCTGTGCGATCCCATGGACTGTAGCCCACCAGGCTCCTCTGTCCATGGGATTTCCCAGGCAAGAATACTGGAGTGGGCTGCCATTTCCTTCTCCAAGGGATCTTCCCAACACTTTTAATAAGGAAAACAAAAATGCAAATTTTACTTACCTACCATTTACTAGCTGTGTTACCTGAGGTTACCTACCCTCTCTGTGGCTCATCTATAAAATTGAAATATAATGGTCATAGCCTTGCTGGGAAAATCAAATCAGTCAATAAATTAACAGTAATCTAGAAATGATAAGTATCTGATAAACGTCAACTGTTTTTATTATTGTTGCCACTGCTAGTGTGAATTCAACTAGGCCTTTCTCAAGTGAGTTTTTGTTGATTGATGAGCTGGAAAACTCAGTCCACGATGAATTGGCATGTCACAGCAGTGTGGGTGTCAACATTTTAGGATACACTGAGGCAGAGCCTAGCTTCAGCGTGGAGCTGAAGGAAGTTGGGGGGCAGGTATCTGGGAGTCTCCTCTCTGTGACTAATGATCACTCATACTTAAGAGAACTTAGGTATCATCTTTCTTATAGCATAACAAAAACTCCCAAAATGGAATTAAAAACCCAAACCTTTCCTGAGTCCCAATTTTGATTTTTGGAAAATTGACCAAGCTGCTTCTATTAATAACAATCTTCACCTGAATTGTTACAGAGCCTAAATGTGTTGGAAAGCACTTTATGACCTACAGATTCTACAGAGAACTATACATTCTTAAAAGCATGGTGTATTACAATTACAAAATGTTTCTCTTATTTTGAAATCACAGGGAAAAATTCATTCTTACTTTCTTCCAAGGATTTAGCTTTGACCATGAAAGTAGGATATATGTCCAGAGTATTCATGGAAAGTGTATTTGAAGATAAACACTGAGCTAGGAAGGTTGGAGGATGGGTTCCAGCCCAGCTTTCCCATGGGCACAGCATACAGCTCCAGGCAAGTCATTTAGACTTCCTGGCTCCCGGTTTCCTTTCCTGTAAAACACAGGATAAATTAGGTGATCTCTCCCCCTCTCATTCTATAAATGTCAGACATAAGTTAGCATGAATCTGTGAGTCACTAAAACTTGGTAAATTTCAGAAAATTATTTAATAAACAAAATCTCTCATAAGCAACTAGAGCAAGCTTGGAACTGACTTCCAAAATATTGCATAACCGTGTTTAGGCAAAGACTTCAAACCGAAGAAGATGTTGGAAGTGGGCCTCTTTTCACTACCACTAGCAATTCACACGACTGAAGCGACTTAGCAGCAGCAGCAGCAATTCACAGAAGACAGACTGTTGGTTCCTGTGTTCATACTCATTCTTCCTTAAGGGCTCAGAGCATTTGAACATCTCTCATTAATTTTGTGGGCCACTTAATAAACAGAAAATGCTATTGCCTCTTTCAAAATGAAATGAAAGCCATTTCTATAACATGTTTAGCATCTCAAAATGCTTAATAACCGTTTTAGTTTCCCCCTCTTCCTCATTTCTGGTTTGATCAGCATAATAACTTTGCTAAGAAGGCTGGGCCCAGGTATTCTTATGCTCATTTTGCAACTGAATATTCTGGGAACAAACAAAAAAAAAGTAACTTGCTTCCTGCTTGGAGTTGATGGTCCTCCTTAGATCTCCTGACCCTCATGTGAAACCCGATCCTGTCTAAGAGTATCCTCCTCACTATGGTCAACCCGCCTGCAAATAAGCCCCTGGAAACGCCTGACTCAGCTCCCTTCATCAGCAGAAAACTCTCCTCCCTACTCACTGCCCAAGTCTTTCTCTGGGACCCCACATAGAACTGAAGTGGTTCTCTGAGTGCTCTAGCCCTTTTAAAGAACTTCCATGGAAAAATAAGATTCCTAAGATAGAAACAATGGACTTATTGATGACTGAATTAGACCCTGCCTCCATGCCCTGTGGTTTCTCCCCATAAATGTTTTTCCCGTAATTCAGTGGCTGCTTTGGGAGAACTGTCCAAAACCCTTTCATCAAGAGTTATTTTTTCATCCTAAGATTTTGGCTATCTCTCAAAAGGGCAAGAAATGGATCATGTCCTAAAGAAAGATCCTACAAGGTCCTGAACATTTTATATCCATGGGGATAATTAGGGAGATTGAAGAATTACAGCTCCTCCAAGAACTGACTGAGGAGTGGACCAACTTCAAATCACAAATACAGGATTCTGAACACAAAGTATAATTTTATAGAATTCATTTCCCAACCTCTGTGGTAGAGACAAGATAGTGATAGGTTTGAAGTGCCTGCCCTGGGCTTGGCTGGCAGAGTCAGAGGGCTGGGAATGAAAGATCACACAGAGATTAACTCCACAAGAAACACGCTTGTGCTTGCATAATACTTATCTTTAATATTTAATATTTACCTTCATACTGGCTTCATTTCCTGTATCCCCCAAACTAAGTGGCAGAAATAGCTACTCACGGTGGCACACAGCTCCATTACTGCTTCTACTGGTCCTGTGAGAGAGGCACTGTTGCCTTCCCTCTCTTCCCTGGTGGCTCAGACGAAAGAATCCACCTGCAATGCAGGAGACCTGGCTTCAATCTCTGGGCAGGAAGATTCCCTGGAGAAGGGAATGGCTACCCTCTCCAGTATTCTTTCCTGGAGAATTCCAAATGGACAGTGGAGCCTTGAGGGCTACAGTCCATGGAGTCGCAAAGAGTCAGACACAGCTTAGTAACTAGCACTCTCTGGTCACTGAAGCAACTGAAGGAAACTGGCAACTGAAGCAAAATAAACACAGCTCCCATCTTTGACTCCCTCCTCACTTATGATGGGCGATATTGGCGGCCATATGCCTCGCTTCACCTAATTCAAGTCCACAAATGGTGAGAAACTGGTGTGGGCAAGGCACCACATTAGATGCCCAGGGGACCAAAATCTGAGCTCAGTGGAGTGAACTATGACAATTGTGGGCAGCTGGTGATAGGGTAGATGAGTCTTCATATTATGGTTTAGAATCAAAGGTTTTATAATAAAAACACAATGATCAAACTCAACAAAGGTATCAGACTAGGGATCATATCTCCTTTGAAATAGCCCTGCATCCCCCTCTGGTACCTAAAAAAAAAAATTTTAAGGAAAGAGAAATATCTTGAGGATTCAGAGAAGGGATGGTTCTTAGGAGTATAAGTAATGGTTTCATGAAGAAAGCGGTGCTAGGAATAAGTTCTAAAAGTTGAATTAAGTATATATAATGCACACTTTTTTGGCCATGCCATGCAAGATCTTAGTTTCCCAACCAGGGATTGAACTCTTGCCCCCTGCCGTGAAAGTACAGAGTCCTAACCATGGAACTGCCAGGAAATTCCCAATGCACAACTTTAAATGGCCCTATTATATCAGGCTTCCCTGGTGGCTCAGATGGTAAAGAATTCGCCTGCAATGCGGGAGACCTGGGTTTGATCCCTTGGTTGGGAAGATCCCCTGGAGGAGGGCATGACCAGCCGCTCCAGTATTCTTGCCTGGAGCATCCCCATGGACAGAGGAGCCTGACGGGCTACAGTCCATGGGGTCGCAAAGAGTTGGACATGACCGTGCAACTAAGCACAGCATTACATACACCATCTTACTTCTTAAGACAAGGAGAGGCGGTCCCTCCACATAAGAAGCGGACCAGGAGTAAAGGCAAGGGCCTGGGAATCACCAGCCTGCATATGCCAAACCTTTAGTGAGCACCTACTATGTTCCAGGTGTGAATGTAGGTGATACAAGGATTCTGAAGCACAGATGTCTGCCTTCAAGTATCATGCAGCCTGGAGGAGAGGCTGACATAGTTGGCTCAGAACACATGTATCAGGTGGAAGCAGAAGATAAAGGTGGGAGACTCCATCAGGACCAGGTGAAAAGGATCACTGAAACTAGGCTAATGGGGCTGTACTTATTTCAGCGGTGCCACGATGTGCTCGGTCACTCCAGTTATGACAGACTCTTTTCGATCCTATGGGCTGTAGCCTTCCAGGCTCCTCTGTCTATGGGATTTTTTTTAGGTAAAAACACTGGAGTGGGTTGCCATGCCCTCCTCCAGGGGATCTTCCCAACCCAGGGATCAAACTCACATCTCCTGCATCTCCTGCATTACAAGTAGATTCTTTACTGCTGAGCAACCAGGGAAGCCCTATTTCAGGGGTAACAGAGGATTACTAAAAATTTGAGGCTGAGGAGACATGAAGTGGGTTGAATACATAATTAATTTAGAGCGAATGCATAGGATTCATTCAGAACAAGAAGAAACCTGGAAGAAAAACTGGATAGGAGATGAAGGCAAAGGTCCCAGGCTATAGATAACAGTGTTCTGAATCTGGTAGCATTAAAGAGGGATAAAAAGAATGAAGAAAGGGGGAGCCAGCTAAACAGACAATATAGGACACTGAATTGCTTGAAAGGAAAAAGAAATGTTTGGTATGGACCGTGCTGTGTTTGGGATGCCAGTAGGATGCAGAGAGGAGGTGTTTAGCCCACAGTTGGACAGTCAGGTCTGTGGTATTCAGGTGCTGGCTAGAAAGATATGTTTTTGGTGCTATCCATAAGTGGGTGGCTGGTGGAGCATGTACAGAAGGAGGAGGAAGAAAACGCTTCTGGGGAATACATCCGTTTATGGGGTAGCAGCATTGGGTTGGCCATTCGTTCGGGTTTTTCCATACACTGTTACAGAAAAACTCGAACAAATTTTTGGCCAAACCAATAGAAAATCCTGTATCTGAGGAAAACAAGAGAAATCAGAATAGAGTTGAGGGTCAAGATAATACATGCCAGGGAACACAGAGAAGGAGAATGTTCAAAGGAAGAGGTATCAGGAGTGAGATGTTGAGGAGAAGCCAGGAGATGGAGACTGGGTCAGGATGAGCCATTGGATCTAGTGCCGGGGGTGGGGGGGGTGGGGCGGTCAATGGCTGCCTTGAAAAAGAAACTCCAGTGAGGCCGAGAACAGAAAAATCAGCATGCATCAGCAGCAAGTTAGCGAGTGGAAAGAAGGAAGAGACGGATGGAGGGATGGAGAATACAGATGAGCACAAGGATGGATGGACTGAGGGGAAGGGGGCAAAGGAATCAGGTTTGCAGATGGGAGACAGAGCAAGGAAAGGGGTGCATACAATCCAGAGACAAGTTGAAAAGAAGAAAGAAAGCATGGAGGGGGCAATGAAAACACAAAGACTCTCCCCAGACTATTCTCACCCATGCCGATGCGTGCAATTACCACCTCTCCCTGGGGTGACTCACACATTAATATCTCCTGCCCGAACCTCTTCCTGAGCTCCTGATGTATATATAATATGATCTACTAGACCACTCCACCTGGATTCAGAAAGATACTTCAGACTCAACCAGCCTGAATCAAATGTGTGATCTTTCCCTCCAAGCAACATCATCTCCCACTGCTCCCTTCTCAACATGACATCTTTATCGGAAGTCATAAGGTTAGAACTTATCTCGGCACCTTGACTCCTCTGAAACCCCTCTCCACCTCTAAAGGGTTTTAATTTATCTCCCCATATCAACCTTTGCCCTCACCTAAAAGAGGGCATCAGAGAGCAGACACACTGAAACCATACTCACAGAAAACTAGTCAATATAATCACACTAGGACCACAACCTTGTCTAACTCAATGAAACCAAGCCACGCCCACAGGGCAACCCAAGATGGGTGGGTCATGGTGGAGAGGTCTGACAGAATGTGGTCCACTGGAGAAGGGAATGGCAAACCACTTAAATATTCTTGCCTTGAAAACCCCATGAACAGTACGAACAGGCAAAATGATAGGATACTGAAAGAGGAACTCCCCAGGTCACTAGGTGCCCAATATGCTACTGGAAGTCAGTGGAGAAATAACTCCAGAAAGAATGAAGGGATGAAGCCAAAGCAAAAACAATACCCAGCTGTGGATGTGACTGGTGATAGAAGCAAGGTCCGATGCTGTAAAGAGCAATATTGCATAGGAACTTGGAATGTCAGGTCCATGAATCAAGGCAAATTGGAAGTGGTCAAATAAGAGATGGCAAGGGTGAACGTTGACATTCTAGGAATCAGTGAACTAAAATGGACTGGAATGGGTGAATTTAACTCAGATGACCATTATATCTACTACTGCAGGCAGGAATCCCTTAGAAGAAATGGAGTAGCCATCATGGTCAACAAAAGAGTCCAAAATGCAGTACTTGGATGCAGTCTCAAAAATGACAGAATGATCTCTGTTTGTCTTCAAGACAAACCATTCAATATCACAGTTATCCAAGTCTATGCCCCAACCAGTAACACTGAAGAAGCTGAAGTTGAATGGTTTTATGAAGACCTACAAGACCTTTTAGAACTAACACACCAAAAAGATATCCTTTTTATTATAGGGGACTGGAATGCATAAGTAGGAAGTCAAGAAACACCTGGAGTAACAGGCAAATTTGGCCTTGGAATGAGGAATGAAGCAGGGCAAAGACTAATAGAGTTTTGCCAAGAAAATGCACTGGTCATAGCAAACACCCTCTTCCAACAACACAAGAGAAGACTCTACACATGGACATTACCAGATGGCCATCACCGAAATCAGACTGATTATATTCTTTGCAGCCAAAGATGGAGAAGCTCTATACAGTTGACAAAAACAAGACCAGGAGCTGACTGGCTCAGATCATGAACTCCTTATTACCAAATTCAGACTCAAATTGAAGAAAACCGCTAGGGAGAACCACTAGACCATTCAAGTATGACCTAAATCAAATCCCTTATGATTATACAGTGGAAGTGAGAAATAGATTTAAGGGCCTCGATCTGATAGATAGAGTGCCTGATGAACTATGGAATGAGGTTCATGACATTGTACAGGAGACAGGGATCAAGACCATCCCCATGGAAAAGAAATGCAAAAAAGCAAAATGGCTGTCTGGGGAGGCCTTACAAATAGCTGTGAAAAGAAGAGAGGTGAAAAGCAAAGGAGAAAAGGAAAGATATACACATTTAAATGCAGAGTTCCAGAGAATAGCAAGAAGAGATAAGAAAGCCTTCCTCAGTGATCAATGCAAAGAAATAGAGCAAAACAACAGAATGGGAAAGACTAAAGATCTCGTCAAGAAAATTAGAGATACCAACGGAACATTTCATGCAAAGATGGGCTCAATAAAGGACAGAAATTGTCTGGACCTAACAGAAGCAGAAGATATTAAGAAGAGGTGGCAAGAATACACAGAAGAACTGTACAAAAAAGATCTTCACAACCCAGATAATCATGATGGTGTGATCACTCACCTAGAGCCAGACATCCTGGAATGTGAAGTCAAGTGGGCCTTGGAAAGCATCGCTATGAACAAAGCTAGTGGAGGTGATGGAATTCCAGTTGAGCTGATTCAAATCCTGAAAGATGATGCTGTGAAAGTGCTGCACTCAATATGCCAGCAAATTAGGAAAACTCAGCAGTGGCCACAAGACTGGAAAAGGTCCGTTTTCATTCCAATCCCAAAGAAACGCAATGCCAAAGAATGCTCAAACTACTGCACAATTGCACTCATCTCACATGCTAGTAAAGTAATGCTCAAAATTCTCCAAGCCAGACTTCAGCAATACGTTAACCGTGAATTTCCTGATGTTCAAGCTGGTTTTAGAAAAGGCAGAGAAACCAGAGATCAAATGGCCAACATCTGCTGGACATGGAAAAAGCAAGAGAGTTCCAGAAAAACATCTATTTCTGCTTTATTGACTATTCCAAAGCCTTCGACTGTGTGGATCACAAGAAACTGTGGAAAATTCTGAAAGAGATGGGAATACCAGACCACCTGACCTGCCTCTTGAGAAATCTATATGCAGGCCAGGAAGCAACAGTTCGAACTGGACATGGAACAACAGACTGGTTCCATATAGGAAAAGGAGTACGTCAAGGCTGTATCTTGTCACCCTGCTTATTTAACTTATATGCAGAGTGTATCACAAGAAACGCTGGACTGGAAGAAACACAAGCTGGAATCAAGATTGCCGGGACAAATATCACTAACCTCAGATATGCAGATGACACCACCCTTATGGCAGAAAGTGAAGAGGAACTAAAAAGCCTCTTGATGAAAGTGAAAGAGGAAGAGTGAAAAAGTTGGCTTAAAGCTCAACATTCAGAAAATGAAGATCATGGCATCCGGTCCCATTACTTCATGGGAAGTAGATGGGGAAACAGTGGAAATAGTGTCAGACTTTATTTTTTTGGGCTCCAAAATCACTGCAGATGGTGATTGCAACCATGAAATTAAAAGACATTTATTCCTTGGAAGAAAAGTTATGACCAACCTAGATAGTATATTCAGAAGCAGAGACATTACTTTGCCGACTAAGGTCCGTCTAGCCAAGGCTATGGTTTTTCCAGTAGTCATGTATGGATGTGAGAGTTGGACTGTGAAGAAGGCTGAGCGCCGAAGAATTGATGCTTTTGAACTGTGGTGTTGGAGAAGACTCTTGAGAGTCCCTTGGACTGCAAGGAGATCCAACCAGTCCATTCTGAAGATCAGCCCTGGGATTTCTTTGGAGGGAATAATGCTGAAGCTGAAACTCCAGTACTTTGGCCACCTCATGTGAAGAGTTGACTCATTGGAAAAGACTCTGATGCTGGGAGAGATTGGAGGCAGGAGGAGAAGGGGATGATGGAGGATGAGATGGCTGGATGGCATCACTGACTCGATGGACGTGAGTCTGAGTGACCTCCAGGAGTTGGTGATGGACATGGAGGCCTGGCATGCTGTGATTCATGGGGTCGCAAAGAGTCGGACACGACTGAGCGACTGAACTGAACTGAACTGAAGCTCTACACTACAACTAGAGTGACTTTTTCAAAATACTAGTCTGATCACATCCACCTCTGCCTAGAACCTTTCAGTGATTTCCTATTGGGCAGTGCTAGAGTCTGACCTGGCTCTCCAGCTCCAGACAGCCTGGCTCTGCCCACCTCCCAGCCTCACCTCGCACCCTCTTCTGCATGCTTCTTTTCTCTTCCCCCATCACCCCAGCCACCCTGCTTCTCTTCTCTTCCACCTCTGTGCTCCACACAAGCTGTCCCGCCTGCCTGGCGTCTGTTCCCACCATTCTCTTCACCTGCCTAAGTTATATCTCAAACAAGACAGGAGACAGTACAACAGACTGGTTAAAACTCCAGACTTTGCAATTGAATTGAGTTCCAGCATTTCTACTCAAGCTGCATGATCCTAAACAGGTTACTTACTATCTCCAAGCCTGAGTTTTCTCACCTATATGTTAACATGAGTCTGTAACTCACCAAAAATCTATATAAAGCACTAAAATCTGGTCCTGGTACATAGGAACCACTTGGCAATTGTCAGCCAATGTTCTTATTCTTGTTTTCAACTATAGGTCAGTCATTCCTTTCTGGGGATAGCTCTTGACCACGTGACCACCCCCAATCGGCACTCACAGCCCCCTTGTACCCTCCTTTCTTCACACCCATGACAGATAAAATTTCGCATTTATTAAGAGATTTTTAGGTTATGTCTGTGTTCTCTGCCAGATTGAAGGCTCTTTGAGATTCTGCCTCCTTAGCTCATGCAAATAGCCTAGAAAAGACCCTGATGCTGGGAAAGATTGAGGGCAGGAGAAGAAGGGGACGACAGAGGATGAGATGGTTGGATGGCATCACCAGCTCAATGGACATGGGTTTGAGCAATTCTGGCAGATAGTAAAGGACAGGGAAGCCTGGCGTGCTGCAGTCCATGGGGTCGCAGAGAGTTGGACATGACAGAGCAACTGCACAAAGAACAACAACCAGCCAAATTGAGTCAACCAA
The DNA here is from genome assembly GCF_001704415.2 of Capra hircus. Taxonomy (NCBI): domain Eukaryota; kingdom Metazoa; phylum Chordata; class Mammalia; order Artiodactyla; family Bovidae; genus Capra; species Capra hircus. The sequence goes on from NC_030812.1 coordinate 33,272,586, forward strand.
TACCAGCCTAGTGGGTGAGTGAGCAAACAAGTAACAGACATGGCCCAGCGGTGGTTGGAGCATGTGAGGGTTGGCCCATTCAGCTCATCTTCTAGGCGACAACCCAGTATTCTGTCATTTAGCCATTACATCCTGTCTCTAGGGAGGGCCAGATAAACAGTGTGTTGTCTCATCTGTGAAAACCAATACATTGTTATCAGTGAAAGTGAAGTCACTCAGTCGTGTCTGACTCTTTGCGACCCCGTGGACTGTAGCCCACCAGGCTCCTCCATCCATGGGATTCTCCAGGCAAGAATGCTGGAGTGGGTTGTCATTTCCTTCTCCAGGGGATCTTCCCGATCCAGGGATCGAACCCAGGTCTCTTCCATTGCAGGCAGACACTTTAACCTCTGAGCTTGTTATTAGCAATATATATTTTTAAGAAACCAAATGATTCTGGAGTAAAATCCATATTCGTGCAGGCCTCATTGACCAAGGACATCTGGTAATCCACGACTGAGGCAGATGACGACAATGAGGATCGTCTCGTAATTAACAAGGCTTATGAATGTTAGCACATTCAGTCCCAGAACACACTGGGCTAGTGAGTGGAAAGAATAGAAGAGAAGCTCTGGAAAGTTATCTCATGTGCCAAGTGAGAAAGGTTGGGGAAGAGCCACCTTCCCTGCACCCTTTAGCCCATCTTAACTTTCTGTGTTGTGGCTACAGCCACAGACATCAAACTGGACCCCTCCCCGCGGTATGCCCTGCCGCTTTCTCACAGGCTCAAGGGGCAAATCACATCCTCCCTTCCTTCCACATCACTTTCCCTCCAGGTCACTTCTGAGGAGAATATTTTAGTTCAGAAAATATTTTCTGAAGAATTCTCTTGGCGTCTGCTATTGGGCACATACTAAATCCATGGGAAAGTCTGTATAACCTTGGACAAATATGAGAAAGGCAGATAAAAGATCCGTATAACTCCATACAGATCACCTTTACTACAGCAGGCAAACACTTCGATTAATGCCTCCCTTTGCTCCTAATATCAGTGTGTTCTTTCCCTTGATGGAACAGATGATTAACAGTAGCTAGAATTTATGCTGTTATCTGTGGCCTTTCTTCTACTGAATACCTTGTAAAGGCAGCAAACCACAAGGCCGTATGTGTATTCCCTGTACTTGTCATTAAATTGAGCAGTAGTTTCAATGCCTTCAGTGTAAAATCTAAGAGCTTTGTACTCTTGATAGAACAGGAAAGGAAAACTGACATCTTTTTAGCACTCACAGATTGTGACCCATCCCCTGTTCTCCCAGGACTGTTAATCTTAGGAGCTTTGTTTGGGCCCTGGCAAGTTGCTGTCTTAGTTGAAACAATAAAGATTACCCACAATATGGTAACTTTGAGAACAGCAATGAAAACCTTTCACTTCCAGAACTTAGATAACCTTTATGAAGAGATCCATTATTGCCTAGAAATTCTACTATAAAGGCACATCAGGGTTTCAAAATGCAAAGTGACTGAGAAAAAAGATTTATGTAACATTAGAAACAAAAACCTGATTGCAAAGTCTTGTCTAGGTTATGATTGTAACTATATGAAAATTAGGTAACATATTGACTAACTGGAAGGAAAGATTAAAACAGCTGGTTTTAAAATGGCAAAATTAGAGAAATGTTTTCCTTTCCTTTTTCTCACGTTTGATTTCTGTGGTACTTCTTATGGTATTGTTGGTACAATATAGTTGTCAGCTAAACATTTGTATTATGCTTAAAATATGGTGGAAAATTATAATTCACTTGTAGTATAGACATTAAAATTATACCCCACCTTTAAGTTGAATACAGAGAATATTGAGCTATTCTACCATTCTATCTTTTAAAATGATTACTTATTCTACAAAAAAAAACTTCTAACATGGCTCTTAAAATTGGCAGAAACAAATTTCATTTATCTCCTTTGGCATCACGGGCAACAACCTCAAAAATCTTATTTTCTTCAATGAGAAATGATAGAACAAAATTAATTTTTATTAAATTTTCCCTCTGATTATCTAGTAGACCAGAAAACCAGTCTAGAGAAACTACCCTCTGTTTAAGGAATCTTGGTAAGGCTAGGTTAGAAAATGCTTCGGCATATATTTGCCTCATGACTACAAATGCTTAAAGACAGAATCCTTGCTGGGTGCTGACAGCCAGAGTTGAATCATTGCATTACAAGTCTACAAATTCAACTCAGAAAATAACCACAAAGTTTTCTCTTTCTTAACCTTCTGTTATATGGCGTTTCACTCACAAGGCCGTATTGCCTATTAAAAACACAATGTAGGGTTAGGATAAATCTCACACTGAATGGGCATTTCCTTCTGATCAGATATTTCCACTTTTTAAATAAAATAATTTCTATCCATAAGAACTGGCTGTCTTTGCCCTCTAGAATGCCATTAAGAGGTTAAGGGAGTCTGTGGTTAGGTTGGACTTTATCTTTCTTAGAGTTCAGGTCCCTCCTTTTGTCCCTTTCATGCAAGTCATTCCAACAAAAATGTATCCAGCTGAGTGACTTCCCAGAGCTATTGAGTCAACAAACTCTACCAGGAGGCTATGGAAATACCTTATTGGCCCTTGAACGCTGTGTCTCACCCACTGATTAGTTAGCATGGTTCCTGCAGCTTCTAAACAGTTCAATCCGGAATCAGGGGGACTTCATGTTCCTAACTTTCCTCTTCACATGACTGGTTATACGCAGTAAGAGTTATCAGCTGCAAAAATAAATAAGTCCAGTGCTACACTAACAAGCAATCTGCTGACCAACAAACGAATGACTCAATACTGGTGAGTTGATTATTACACTAAAGATCATGAACTTGATTCTGGGGGCAAAGGGGATTGCAGAATGATCTTTAAGAAGAGCATGCATAATGTAACTCTGGTTTAAGATGAGAACTAAGCCTAGAGGCTGGAGGAAAACAAACTGGAGAGGATAGGGATTGGCTGGAATCAAGAAATGAAGAAGAAACAACTGAAATAGTTGAATTGGCTCAAGCATGAAAATCAAATAAACAATAGAGTAAGAATGGATCAAATGATGCAACAGATTTGATACAGATTAATGAACCCCGGTAGCAATCTCTTCCTGTTCTCCCTGTTTTATCCTTTATTTCCCTCAGTTTCCCTCTGCATGGAAAACAGTGAGATCTTGTATACTAAAGATGAGCATCCCATCACTCCTCTGCTTAAAAACCCCTGAAGACTCGGCATTCCTACCCTCAAACATAACACTCTCGCCCTAGCCTCGGGGCCTTGGCATTTGCTGTTCCCTCTGCCTGGAGTGCTCTTCCCTAGATTCCTCAAGCTTAGCCCTTGTACATCCTTCTGCTATTAGCTTACATGTCACAATCTCATGGAAGAAGCCTTTTGATGATCCTTCCTTCACCCACCCCAAGCACTCTACATACACTTCCTCTGTTTTTATTTTCTCTGTAGAAAATTATCATTCAAAATGAAAAATTCATGTATTTGTTTACATCTTCTGTCTCCCTCTTCAACTGCAATGTCAGTTCTTGATAGCATGTCTGTCTTATTTCTCATTATAACCCCAGTTCCTAGTACAAAGTAGGATCTTCACAAATAATTGTTGAGTACTGCTCAGTTGCTCAGTTGTGTCTGACTCTCTGTGACCCCATGGACTATAGACCTCCAGGTTCCTCTGTCCATGGAGTATTCCAGTATTCAGGCAAGAATACTGGAGTGGGTTACCATTTCCTTCTCTAGGGGATCTTCCCAACCCAGGGATCAAACCAGCGTCTCCTGCATCTCCTGCATTGGCAAGCAGATTCTTTATCACTGTACCACCTGGGGAGCCTAATTGTTGAATGAAAGAATGAATATATATGGAAGTATATGGACCCTTAAATATGAAACATGCATTTCTTCCCCAGTAAGACTGAACAGTCTAACTAGGAAACATAATCCTATGGCCTTCATTTACTCTAACCTGAATGTTTCACTAAGGTAAGCCAATAAACCTCTCTGCCCCCTATTGTCCTTCTGCCAACAATTGCCACTCTCCTGCCAAAGACACACGTAGTGAAAAATAAGCAAGATGAAATTTGGCCAGTGCCTGGACTCTTGCAAGAGGAAGACACTCCACTTAACTGTTCAACCCACCAGAAACATGACAGGCTGAGGCCAAAACGACAGAATCGAAATCCCCAAAGTCACATCAAACCACTGGACTACAAATCCCCCAAATGGCCCTCAAACAACAGTCCATCAGAATTTCCACCAGGCTATAGGTCACAATTCAATGTGGCAATTCCAGAAATTTTTGGAAAACAAAGCCACTCCCCAGATGGATTACTGATGACAAAGAAAATGTAAAATGCCTTCTGCCACAGGATGGTGAACACCCCAGTTCCCAGGCTTCTGGCTTCCCTCTTTCCATGGAGACCACCCATCAAGTCCCTCAGGTGCCCCAGAGCCCACTGCCAGAGCATTCAGCCAGCACCCCCTTGGAGTTTACTCTCTGAAAACTTTTTCAAGATACACCCAACCAAACTAAAGAAAACAGTTTAGTCTTAAGCTTCACTTCAAGCCCAGCAAATGGAAGTCGGCTTCATAAGTCTAGGATAATGACTCAGCTCAGGAAAACTGACCTAAGCAGCTTCCTTCTCCAGTTACAAACCGCTGCTGCCTGTGAAGTCTCTATTAGAATAAAGGAATTCAGAAAGCTCATCACATCTGGTGCAGGAGTTAAGAACATGAACTGTAGGGACTTCCTTGGTGGTCCAGTGACTGCAACTGTGTGCTTCTGATGTTGGCAGGGGGAGGCGGGGGCCAAGTTAGATCCCTAGTCAGGGGCTGAATCCCACATGCCACAACTGAGGATCCCGCATGCTGCAGCTAGAACCTGACTTGCACAAATAAAAAAATATTTTAAAAGAAAATGGATTTTGTTTTTTTTACTTGGAAGGCACCAGGGTTTTCCTGATTTTATCACTTACCCAGTTGTGTCACTTCAGGCAAGTTATTCTAAATCCATACAGGTTTCAGTTTTCTATTTGTAAAATTGAATTGAATGCCTCCTTTAGTGGGTTATGGTAGAAGAGACAGAGGAGATTGAATGAACTGCTAAGCATGCTCAATGAATGCTAGCTGTTGTTGCTAATCAATAGGTAATGATTGTCAATAAAAATATCTGAATTCATGTTATTTCTTTTGTATGTATCCAGCAAATGTTTACTAAGCATCTACTTGATGCCCAGCATTGTGCTAAGTGCTGGTGATGAACCAACAAACATGGGAGACTGATCCCTGCACTCGTGCAGCCAACAGATTTGTAAGCAGACATTTACAGGGTGGTGAAGTGACTGCCTTTTCATACTGTTCATGGGATTCTCAGGGCAAGAATACTGAAGTGGTTTGTCATTCCCTTCTCTAGTGGACCACATTGTGTCAGACCTCTCCACCATGATCTGTCCATTATGGGTGGCCCCACATGGCATGGCTTAGTTTCATAGAGTTCTGCCAAGAGAATGTACTGGTCATAGCAAGAGCCCTCTTTCAACAACACAAGAGAAGACTATACACATGGACATCACCAGATGGTCGACACCGAAATCAGATTGATTATATTCTTTGCAGCCAAAGATGGAGAAGCTCTATACAGTCGGCAAAAACGAGACTGGAAGCTGACTGTGGCTCAGATCATGAACTCCTTATTGCCAATACAGGGTGAAATTGAAGAAAGTAGGGAAAACCACTGGGTCATTCAGGTATAACCTAAATCAAATCCCTTTACGACTATACAGTGGAAGTGAGAAATAGATTGAAGGGACTAGATCTGACAGAGTGCCTGATGAACTATGGATGGAGGTTCGTGACATTGTACAGGAGACAGGAATCAAGACCATCCCCAAGAAAAAGAAATGCAAAAAAGCAAAATGACTGTCTGAGGAGGCCTTACAAATAGCTGTGAAAAGAAGAGAGGTGAAAAGCAAAGGAGAAAAGGAAAGATATATACATTTAAATGCAAAGTTCCAAAGAATAGCAAGAAGAGATAAGAAAGCCTTCCTCAGTGATCAATGCAAAGAAATAGAGGAAAACAACAGAATGGGAAAGACTAGAGATCTCTTCAAGAAAATTAGAGATACAAAGGGAACATTTTATGCAAAGATGGGTTCAATAAAGGACAGAAATGGTAGGGACCTAACAGAAGCAGAAGATATTAAGAAGAGGTGGCAAGAATACACAGAAGAACTGTACAAAAAAGATCTTCACGACCCAGATAATCACGATGGTGTGATCACTCACCTAGAGCCAGACATCCTGGAATGTGAAGTCAAATGGGCTTTAGGAGGCATCACTACAAACAAAGCTAGTGGAAGTGATGGAATTCCAGTTGAGCTGATTCAAATCCTGAAAGATGATGCTGTGAAAGTGCTGCACTCAATATGCCAGCAAATTTGGAAAACTCTGCAGTGGCCACAGGACTGGAAAAGGTCCGTTTTCATTCCAATCCCAAAGAAACGCAATGCCAAAGAATGCTCAAACTGCTGCACAATTGCACTCATCTCACATGCTAGTAAAGTAATGCTCAAAATTCTCCAAGCCAGACTTCAGCAATATGTGAACCATGAATTTCCTGATGTTCAAGCTGGTTTTAGAAAAGGCAGAGAAACCAGAGATCAAATGGCCAACATCCACTGGATCATCGAAAAAGCAAGAGAGTTCCAGAAAAACATCTATTTCTGCTTTATTGACTATTCCAAAGCCTTTGACTGTGTGGATCACAAGAAACTGTGGAAAATTCTGAAAGAGATGGAAATCCAGACCACCTGACCTGCCTCTTGAGAAATCTGTATGCAGGTCAGGAAGCAACAGTTAGAACTGGACATGGAACAACAGACTGGTTCCAAATAGGAAAAGGAGTATGTTAAGGCTGTATATTGTCACCCTGCTTATTTAACTTATGCAGAGTACATCATGAGAAATGCTGGACTGGAGGAAGCACAAGCTGGAATCAAGACTGCTGGGAGATATATCAGTAACCTCAGATATGCAGATGACACCACCCTTATGGCAGAAAGAGAAGAAGAACTAAAGATCCTCTTAATGAAAGTGAAAGAGGAGAGTGAAAAAGTTGGCTTAAAGCTCAACATTCAGAAAGCTAAGGTCATGGCATCTGGTCCCATCACTTCATGGGAAATAGATGGGGAAACAATGGAAACAGTGGCTGATTTTATTTCGCAGCTCCAAAATCACTGCGGATGGTGATTGAAGCCATGAAGTTAAAAGATGCTTACTCCTTGGAAGAAAGTTATGACCAATCTAGACAGCACATTAAAAAGCAGAAACATTACTTTTCCAACAAAGGTCCATCTAGTCAAGGCTATGGTTTTTCCAGTGGTCATGAATGGATGTGAGAGTTGGACTATAAAGAAAGCTGAGTGCAGAGGAATTGATGCTTTTGAGTTGCAGTGTTAGAGAAGACTCTTGAGAGTCCCTTGGACTGCAAGGAGATCCAACCAGTCCATTCTAAAGGAGATCAGTCATTGGAAGGACTGATGGTGAAGCTGAAAGTCCAATACTTTGGCCACCTCGTGCAAAGAGTTGACTCATTGGAAAAGACTCTGATGCTGGGAGGGATTGGGGGCAAGAGGAGAAGGGGATGACAGAGGATGAGATGGCTGGATGGCATCACCGACTCAATAGACATGGGTTTGGGTGGACTCCAGGAGTTGGTGATGGACAGGGAACTGAAACTGCGTGTTGCAGTTCATGGGGTCGCAAAGGATTGGACACGACTGAGCAACTGAACTGAACTGAAGTGCTATATGGGGAAATTCAGAGTGAGAAGACCTGAAGGACATCAAACATGGGCCAGGGAGTCATGGAAGGTTTATTGGAGGAAGTGCTGCTTAAGCTATATGACAAGTATGTCATCCAAACTTTGGAGAAGCAAGAGCAAGAGAAAATCCTATGCAGAAGAAACACTCTTCACAGATGCCCAAATAATAGAGAGCAAGGCATTTTCAAATTGTTGAAAACAGGTTTGGCTGATAAGGATCCTAGTAAGTGTTTGTTAAAGAATTTCTGCTTTAATCTGAGTACCTTGGGGAGCATGGTAAGATTTGAAGCCAAAGTGACATGGTTGCATTTGTATTTTAGAATGATCACTCTGGCTGCTGTGCAAAGAATGTGCTGTGCTGTGTTTAGTCACTCAGTCTTGCCCGACTCTCTGCAACCCCATGGGGATTCTCCAGGCAAAATACTGGAGTGGGTTGCCATGCCTTCCTTCAGGAGCTCTTCCCAACCCAGGAATCAAACTGGGGTCTTCTGCATTGCAGGGGGATTCCTTACCAGCTGAGCTACCAGGGAAATCCATGTAAAACATAAATTGAGGCAAAGAAACCATTATGAGTCTATGAATCAAGAAAATATCCCACAAGCATGTGGAGAAGTGGACATATTCTAGAGATATTTAGAAGAACAATGACAAGACTTGACAATTGATAGAGTGAGGAAGAGGGAGTGGAAGAAGATAATGACAGGTTAAATGGTGGTACCACTCACTGAAATAGGAACCAGGAGAGGAACACATTTGGATGTTCTGTACAGGATAAGCTGAGTGTGCAATGCCTGCAGGATTCTCCAGGGGAAATATTCATGGATAAGTTGATTAATAAGACCTGAATCTTTTCTTGTCATCACAACTACCTTTCTAGACCAAAATCACTGAAGATGGTGACTGCAGCCATGAAGTGAAAAGATGCTTATTCCTTGGAAGAAAAGTTATGACTAACCTAGATAGCATATTCAAAAGCAGAGACATTACTTTGCTGACTAAGGTCCGTCTAGTCAAGGCTATGGTTTTTCCAGTGGTCATGTATGGATGTGAGAGTTGGACTGTGAAGAAGGCTGAGTGCTGAAAAATTGATGCTTTTGAACTGTGGTGTTGGAGAAGACTCTTGAGAGTCCCTTGGACTGCAAGGAGATCCAACCAGTCCATTCTGAAGGAGATCAGCCCTGGGATTTCTTTGGAAGGACTGATGCTAAAGCTGAAACTCCAGTACTTTGGCCACCTCATGCGCAGAGTTGACTCATTGGAAAAGACTGTGATGCTGGGAGGGATTGGGGTCAGGAGGAGAAGGGGCCAACAGAGGATGAGATGGCTGGATGGCATCACTGACTTGATGGACGCGAGTCTGAGTGAACTCCGGGAGTTGGTGATGGACAGGGAGGCCTGGTGTGCTGCAATTCATGGGGTCTCAAAGAGTCAGACACGACTGAGCGACTGAACGGAACCGAACTACTCACTGTCACTATGGTCCAGCCGCATAGGTCTTCTTCTCTTCAAATATACCGAACTCATTTCCTCTTCTAGGCCTTTGTATTTGCTGTTCTCTCCAACAGGGATCCTCTTACCTCAGCTGGCCAAATCTGGCCAAATTTGGATATCAACTCAAATATTACTTCCATCGAGGGGTCTTCTGTGACTGCTCAACCTAAACTTGCCCCAAAGTCATGCTCAATCACTCCATCCTAAATAGCATCATCACTGCCCTGACAAATGATAACTATCAGGAATCATCTGCTCTTTCATTTATTCTTTTCTTGTTTGTCACCCACCTATATGTGTTGTTCAATACCATAGCCTCATGCTGCTCTGTAAATTTCAATAAATTAAAATTTAGAAAGATTTGAAAATTCAGTACCTCATTTGCACCAACCACATTTCAAAGACTGAAATCACCTGCAGCTACTGGTTTACACTTTTCATCATAGGAGACTGAAATGCAAAATTAGGAAGTTAAGAGATACCTGAAGTAAACAGGCTAGTTTGGCCTTGGAGTACAAAATGAAGTAGGGCAAAGGCTAATAGAGTTTTGCCAAGAGAACGCAACTGGTCATAGCAAACACCCTCTTCCAACAACACAAGAGAAGACTCCACACATGGACATCACCAGATGGTCAATACCAAAATCAGATTGATTATATTCTTTGCAGCTGAAGATGGAGAAGCTCTATACAGTCAGCAAAGACAATACTGGGAGCTGACTGTGGCTCAGATCATGAACTTTTTATTGCAAAATTCAGACTTAAATTGAAGAAAGTAGGGAAAACCACTAGACCCTTCAGGTATGACCTAAGTCAAATCCCTTACAATTATACAGTGAAAGCGACAAATAGATTCAAGGGATTAGATCTGATAGACAGAGTGCCTGAAGAACTATGGACGGAGGTTCATAACATTGTACAAGAGCTGGTGATCAAAACCATCCCCAAGAAAAAAATGCAAAAAGAGCAAAATGGTTGCCTGAGGAGGACTTAAAGTAGCTGAGAAAAGAAGAGAAGCAAAGGGAAGAAGAGAAAAGCAAAGATATGTCCATCTCAATGCAGAGTTCCAAAGAATAGCAAAGAGAGATACAAGAGTCTTTTTAAGTGAACAATGCAAAGAAATAGAGGAAAACAATAGAACGGGAAAGACCATAGGTCTCTTCAAGAAAATTAGAGATACCAAAGTAATGTTTCATGCAAAGACAGGCACAATAAAGGACAGAAATGGTATAGACCTAAAGGAAGCAGAAGATACTAAAAAGAGGTTGCAAGAACACACAGAAGAATTATACAAAAAATATCTTAATGACCCAGATAACTACAAAGGTGTGATCACTCACCTAAAGCCAGACATCCTGGAGTGTGAAGTCAAGTGGACCTTAGGAAGCATCACTACAACAAGGTTAGTGGAGGTGATGGAATTCTAGTTATTTAAAATCCTAAAAGATGCTACTGTGAAAGTGCTGCACTCAATATACCAGTAAATTTGGAAAACTCTGCAGTGGCCACAGGACTGGAAAAGGTCAGTTTTCATTCCAAATCCAAAGAAAGGCAATGCCAAATAATGTTCAAACTACTGCACAATTGCCCTCATTCCACATGCTTGCAAGGTAATGCACAATATTATTCAAGCAAGGCTTCAACAGTATGTGAACCAAGAACTTAAAGATGTAGAAGCTGCATTTTGAAAAAGCAGAGGAACCAGAGATCAAATTGCCAACATTCATTGGATCATCAAAAAAGCAAGAGAGTTCCAGAAAAATATCTACTTCTGTTTCATTGACTATGCTAAAGTATTTGATTGTGTGGATCACAGCAAACTGTGAGAAATTGTTCAAGAGATGGAAATACCAGACCACCTTAACTGCCTCCTGCAAAACCTGTATGCAGGTCAAGAAGCAACAGCTAGAACTGGACATAGAACAATGGACTGGTTCCAAATAGGGAAAGGAGTACATCAAGGCTGTATATTGTCACCCTGCTTATATAACTTATATTCACAGTACATCATGAGAAATGCCCTGCTGGATGAAGCACAAGCTGGAATCAAGATTGCCGGGAGAAATATCAATAACCTCAGATATGCAGAGGACACCACCCTTATGGCAGAAAGCAAAGAGGAACTAAGGAGCCTCTTGATGAAGGTGAAACAGGAGAGTAAAAAAAGCTGGCTTAAAATTCAACATTCAGAAAATGAAGATCATGGCATCTGGTACAATTACTTCATGGCAAATAGATAAGGGAAAAGTGGAAACAGTGACAGAGCTTATTTTCTTGGACTCAATATCACTGCAGATGGTGACTCCAGCCATGAAATTAAAAGACGCTTATTCCTGGAAGAAAAGCTATGACCAACCTAGAAGGGTAGTAAAAAGCAGAGACATTACTTTGCTGACAAATATCTTTATAGTGAAAGCTATGGTTTTTCCAGTAATGTGTGGATGTGAGAGCTGGATGATGAAAAAGGCTGAGAGCCAAAGAATTGATGACTTTGAACTGTGGTGTTGGAGAAGACTCTTGAGAGTCCCTTGGACAGCAAGGAGATCAAACCAGTCAATCCTAAAGGAAATCAACCCTGACTATTCATTGGAAGGACTGATGCTGAAGTTGAATATCCAATACTTTGGCCATCTGATGCGAAAAGCCAACTCATCAGAAAATACTCTGTTGTTGGGAAAGATTGAAGGCAAGAGGAGAATGGGACAACAGAGGGTGAGATGGTTGGATGGCATCACCAACTCAATGGACATGAGTTTGAGTAAACTCCAGGAGTTTGTGATGGACAGGGAGGCCTGGCATGCTGCTCTCCACAGGATCACAAAGAGTCGGGCATGACTGAGTGACTGAACAAATACAATACAAATACCGCATTGGGCAAGACAGCTATAGAACATTTCCATCATTGAAGAAAATACAAATGGACAGCTCATCTCTGGAAGGAAAGTTCCATGTTATCAATTCTTATATAACCCAAGAACCTAGAAGAACGTCTTCTAAACTGTAGGCTATATTGAGGATTGGAATATTCAGTAGTTAATGATCAGTCAGTACAAGTTTGTGAAATAGAGTAGAAAATAACAAAGCATATAACATTAAACCTAAGAAGAGTAAGGATCTCTGCAGGAAATTTTATTTTGCATAAATTACACAATTATGCATAAATTACACATTATGCATAAATTACAAAATTACATATTACATAAATACATATTATACATGTATGTCCTAGACAACATTATAAGTTATATTTCATGTTGCATGTCACAGTCCAAAAAAACCTTGTACATAGTAACTATAATATGAAACCTTGTACATAGTAACTATAATACGAAAAAAAGTGTAAATGTTAGTAGCTCAGTTGTGTCTGACTCTTTGCAACCACATGGACTGTAGCCCACAAGGCTCTTCTGTTCATGGAATTCTCCAAGCAAGAATGGAGTGGGTAGCCATTCCTTACTCCAGGGGATCTAGTGTGGACTTATTTTTTGTTGAATCAATCAACCAATAAAATGTTTTATAGTCTACCTGATTCCGCTGACTTCCGACTCACACCCCTTGATGAGGGAATTACTATACTTATTTTAAAGTTGAGAAAAATGGAGGTTATGGGAGTTAAACAACTTGTCCAGAAGACAAAATTTGAAAGGGTTGGAAATTCAGCGTCAAATCTGGATCTGGCTGGCTCTACATCCCATGATCTTAAGCATGGATGTGACTGGCTCCTGCAACAGGAGATGAGATGAGGAGTTTTCAGAGGATTGGGAGGAAATCTGGCCTTGGAGGATGAGCAAAGGAGGAAGAGTCTGAAAAAGAGGAGCCTCCTGAAGGAGAGGGAGGCTTTCGGAAAGGAGGGAGTGGTGGAAGCTACAAAAGGGTCCAAATTTCAAGGAAAATGGAGCCTGAAAATTATAGTCAAGTTAGCCGTGAGGAGGTTGTTAAAGACTTTAGCAAAACTGATTTCAGTGAAGTGACTGGGAACCTATCCCTGAAGGCCGAAGGGGAAAGGGGAGTTGGACGTACACTTCCGCTGTAAGGGAAGAAAGACTCTGCAGTCGGAGGCAGTCACTACTGATTTATTTTCAAAATAGAACGTTCTGAGCATGATAATATATTGATGAGAAGGGAGAGGTTGACATAAACAGTTCCTGAGCTGATGGAAGGAGATGAAATCCAGGAAAGAGATGAAGAGACGGCCCTGAATAACGGGAGGACTGCCCTCTCTAGTTTAAGAGGAGGAAAGGGAGGTTGAGAAAGGGGTCCAGACAAACTAGAAGCAGGAGGCTGCCGCAACTTCTCCCCAATGGTTTCTTTTCTCTGGGAAGCAGGAGACATCTTGTGCTATGAATAGAAAGCAAGAAAAAAAAAATGTGGAAAGGGTATTTTCTTAAATTTATTTTTATTGAAGTATAGTTGCTTTACATGTTGATTTCTGCTGTACAAGAGCGATTCTGTTACATCAGTGCATATACATACATATATGCACATTCTTTCATATTCTTTCCCATTATGTTTATCACAGGATGTTGGATGTAGTTCCCTGTGTAGGACCGTGTTGTTTATCCATCCTATATATAATAGTTTGCATCTGCTAATCCCAAATTCCCAACCTATTGCTCCCCTTGGAAACCACAAGTCTGTTTTCTGTCTGTGAATCTGTTTCTGTTTCATAGATAAATTCATCTGTGTCATAGTTTACATTCCACATATAAGTGATATCATATGATATTTGTCTTTCTCTGGAAAGGATTTTTTTTTAATAAAAATTTTTTATTTTTTAAAATTTTTAATTTATTTTTAAATGTTTATAGTAGCAGGCTTCCCTCATAGCTCAGTTGGTAAAGAATCCTCCTGCAATGCAGGAGACCCTGGTTCAATCTCTGGGTCAGGAAGATCCCCTGGAGAAGGGAAAGGCTACCCACTCCAGTATTCTGGACTGGAGAATTCCATGGACCGTATAGTCCACGGGGTTGCAAAGATTCAGACAGGACTAAGTGACTTTGATCTACATTGTTAGTTTCTGCTGTACAGCAAAGTGAGTCAGCTATATGTTTACATATACCCCCTCTTTTTTGGATTTCCTTCATTTAGGTCACAGAGGACTGAGTACAGTTCCCTGTGCTATACAGTACAGTGTATCACGAGTGTATATATGTCAAGCCCAACCTCCCAATATCCTCCTTTCCCCGCTGCTATCCGTATGTTTGTTCTCTATGCCTGTGTCTCTATTTCTGCTTTGCAAATAAGATCATCTATACCATTTTTCTAGATTCCACACATATGCATTAATTTATAATATTTGTTTTTCTGTTTCTGACTAACTTCACTCTGTATGGTAATCTCTAGGCCCATCTACATCTTAGCAACTGGTAGAATTCCATTCCTTTTCATGATGAGCAATATTCGATGGTGTCCATGTACCACATCTTCTTTATCCATTCTTCTGTCGACTGACGTTTAGGTTACCTCCATGTCCTGGCTATTGTAAATAGTGCTGCAGTGAAATTGGGGTGCATATATCTTTTTGAATTATGGTTTTGACTGGGTATATGAGGCTTCCCTGATGGCTCAGTGGGTAAAGAATTCACCTGTAATGCAGGAGGTGCAGGAGATGCTGGTTCAAGCCCTGCATCATGAAGATCCCCTGGGGGAGGAAATGGCAACCCACTCCAGTATTCCTGCCTGGAAAATTCTATGGACAGAGGAACCTGGTAAGTTGCAGTCCATGGGGTCACAAAGAGTCAGACATGACTAACTAACTGAGCACTGGTTATATTCCCAGGAGTGGGATGATATGCCCCAGGAGTGGGGTGATATGGTAGTTCTATTTTTAGTTTTTTTAAAGAACTTCCATACTTTTAAAGAACCTCCCTAGTGGCTGTATCCCTTTACATTCCCACAAACAGTGTAAGAGGGTTCCCTGGAAAGGGTAATTTTTATTGTATATTGGAGTGTAGTTTATTAACAACATTGTGATAATCTCAGGTGTACAGCAGAGGGATTTGATTATACATATACATGGCTCTATTCTTTGGAAAGAGCATTTTTTAAAAAAAAAAAACAAGGCTTTATCTACATTTACATGTGCATAAACCCTCAAAACCCTGTTCCTAGTTCTCCTAAGTGAGAAAGCCAAAATTTCCCTTCATCACAGTACCTTGAAGGAGTTAGAACTACAAAATGTTGAGAGAAAGGTACTCTAATCAGCTGACATGGACTACACAGCTGACCTGGAAAGTAGGAATGGGGGGCAGCATGCCCAGACCCCATGGAAGCTGCATCCCATGAACTTCAGGTGACACCAGTCAGCAAGCATCCTGGAAATGCCTGGATAATCTTGGACTTTAATTGAGCGTTTAAGACGTCGGACTTTAGCGTAAGAACCTGACCTCATTCCTCCTGTGAAAACTAAAAGCTGAAAGAAACAAACCTCCAATATAGAGCAGAAGAAAAATACAATCAATGTGACCATTGCTTAACTAAACTTGTACCCATTTTGCACCCTCCTTTTTGTTTTACGTGTTCATTGAAAGTTTCCAATCTTCCACTTGTAGGTGCCTAAAAGGCTGTTAGTATACAAGGTTTGCTTAAAGTTTGAGAAACAAGCCCTCTGTGTTACAAAAACTCAGTTTGCTCTACCTCCTGAGTTGGGAAAAACCTTTTCTTGCCTACCCTGTGTTTCTTTCTTGTCTGTCTCCTTTACTGCTCACACTGCACCCTTCACTTCTGGCCACCAAGTATGGTGGGGGGCGGAGGGGGGGGTTCTACTCACACCAAGCAGTTCTCCATGGCACCAGCTGGATGTCCTACAGCTTAATTCTGACTGTGTCTACCTGGAGAGGAGGTCCAATCCCACATGCTAAGAGCTCAGTCCCAGCAGACTGTCCCCCGCCTGAGAGGGCTTGAGCAAACTCCGATTGTCACCTGTGCTTCAACCAATAGGCTCCCACAACCCCCTCAACTGGCTTGAATAATTTGCTCAAATGGCTTGCAGAATTCAGGAAAACAGTTTACTGCATGGACTGGTTTATTGCAAAAGGATATGATAAAAGATATAATGAACATCCAGATGGAAGAGATGCCTAGAGTGAGGTAAATGGGAAGGGATGTGGAACTCCTGTGCCCTCTCTGAGGGTACTGTTCTCCCCACACTTCCACCTGTTCACCCACCTGGAAGGTCTCCAAATCCCTTAATTTTGGAATTTTTATAGAGGCTTCCTCATGTAGGCACAATCAATTCTTAACTCCATTTCCTGCCCCTCTCCTCTCTTTGGCGGATGGGGGAAGGGTTGAAAAATTCTAAGCTGCTAATCATAGTTTGGTCTTTCTGGTGGTCAGCCCCATCCTATCACTTAGGAATTTATAAGAATTTTAGGAGCCCTGTGTAGGGATGTAATGAAAGACCAAATTTTAGAACACAAGATGCTCCTAATACTTTAATGACTTAGGAAATTACAA
Source organism: Capra hircus (assembly GCF_001704415.2). Classification (NCBI taxonomy): domain Eukaryota; kingdom Metazoa; phylum Chordata; class Mammalia; order Artiodactyla; family Bovidae; genus Capra; species Capra hircus. Next base: position 33,289,358 of record NC_030812.1, read on the forward strand.
GGGTTTTAGGAGCTCTGTGCCAGGAACTGGGGGCAGAGACCGAGAAATACATTTTCTATTTTCTCATACCCTAAAAATCTTATGTAGTGTTGTCCTAAATCATATTTTAAAAATCAAATTTAAAAACGTCCACCATCACTATGTAAGGATGAACTAGAAATACAAAATTATTGAAAGGACTTTCATTTCCAGTGGTAACAGCAGCCCTTGCTGTTTCTCTAAAATGTTCGTTCCACTTACACCACTATCCGCATAGCCTCTCACCTGACTCCCTCTCTTCCGGTGAATCAATATTCTCCTCATCACATAACACTCTTAGCAGTTCCCCTGCAGATCCCCCATGTCTTTATTTGCAAACACAATGACAATAAAACAGCATACTACCTTGTGCGTCCAGGGCCCAGTGTAGCTCTACAAGGCAGGGTCACATCTTCCATGCTGTAGCCGCACCCTGCTTTGCCCAGGGCCGCCCAAAGCAAAAAGCTTAGTAAACATACAAAAGATTTTCACAGGCACCCAGGGAGAAAGTTGAATCTGTGCATTACACCACATACCCACACAAAATCCAGATGTATCAAAATTTACATGAGAAAAATGAAACCAGAAAAGAACTAAGAGGGGGAAAAAACAGGAGAATGTCTTAAAAATCTCAAAGTAGAGAGGAACTTTTTAGATTTTTCCATAAAACCCAGAAACCACAAAAGTAGTGATTGATAGATTCAGCCAAATAAAATTTCTAAAATTTTACATAAATGTTGTAAAATATCTTAAAATACCATGAGCAAGAGCAAAAGAAATTTTGCTTTAAATCACAGACTAAGAGCTGATTTCCTCCATGCATAAGGAACTCTTTTTTTTTTTTTTGAACTCTTAAAAGTCAATTAGAAGAAAAAATTTAAAGGGCAAAGTATGGGAACAGATAGTCCATGGAAAAGGATAAACAAATGATTTAGGTGTGTGAAAAGATGCATTGTACTATTAATGATAAAAGATACAAATTTAAGGTACAATGAGAGACCAGCATTCAGCAATCAGATTGGCAGAGATCAAAATATTTGAAAATATTATGCTGGCAAGTATTTATAGAAACAGACACATTCATTGCTGAGTTTGTGGTAGAAATATAAATTAACCTTTTGGAAGGCAAGTGACAATAATCACAAAAAAATTGAAATTTTTTATATTAGTTAAACCAGTAGTTGACTCACAGATATTTGCCTCAAAAAGGTATTCCCTCAGGTAAAAATGTACCTTTGCCATAGTATCAAAGAATTGGAAACAATCTAAATGCCTTTCCATGGAAGACTGAGATTTTACTACACATTGAGATGGATAGCTCTCCAAGAGACAGTCAAGGGGGAAAAGTATTCTTCAGAACAGTGTATAGAGTATGCTACCATCTGTATACAAATAAAATATATACATATAATTATCATCTTCAGTTCTGTTCAGTCTCTTAGTCGTGTCTGACTCTTTGCAACCCCATGGACTGCAGCATGCCAGGCCTCCCTGTATATCACCAACTCCCGGAGTTTACCCAAACTCATATCCATTGAGTCAGTGATGCCATCCAAACATCTTATCCTCTGTCATCCCCTTCTCCTCTTGCCTTCAATCTTTCCCAGCATCAGGGTCTTTTCAAATGAGTCAGTTCTTCGCATCAGGTGGCCAAAGTATTGGAGTTTCAGCTTTAGCATCAGTCCTTCCAATGAATATTCACAACTGATTTCCTTTAGGATTGACTGGTAGGATCTCCTTGCTGTCCAAGGGACTCTCAAGAGTCTTCTCCAACACCACAGTTCAAAAGCATCAATTCTTTGGTGCTCAGCTTTCTTTATAGTCCAACTCTCACATCCATACATGACCACAGGAAAAACCATAGCCTTGACTAGACAGACCTTAGTCGGCAAAGTAATGTCTCTGCTTTTTAATAAGCTGTCTAGATTGGTCATAACTTTTCTTTCAAAGAGCAAGCATCTTTTAATTTCATGGCTGCAGTCACCATCTGCAGTGATTTTAGAGCCCCCAAAAATAAAGTCTCTCAAACTGTTTATTTTTCTTAAAGAAGAAAATAAAGTTTCTGTTGTTTCCCCATCTATTTGTGATGAAGTAATGGGACCAAATGCCATGATCTTAGTTTTCTGAATGCTGAGTTTTAAGCCAACTTTTTCACTCTCCTCTTTCACTTTCATCAAAAGGCTCTTTAGTTCTTCATCACTTTCTGCCATAAGGGTGATGTCATCTGCATATCTGAGGTTATTGATATTTCTCCTGGCAATCCTGATTCTAACTTGTGCTTCACCCAGTCCAGCATTTCTCATGATGTACTCTGCGCTTATCTTAGGAAAGTATATATACATATATATGTGTATATGTCTGTAAATATGTAACAGACCTCTGGAAAGATATATATTAAAAGTGACAGTAATTGGGGGAGGAATTAGATGCTAGAAGATAACGGAAGGCTTTTTATTCAACATCTGTACGTGAATATTTTGAACTTTTATTGAAGTATAGTTGATGTATAATACTATATCAGTCACAGGTGTAAAATATGGTGATTCACAATTCTTCAGCAAAAGAATCAGAGATCAAATTTCCAACATTCGTTAGATCATAGAAAAAGCAAGGGAATTCCAGAAAAACATCTACTTCTGCTTCATTGACCATACTTAAGCCTTTGATCTGTGGATCACAACAAACTTGGGAAATTCTTCAAGAGATGAGACCTGCTGGCCTCCTAAGAAAGCTATATGAAGGTCAAAAGCAACAGTTAGAACCAGACATGGAACAACAGACTGATTCAAAACTGGGAAAGGAGTACATCAAGGCTGCATATTGCTACCCTGCTTCTTTAATTTATAAGAAGAGTACATCATGAGAAATGCTGGGCTGGATGAATCACAAATTGGAATCAAGATTGCTAGGAGAAATATCAGTAACCTTAGATATGCAGATGATACCACTCTAATGGCAGAAAGCGAAGAGAAACTAGAGAGCCTCTTGATGAAGGTGAAAGAGGAGAGTGAATAAAGCTGGCTTAAAAGTCAACATTCAAAAAACTAAGATCATGGCATCTGGTACCATCACTTCATGGCAAATAGATGGGAAAAAGTGGAAAAAGTGACAGATTTTGTTTTCTTGGACTCCAAAATCACTAGATGGTGACTGGAGCCATGAAATTAAAAGACACTTGCTCCTTAGAAGAAAAGCTATGACAAACCTAGACAGCATATTAAAAAGCAGAGACATTGTTTTGCCAACAAAGGTCCATCTAGTCAAAGCTATGGTTTTTCCAGTAGTCATGTACAGATGTGAAAGTTGGACCATAAGAAGACTAAGCATCAAAGAACTGATACTTTCAAACTGTGCTGCTGGAGAAGATTCTTGAGAGCCCCTTGGACAGCAAGATCAAGCCAGTCAATCCTAAAGGAAATGAACCCTGAATATTCATTGGAAGGACTCATCCTGAAGTTGAAACTCCAATACTTTGACCACCTGATGTGAAGAGCCAGCTTATTAGAAAAGATCCTGATGCTGGAAAAGATTGAAGGCGGGAGAAGGGGATGACAGAGGATGAGATAAAGCATATCTTCTTTATCCATTCATCTGTAAATGGACACTTAGGTTGCTTCCATATCTTGGCAATTGGAGAAGGCAATGGCAACCCACTCCAGTATTCTTGTCTGGAGAATCCCAGGGACAGAGGATCCTGGTGGGCTGCCGTCTATGGGGTCGCTCAGAGTCGGACACGACTGAAGCGACTTAGCAGCAGCAGCATATCTTGGCAATTGTAAATAACACTACTGTGAACATTGGGGTACAGATATCTTTTCAGATTAGTAGAGGATTTTTTCAGATATAATGCCCAAGAGTGGAATTGCTGGGTCACATGGTAGTGCTATTTTTAGTTTTTCGAGAAATGTTCATATTGTTTTCCACCAAGGCTGCACTAATTTACATTCCTACCATGTACAAGGGTTCCCTTTTTTCCACATCCTTGCCAACATTTGTTATTTGTGTTTGTTTTTTTTGTTTATGATAGCCATTCTGAAAGGTGTTATATATCACTGTGACTTTTATGTGCATTTCCCTGATTATAGCAATGTTGAGCATCTTTTCATGTACCTGTTGGCCATCTGCACATCCTCCCTGGGAAAATGTCTGTGTAGTCTTCTGCCTATTTTTTAATTGGTTTGTTTGGTTGTTAGATGTTGAGCTGTATGAGTTGTTTATACTTTTTGAATATTGACCCCTTGTTAGTCATACCATTTGTAAATATTTTCCCCTATTCGACAGGCTGTCTTTTTGTTTTGTCAATGGTTTCCTTTGCTGTGTACGAGCTTTTAAGTTTAATTAGGTCCAATTTGTCTATTTTTACTTGTATTTCCTCAGCTTTAGGAAACCAGTTCCGAAAAAAAAAAAATATTGCTAGGTGTTTTGAATGCTTTATAGGTGTTAACCCCCTGGAGAAGGGAATGGCTACCCACTCCAGTGTTCTTGCCTGGAGAAGTCCATAGACAGAGAGCCTAGTGGGCTATAGTCCATGGGGTCACAAAGTCAGACATGACTGGGCGACTAACACTTTCACTTTCAACCAGTTAAAAATATCAACGTCCAGCAAACTAAACAAGAGTACTACCAGCTCCCATAACCACAAAGCTCACTTAACACTGTATAAAACTATAGAACTTCTAATCAGTGATCTTATGGAATCACCTCTGAAAGATTAGAACCTAAATAATGGGACCCTGAAGTTCATTTCTAATTATGAATTCTGGCTGAACATCACAATTTAACATTCTTATAGGTGCAGAAAATATACACTCGCAGAGGCCAGTAACCACACCACTCCTGGTGAGCAGAATAAAACAATCCAAGTAACTGACATACCAGTCAAGAATGCTTCCTCACCAACCACCATTATATGACTCTGTCTTAGTTTCGATCTTAATTGAAAATTAATTTTTTAATAATTCAAAATAAATATAATCACAAAAAGTAAAACAGTCAAAGGGAAAAACTTTCCCCCAAATTGTCCTGAATCAAACTAGGGAGCATTTCCTCTCCAAGGAAAAGCCAAAATGGCCTCTGAGTTATTTTTAAGTCTGATTAAAACCTCGCTCCCAAGACTGTACTTAGTTCCCTTTGCGGATTGCTTGTCATCACAGAAATCTGGCACATTATGTTCAAGACAAGTATTAATGTGATCCCCAAGTAAACTTAACAATGACGTGCCACCACAGTTACTCAAGTTGAATGATTTGGAGCTCTGGCACACTGTTGTAAAACACAGTTGACAATTTATATAAGACAGGGAAGCAATTTTATTTCTTATGCTTTCTCCTCTAACCTTCCTGAGCAGTTACATTAGGAAGTGGCTGCTTCTCCTGGCAGCTGGGCTCTGTATCTCTACCTTTGGAGAAGCAATTCCCTGCGCTTCAAATACCTAGGGGCTGGCTCCTTACAAAAGAACTTCCTTTTGGTAAGAGAGTTTGAAGAACATACTTTAGACCATGCACTAAACACTAGTGTTAATCATTGTCAGAAAGGCAAGAGTAGAATGCAAATAGGTTGATGAGATTAAATCCAAAGTTACTTTAATAAAATTCAGTACCTTGGACTCTAGATCTTATGTGAATAGTGAGGTCCCAGGTCCAGCACCCAGCACACACGTGCACCAAACAATTTCTCTTTCCATTACAGTAAGTCCAGTCTTACTGAGTGAGATATTACACTGCTTTTCTCTGTTTCCTCATCTAAAAGTTTAAGCCTTGACTACCTATATTAGGGCTGTAGTGAAATTCGGTTTCCTGTGCCTAATGCCACATAAACTCTGGTAGAAGTAGCTCATAAAATAAATACCTTTTTTAAGTTGTAGGCAAAAATAGAAAGCAGAAAACATATAATTTCATCTATCACAAAATTTTAGAGCTAAAAAAATAACTATTCAACTATACTCACATATGTAGTCATTTTTTTTCCTAACTTGCTTGCACATTTCCATTTTTTTCTACCATAAAACAAGAAAAAAATTATCTGTGGATACTTCCCAAATTGGACGTATTTTTTTTCCTTGCCTGGGCATACAGCCAATAAAGATTAAATTGGTGGGAGTCATTAAACATATGACCTTGGACAAGCACATTAACCCTTCAGGATGCCAATTTCCTCTTCTATAAATTAAGAAAACTAGACAAATAAGTCCTTCTGAAAGCACAAAATGTTCTGGAATTATCTAGGGACCATGTATCTTGGCCATTGGAATACGGTCTATGAAACTGCATTTTTTTAAGAACTCCCCAAGAGATTCTGATGCACACCAAGTTGGAGAATCTTTAAATCTGATGATCTCTAAGTCATTTCTGGCTCTAACAGTTAGCAGTCTTTTTAAAAACATACTTGTTCTGTGTATGTAGACAACTTCATAAAACTGCACAACTGTAACCATATACTTGCTTTGTTGTTGTTCAGTTGCTCAGTTGTGTCCAACTCTTTGTGACCCCACGGACTGCAGCATGCCAGGCTTCCCTGTCCATCACCATCTCTTAGAGTTTGCTCAAACTCATGTCCATTGAGTCGATGATGCCATCCAACCATCTCACCCTCTTGTCATCCCCTTCTCCTCCTTCCCTCAATCTTTCCCAGCATCAGGGTCTTTTCCAGTGAATCAACTCTTTCACAGGCCAAAGTGCTGGAGCTTCAGCTTTAGCATCAATCCTTCCAATGAATAGTCAGGGTTGATTTCCTTTAGGATTGACTGGTTTGATTTCCTTACAGTCCAAGGGACTACCAAGAGTCCTTTCCAGAACCAGAGTTTGAAGGCATCAATTCTTTGGCATCAATACATGCTTTGGGGACCTTTTTTCTCCCTCTTCCTTTTCTTGTGTGGCTTCTGCTGCTGTGCGTCCTATTCTATTCATAACAGTCACCTTCCTCCCAAAGGACCCCATATGAACACTCTACCCATGATCTCAATAAATTAAGCAAAGGCCTGCTTGGCTCCTTATTCTAGATATGGGATGCTGAATCCAAAGTCTTAAATGTATTTTTAAATCTAACTGAAAATATAAATGATTTGCCAGTTCTCTGTCTCGTCTCATTCCGTCTCCCTTGCCATTCAAGTAACCTCATGTAAAAGCAATTGCTCCTTCGCCATCATGGTTGTCTTTACCTCTGCATCTCCTGAGCCTTGCCCAGTGCTTAGCGGGCACGGGATATTGCTGTTGACTGATTGGCTTTGAAAAGAGATATTGCAATCTTTGTCCCTGACTGTTTGGTGACTCTTAATGGGTCATTGTCTTTACTGAACAGATAGGAGTAAGAAGGTCAGAGATGAATGAAGACTGCAAAGGAGATGGAGAGCCAGAACCCAGAGTCTCCTATGATTCTCTGTCTCTCAATTCACAGGCAAAAGACTCTGAAACTGGACATTATGTGTATAATAAAAAGAAGAAGAAATAATAGCTCCTTTCAAAACAGGTAAATAGAATCCTACAAAAGATCAGACCCAAATCGAAATAAAGACTATGTGGAATCTCATAAAAGCTCTTTATCTTTGATTTAGTTTTGTTAAATTTTTAATTTAGCAAGAAATAGTAAATATTTTACTGATAGGTGGGTTATGTTCATGAGACTGAATTTGATTACTTTGGCAAATCTCTATGAATGGGAAATTGAGATATGACTTGTCACCCCCAACCCTCGCAATATACTTGTAGTCCCTCTCCATGTTTTACTCTGTGTCCACCCAAATCACCCTGACTCATAACCAGGTATGTGAGTGGACATAACATTGCATTGCTCATCTCTGAGGTGCCAGGAAGGATGTGCCAAAGCCATCAGGTAAATGGACCGTGCTGCCTCCCTTGGCAACAGAAGCCTGTATAAGAGCTCTCTTGCTCAGGTCACACTTTTGGTGCTGTTAATACCTATGACACATTTTATCAAGGATTCAGCAAAGGACCCAAAGCTCAAAAGAGTATGGCTGGTGATGATGACCCACCCTCAACTACTTAAAAAATCAGTACAGAGCCCACACATTGACCTGTTCTTGAGAACACTTCTGATACTATCGCACATGCCAGATAGCTCCCCAGAAAAGACTGTCTTCAGGGACATCAGGCAAACCTCCTGACACGAACATTGCAGTAAACATCAATCACTGTGGCACTTTTAAGTCAGATCTTTGAACAAACTTGGGATATTATTAAGAGTCCTTTAGAGTCACACTTTCATCCTATATCTATGAGTGAGATAACCACATCCAGGTTTGGGGTAAGAAGAGTCAGCAGAAGTACCATGGGAAGGGGACTCTCCCACAGCCCTTTCTGGGGTCTTTTGGTGCCTTTGTCAAGTTATTTTCCTGTTCTTGAGATATTCATATAAAATAGCAGATTCCTTTCTTTTTTCCAGATACACAGTGAACCACACTGTAGTCGGGAGTACAGATCTTGGAATGTAAACATGTCTGAAATGTTCGCTATGGTGAATCTATATTGTTTTGACAAAATTTCCAGAGTTACTCAATTGATGTAGAAGTGTAAACTTGATCCTAGACAAAGCAAGAAAGTCAGGCAGTTACTGCCTGTGAGTTCTAAACATAGACAGCTAGGTTCTATCTATTGTCACTGGCCTCCACATCTGGAGAAATAAATCTAATGTAAACTAGTTCCCCGGAGAAGGCAACGGCAACCCACTTCAGTACTCTTGCCTGGAAAATCCCATGGATGGAGGAGCCTGGTGGGCTGCAGTCCATGGGGTCGCGAAGTTGGACACGACTGAGCGACTTCACTTTCATTTTTCATTTTCATGCATTGGAGAAGGAAATGGCAACCCACTCCAGTGTTCTTGCTTGGAGAATCCCAGGGACAGGGGACCCTGGTGGGCTGCCGTCTATGGGGTCGCACAGTCGGACACGACTGAAGAGACTCAGCAGCAGCAGCAGCAGCAAACTAGTTCCCACCAATTTTCTAAATTTTCATAAGAGACATCAATATCTGGAACTACAAAAAAAAAAAACCTACTAATTATCTTTATCAAAATAAATATTAGCTATAATATATCATTAACATACATTTGCATTCATGGTTGTCAACCCTTCTCTCAAATTACCATTCACCCTGTTGTTCAAGCCCAAAACTATTGTTAATAGTCTCCTTGGTTCCTTGCTTCCCACACCCAATCTACCATTAGCTCTAACATAAGATATATCCTATGTTTCCCCACCTTTCCTCAGTTCCCTGGCCAATGTTCTAGTCAGGGCCAAAAGCATCTCTCTCCTGGACAGCCACAATAGCTGCCAAAATTTATTTCTCAAATTTCCGCTTGCCTCCTCAAAGCCATGCTCCAGTAACAACCAGAGAGACTGTTATGTAACTCAAACTTTTCATGGCTCTCCTTTGCACTTAAGATAAAATTCAGGTTCCTTGGCCTGATCTTTCACAATCAAGCCCATGTCTACACGTCCAACTCCATCAGCTAACACCCTCCCTGCCTCATGACCCTCCAGCCACTGCGGCTTTCACTCTGACCCTTCCATTCACCAAGCTCACCCTATTCTCTTTCACCAGCGCTTGAAAGGGCTAGATCCTGTCCATCATTCAGTTTTCTAGATCTCAACTCAATGTCAGTGCTCCCAACAAAAGCGCTTCTGAGCCATTCTTTCTGAAGTAGCCTCTCAATCCCAGACTCTTGTTTGCATCATCCTGAAACTCCCTCCATAGCAGAAATCATTCCTTCAACTGTCCTTAGCTAGAGAGAGCTGACACATCCAGGGTTACACCCCCTTCCTGCGATCAGTCTGTATCCACTAGTTGGTCCAGGCAACAGTAGAAAAAAAGAGCCCATTCTCCACAGTGAGGGATCTCTGAAGTCATCCCAGTCTCAGATCTCCCTGCAGAGCTGGCTGAGATCATTCCTGAGTTGTCGACTAATTGCCCCTGCCTGATCCTACTTTCAGCCCCTCCCATCCACAGACAATGATCCCAAGAGGTCTTGAGAATAACTTTTTACCTGCTAATGGTTTCCTGAATCAGCTTCCGGGGATCCCAACCTATAACAGAATTGCTCATATTCTGCATATGTTGTGAAGATATAACCAACAAAATTTGCTGATAGATGCGTTAGTGTGTGGGGAGGGGAGGAGGCAAAAATAACATCAAGATTTTTATCTTAAGCAACTGGAAAAACCAAGTTGCCATTTACTGTTATGGGTAACTCTGCAAGAAGAACATGTTGGGGGTGGGCCCGTGACCCATTGTTTGTTTCTGTTCCAATCATGATGACTATGGGGCACCAAAGAGGAGCATCAGGTAAGCCCTTGAATATGTGAGCCTGGAGCTCAAGAGAGAGGTCAGGGCAGAAATAGAAATGTGAGAGTTGTTAGCATGCATAAAGTGAGTGCTCACAACTGGATAAGAACACCTTTAGATCAAAAAAATATATCCATTACAGTTTTGGCCAGGATTTCCAAAGTAGACTTTCTGCATTATTATTACAGTATTTTTTAATTTTAAAATTGTCATGAGATGTATACTGTCACTAATTAGCTATCTACCTTGAATAAGTCATTTATATAACTTACTGGCCTCTTTGTTTCTTCATCTGACATGTGGAGACAAATTATAATTATAACCTCCAACGTTAGGGGTTAATCTGAGGATCAAATGAAAAGACAGATAGGAAGGCACTTTGAAGAGTTAAAACTTATTCTAATGAGACATTTTATTGCTGTTAAGCATTTTTTTAGAAATATAGTTTCTTTGTCATTAGGAATAAAAGTGAGACAAGAATTAAACATCCATTGAATTTCACACAGGGAGAAATAACAAATGAATCCAAAGGAAAATTTAAAAAGTGAGATAACAATAACAAGATTGAACTAAACACACTGGGAAACATTAAAATTCTCAAAAACAAATAAAACTCAATTTTTCAATAAAATAAAAAATAAAAAAAATTTTAGTTATGAAAAACAAAAGAACTTATACATTAAATGACAATTGAATAAAACAGAAAAGATTTTTTAATAAAAATGAGTATTTATCAAAATTAAGGATTTAAATTTACACATAAGCTTCATTAAAATGATAATTTTTCTCCTTGAAACATAGAAACAGACTTGTTTCACCTAGAAATTAATTGGAGTTCCTACTAACCCAAACAAGATATATGTGTTGTTATTTTTGATCTATACCTCTACTTTTTAAACTGAGACATGCAATTTTAATTGTTTGCAGGATTTTTTTTTAATATTTTCAATGGGAAAATCTGAAAAGAGTACTTAAAATATGTCACTCTCATTCTTCTAATGCCCCATTTCAATTATGCTATCTAGAGGCACTTCATCCTATTCCACTCATTGCATCCTTGCTGGGGTGGGAGCACCATAGAAACTCTCCGTTGAAGTATAGTTGACTTACAATATTGTGTTAGTTTCAGATGTACAACACAATAATTCAATGTTTTAATATATTACACACCAAGCAAAGTTATTATCAAATAGTGACTTTATTTCCTGTGCTATACATTGCATTCCTATAGCTTATTTACTTAGTAACTGGTAGTTTATACCTCTTAATCTCCACTCACTTATTTCATTTCTCTCCCCACTACTCTTCCCTCTAGAAACCATTGTTTGTTTTCTGTATCTATAAGTCTGTTTCTGTTTTGTTATATTTGTTTATTTGTTTTGTTTTTTAGATTCCAGATATAAGGGAAAAATGTATGGTAGGTGTCTCTATCTTAATTATTTAATTAAACATAATATCCTCCAGATCCATCCATGTTGACACAAATGACAAGATTTCATTCTTTTTTATGTCTAGATAATATTCCATTGCATTCTTTATCCATTCATTTGTTGATGGGCACTAGGTTGCTTCCATATCTTGGCTATTATAAATAATACTGCAATAAGCTTTGGAGTGCATTTACCTCTTAAAATCAATGTTTTTATTTTCTTTGGACAAATGCCCAGGAGCAGAATTGTAAGATGCTATGGTAGTCTTATTTTTAATTTTTTGAGAAATCTCCATATTGTTTTCAACAATGGCTTTACCAATTTCACATCCCCACCAACAGTGTACTATGGTTCCCTTTTCTCCACATCTTTACCAATACTTGTTATTTGTTGTCCTTTTGATGATAGCCACTCTGATCATTGTCAGGTGATATCTCATTGTGGTTTTTGATTTGCATGTCTATAGTAATTAGCAATGTTGAACATCTTTTCATGTGCCTATTAGCCATCTGTGTGTCTTCTTTAAAAAAATATCTATTTAGGTCTTCTGCCCATTTTTTGATTGGGTTGTTTGGTTTTTGATACTGAGTTATATGAGCTGTTTAAATATATTGGATATTACCCTCTTGTCAGTTACATCATTTGCAAAAAAAAAAAAAAACGTCTCCCCATCTGTAGGTTGTCTTTTCTATAGACAAACCACCCTGAACATGCCTGGATCTCATCTATAGGTTCTTTTTGTTTTGTTGATAATTTACTTTGCTGTGCAAAAGCTTGTAAGTTTACCGATGTCTCATTAGTTTATTTTTGCTTTTGTTTCGCATATTGCCCATGTCTTCTTCTAGGAATTTCATGGTTGTAGATCTTACATTTAAATCTTTAATCCATGTTGAGCTTATATTTGTATATGGTATGAGAAAATATTTTAGTATCATTCTTTTACACGTACTAACATCTGCCCAGTTTTCCATTCACCTTTTATTTAAAAGAGACTGTCTTTTTCCCATTGTATGGACTTGCCTCATTGCTCATAGATTAATTGACCTTGTAAGTATGGATTTATTTCTGTGCTCTGTTCTGTTCCATTGATTTTATGTGTCTATTTTTGTGATGGCACAATACTATTTTGATTACTATAGCTTTGTAGTATAGTTTGAAGTCAAGGGGCATAATAACTCCAGCTTTCATCTTTCTCAAGACTGCTTTGGCTATTCAAGATCTTCTGTGGTTACATACAAATGTGGGGATTAATTTGTTCTAGTTCAGTGAAAAATGCCATGAGTGTTTTGACAGGGATTTCAATGAATCTGTAGATTTTTTTAAATAATATGGATACTGCAACAATATTAATTTTTCCATGAAAACACACTGTTTTTCAATTTATTTATATCATCTTCAATTTCTTTCATCAATATCTTGTAGGGCTCAGAATACAGGTCTTTCGTCTCCTGGGTTAAATTTATTCCTAGGTGCTTTATTCTTTGTGAATAGATTGTAAATGAGATTGTTCTCTTGAGTCCTTTCTGATTGTTCTTTATTAGTGTATATACATGCAACAGGTCTCTGTTATTAGTTTTGTATCCTATAACATTACTAAATGTATTAGTTCTAATAGTTTTTTGGTAGATCTTTTAGGGTTTTCTATGTATAGTATCATATCATTTGCAAAACAGGGATAGTTTTACTTCTTCCGTTTCAATTTATATGTCTTTTATTTCTTTTCTTGTCTGATTGCTATGACTCTGACTTCTAATTCTATGTTAAATATAACTGATGAGACTAGGCATCCTAGCGTTGTTCCTGAATCTAGAGGAAAAGCTTCCAGCTTTTTATCATTGAGTATGTTAGCTGAGATTTCTCATAAAAAAAATCTTTGCTATATTGAGCTATGTTCCCTCTATACCAACTTTGTTGAGAGTTTTGATCATGAATCAGTATTGAATCTTCTCAAATCCTTTTTCTGCACCTACTGTGAAGGGATTTTTTTTTTTTTTCCCAGAGAAAAGTCCTTTAATACTTTCCAAAAGAACCTAATACAAGCCCATATTTGATAATCAATCCTTTCTAGCATTCTTTTTCTGAAGTGATCCATGGTTCCCCACGAGAGCGCCTTCTTCCTCCAAGGAATAATCAATCCAGTTTGTTCAACTACAGGCATATCCCTGGTGGTTAGGCATTGACAATAGTAATAATTACCCATTGCAGACATAGAAACACTAAGGCTGAAGGAAATATAAAAGCCATTGGTGTCACAGATCCAGCATAATGGGTGAAGGAATTATGGCTCAAGAGCTTATAAACTCAAGGCTTTTCGAAGTAAACTGCAAAAGTAGCAAGACAGTTCTCTTTCTCATATCCCTCTTCCAGTCTCAGAACATGAGCTGGCCCTCCGTTCAATGTCAGCTCTTCCCTCTGTTCTTTGAGCATCTCCTCTGTCATCTTTTTTTTTTTTTAATTTTAAAATCTTTAATTCTTACATGCGTTTCCAAACATGAACCCCCCTCCCACCTCCCTCCCCACAACATCTCTCTGGGTCATCCCCATGCACCAGCCCCAAGCATGCTGCACCCTACGTCAGACATGGACTGGTGATTCAATTCTTACATGACCGTATACATGTTAGAATTCCCATTCTCCCAAATCATCCCCCCCCTCCCTCTCCCTCTGAGTGTGAAGGGATTTTTATCCTTCATTTTTTTAAATGTAGTATATCACTTTGATTGATTTGTGGAATTCCTAAATTTTCCTACTTTTCCCTCTTTTATCATTTTTGTATGATTTTAAAGCTGGAAATAATTTCTGAAAAGTTTTAATAAACTTAATTATTAATAAATATCATCTGTGTATTTGTGTATTCTTTTTAAGAATCCAATCTAAACATGCACATTCTTAGAGACTGTAAAACATGAGAATACTGCCAATTTTTTTTTTAAGAATACCTCTTTAAAGTAATGTTTTAGGTCTTGTAGCTATTTTATGTTATTCCAAGTCATGTAAGCATGGCATGAAAATGACTAATGAAAAGGGGTAGGTTGGTAAACCATTCATCTGGCTCATCTATGGAACTCTAGTCAAGTGACCCTCTCTGTCATCATGGGGTAACTCATTTTTCCTGGCTGGGCAGCAGTCAGTTTCCATGTCTGTAATACAAAGACTGTGAGGATTCAGAAAAATTTGTCCTCAGCAGAGTACATACTTGAAAAACTTTGCTCAAGAGAGCCCAGCACACAGTAGGTACTCAATGAATATTCAATAAGTATATCAAATTGGTAAAAGTACTGACCAGACTCACAGACATCTTTAGTAATTAAACTTCTAAACATCCTAACAGTGCGAAGATACAGTTTCATAAAGTCACACTTACACTGAATTATACTTTTTCCACTGGATTCAAGGAAGAGTAGGAGGATGGAAACTTAACTCTTAGATTATGAGTGTAAGGAAAAGAACCAGGAACACCTTTAGAAGCATCAAATCCAACAACAACTGAATTATGCCAGAAAGTTCATTGGAGTTTTTCCCTAAGATCTTATGAAAAAACCCAAATGAATTTTGTGGCCATCCCAATACTTCTTGTAATATAATCGTAGAGTTTGGGGTTGTTTAAATGACAATTTCTTTTAATATTCCACAGTTGGATACTGAATGAACAAAGTCTGGCTTCTCCTCAGAGTGAAACAGATTGCGCCCAGCCAGTGCACTCAGCCTACTTTCTCCTAGTGTAATTTTAGACTGCACAGGAAACAGTCAAGACTAAAGTAGTCGGAATGTGACCTTTTACCTGCAATGATACTGGCAACACTGGCATGTGCCACCAGTGACGTGGAGCAGAGCTGACAGACACGCTTTGCTGAGCAAAGCTTCCTTTCATTTGACCTGATATCTATCCCTGTAGTTGTGCAATGTCCTACAATTACTTCGGACATCATTGATCTTAAAACAAGGCGTACCTACTTTATAATCTACTCCTTTAAAAAGGAATTGTAAAAATGCTACCATAGTTTTGTTATCCCTGACTGATGATGCAAACCAGTGAATGAACTGGCACTGATCCAGCAGGATTATCCTCACCGTAGGTAGCTACACCATCCTCTGTCCATCAGTGTGAGGTCTCCTTGTGTGAGGTGTCTCATTATGAGAACCTGAGTAAAATGTCTAAATCATTCCGATGTCTGGTCACAAAACATTAAGCAATTTACCAACATTCTGGTCACTAATAGGTAACAGTGCAGCATAATTGTGCTTTGAAAGTCTCTCACACTCAACCATTAAATAACTATTGGAGAACTTTGGAGCCAGTTCATAGAAAATGTTAGGTAATACCTGCTTCCTTCATAGTTACAAACCGACAGAAGATGACATCATCTTTCTTTCCTCTCATTTATTTATATGAATCAGAATCAGGCTTTTAATTCACACCAGATAGTAAGTATTCAAAAGCACCTACAGACATTCTGTATATATTAATCGAAAACATAAATTTATTCATTACCCTAAAACTCCCCTGATAGGGTTCTGGGGTAACAATCTGGGAGCTTCCTTCAAAGTCAAGTCTTATAATGCCTCTCCCCAACTTAAAATCCTTCACTAGGTTCCCACTGCTCTAAAATACAATGCTGACCCTCAAAGAGGGTCTAAAAATGGCTGGACCCTTACTGCTTTCTCTTACCTTATGCCTCACCCTATTGTCAAACCATGGTATGTTTTTACTTTCTGAAAAATTCATTAAATAAAATTTATGTTTTCCTAGTTTTCAGATAACAGCTAGCTTTCGTAATAACAGGAGATGGATACTTTTATGTTATTATACATAAAAAGCACCTTTATCAAGCTTATCAATCCATAACCAATCAATCATTTTGTTGAAAGGGACAGGAATATGATGAACAGGCATACATTTTAAGCTACCAGATGATTTTATGAGATAACGGCTACAATTTTTTTGAGTTTTTAATATGTGCCAGTCATATATACATACTTCACATATATTAAATCTCATCTAACTCTCCCATGAGCCCTTTGTGGTAAGTAACATACATGTCCACCCTAGAGTTGAGATTACTGGGTGCTGGAACTGAATTTGCTCACTTCCATTCACTCTCACAGGTTGTAAAGACAAAAACTAAATTTCCCATAATCCCTTGCAGCTAGGGTTCTGGAAGAAAATTCTGTCCCAAAAAGTTAATACACACAAGTGAGACATAACAATATAGAAGGCACAGTGAGGCAGAAACCATTTTTTTTTTATTCCTTCTTGACTACTTCTTCTAGCAAGCAAGTTAAGACTCCTCGGCACCATGTTCCAGCATCCATTTTATAGATACATTGATGTTTAGAGACAGCAGCAAGTTCTTGATCCTTGCAGAGCTTTATTGCTGGTCTCAGAGGCAGTTTCGTAGTTTTGCAGTCATTCCTGGACGGCTTTAGAACAACTCAGAACCTGTTTCTTCAACCCTTCTATTGCTTTTGTAACTGCCTAATCCCCTGGCTTCCCTGATAGCTCAGTCGATAAAGAATCTGCCTGCAATGCAGGAGACTGGGGTTTGATCCGTGTCAGGAGGATGCCCTGGAGAAGGAAATGACAACCCATTCCAGTATTCTTGCCTGGAAAATCCCATGGACAGAGGAGCCTAGAGGGCTATAGTTCATGAGGTCGCAAGAGTGGAACACAACTTAGCAGCTAAACCACCAACCACCAATCCCCCTACTGGGATTCCTAGGCGGTGCTAATGGAAGAGAAGCTGCCTGCCAATACAGGGGAAGAGATGGGGTTCTATCCCTGGGTTGGGATGATCCCTTAGAGAAGGGCATGGCAGCCCACTTTAGTATTCTTGCCTGGAGAATCCCATGGACAGGGGAGTCTGGAAGACTACAGTCCATAGCGTTACACAGTCGGACATGACTGAAGTGACTTGGCAAGGACAGACTCAATCCCCTGTATTTAATCCCGAACTGTTTAAAATACTTAAAGTGGTTTCTCTTTTCTTATATCTAATCTGAGAGTGTGCAAAAGCCCATGTGTTCATCAGACTACAGGTTAAGCTGAAACAAAGGCACTCAAAAAATAGTGTGGCTTAAATGAGAGCAAAGTTTATTTTTCTTCCATGTGATAGTACGGAAGTGGGTGATATCACACAGGTGGGATGGCTCTACTGGCATCAATATGCAGCTCTTCTCTTTGGCCCAGGGAAGGTCCAATATGAGGCAATTTCAAAGTCGTGGAAGGCAGGTGTGAACAGAAAATATCCAAAGATTTTCAAACACATACAAAACTCCTCACATACCATTGGCTAGAAATGAGTTGCAAAGCAAACTTAATCCCAAAGAAAGCTGAGGGAATATAGAGACTAGGTAGGCAACCGTGTACCCTGCTAATACTTATGGGTGCATTGGGGAGGGTTGCAGGGGGAGAATTGGATATTTTGTTAGAAAAAAAAAGAAAAAAATGGTTATTAGTATAACATCACTCTCTTCCATGGAGAAGGCAATGGCAACCCACTCCAGTGCTCTTGCCTGGAAAACCCTATGGATGGAGGAGCCTGGTAGGCTGCCGTCTATGGGGTTGCACAGAGCTGGACACGACTGAAGTGACTTAGCAGCAGCAGCAGCACTCTCTTCCATGTCTACCCGTCGGTCCAATATCCATGTCTCCCCTTATTTCTGCAAATAGATCGCACAACCTAAGTGGAATTCTAGTCTATTGGCGTCCACGTGAAAGAAACAGTAGCCAAAGACTACTGGGACCAGACTACTCTGGTCACAGCTCTTGAGCCAAGATTCTTCTTCTTTTTTTTTTTTTTACTAGACTCTCTATTTATCCTTTCCCTCTTTGCTTCCATTTCATGTTGGCTACCTTTAGTGGCAGCCATTTGAAACAATTAAGAAGGCAGTGCCTTTTATCCAGTCTTTGTTTCGGGCTGATTTCCATTTTCTGGCCAAGGAAAATACTTAACAGAAGGTCCACGAGAAAGACCTCCATCATCAAACTTATCTACTGTTGTCTGGGGACACGGATCTTCCAACCGTGCATGGTCCAAACTTAAGCTCTAAGATATATAAGACTGCAATCCATAAACGAGAAAACCTCCCTCATCAGAGCTATATTCCCTTCTATCTCCACTTACTGACCAATAATTACCTGACTTCCCTTTCCTCTTATAATACATTATTAACAGTAGTGAGTGGCAATCAATATATACCTATATTCTTAATTGCTCTCCTTGAGCTAGAGGTCATGAGGCCCATGACCTGTCTTCCCAATTATAATAGGTAACTGTCTCAGCAAATGATATGTCACAAAATAACAAGTGCTACCAATGTTCCGAAATGAAATACTGTGCCTACATCACCTCTTCCTGTTGCTATCCAGTGTCACAAAATTTAGGTTTTTTAAATGTTCATATCCCATTTCTGGTATCAATTTCTGTATTAATTGGATTCATGCTTATTTATTCCTTTTAAGCAAATGTCACTGTTCAGTTGTCTCAGATAGTTCCAAAATGATATGATTAGGGAACTTTTTGCATTTTAACCTAGGTTTGTAGTTCTCTTCGTTTGTTCCACAATCTAATGCTTAAAAATATTGCACAGCAATGTCTTTGCACGTTTTCAGTTGTACTGCCAGATCCTCTTTACTTGTTTAATTTTCACCTTTTAATCTGTGATGTGTTAGTTATGTGTCTGCACAAAACACCTAGCATAAGGTTTCGTGGTCTCTGTGTGATGGCAGTTGATACAGTTTGTTAACTTTCCTTCTTTGGGGATGTGAGGATTTTTTGTTTGTGTGATGGCAGTTGATACAGTTAACTTTCCTTCTTTGGGGACGTGAGGATTTTTTGTTTGTTTGTTTGCTGGTTTGTTTTAATAAAGATTTCAATGATGACGTCTGAAAAAATGTGGATTCATGCTAAGATCTTTTTTAAATTTAGAAAAAGACATCCCAAAATACAATGTCTTCATAATGTAGAAGCTTGCTTCTCTTTCACCTAGCAGTGCAGAGGCAAGCAAGAAGACTGCTACCGATATTTGACCTTCATCTCTGGGTGCCCTTTAGCTGTTCGAGTGTCACTGTCTCTCACCCAGCAGGAATTGTCTTTTAAAAGTAATATTCAGAAGATATCACCTCACTTTTGCTGACTTCCCATTATCAAGAACTTAGTCTTGTAGCTGCAAAGGATGCTATGATTATTGTCTCGACCTGAGTATGTGTGTGCCTTGCTAATACTCAGGAATCTCATCACTCAAAGAAACAAAGGCAAAGGGACCCTAGGAGTTAACTAGCACTCTCCACCACTGATTACAGCTGTTTGACTCCAGATCCCCAAGGCAAAACTACTTCTAAAACTCTTCCAATATCTAGAAAAAATGTTAAGTCTCTTGTTCTTCCTCTCCACTCTGATGGCCCATGTTCTCTAGAATAAGGAAGGTGGGGCACTTTGTTTGCCATCTTGTTTCAACTTGTTTACTCATTCATTTATCTAGGAGCTGTGCTCATGCGCTCAGTCGTGTCTGACTCTTTGTGACTCCATGGACTGTAGCCCACCAGGCTCCTCTGTCTGTGGGATTCTCCAGACAAGAATACTGGTGTGGGTTGCAGTCCTGACCCAGGGATCGAAACCGTGTCTCCTGAGGCTCCTGCATGGCAAGTGGATCCTTCACCTGCTGAGCCATTGGGGAAGCCCATTCTAGGAGCAACGATTTCTCAAATAACTACTATATGATGGAATTCAGTTAGACAACAGGAAGAAAAAGATAACTGAGACAGAATCATCTGGACTCTTTATTCAAGAGTTTCTACTTACTTAGAATAGAATAATTACTTAGAAAATTCACTGTTCTCTTCTGAACATACCATAACACCAAAAACGTATTTAAAAACAATAAATTGAAGAGAAGGACATAAGAGAGTTTTATATTTTTCACTTTCCTTCCTCAATTTTGTATTACTTCCATCAATTGACCTAACTAAAAACTATAATTTAGTGTCAAATGAATCATTTAAAGTACAAAAATCTTGCCAATAAGGACAAGCTGCAACTCAATTATACCTACAACACTCTTTCTACTCAACTGCTATATTGACACCAGTTCTCATCATTAATATGAAACTACAATATGCAAAAGACTTTTTTTCCCTCCACTGAGCCCCCCATTTGGAATTCTACTTCTGTCAGACCTAAGTCAACATCAAAATATTCCCCAAAAGAAGCCATACACAAATGAATACATACTACTTTATTCCATTTATACTTAAGGTATAAAAACAGGAGAAAACTAACATGCTATCAAAAGTGAGGATAGGCTGCCCACCTTGATGAGGGGCATATAAGATGCTTCTAGAATGCTGATAATGTTCTGTTTCTGGATCAGGGTGGTGATCACATGGGTGCATTCTGTTTGTAAATCCCACCCTATATTCTATGTTGGTAGCAGTTTTTCATAGGATTCAGAAGGCATCTAGAGGGCCTTATGGCATGTCCAGCATTTTGCCAGTCACTGTGAAGGTTTCCAGCCACATGTGGTGTGTGTGCCACCTTTCCATTTCCCAGCAAATGAGGCAGCTGCGATGTGAGAGGGAAGACGGGGAATCAGGAGCTAGCCTGTGTGTCCACGTGTAAGTCCAAACTGACAGTCCCCTCTCTGAGTATCAAAACTTCTCAGATAGATCTGAACTCTAAGGCTCTATAATTCCCTACTGGTCCGTCACAGTTGCCCATTTTCCTGTTCGTATCGAAAGCACCTTTTTTTTTTTTTTTTTTGGAACTCATAATATCAAATTAGGTGGACACTGAAAAAGCATTAATACATTATAACGAACTTACATAGCTCTTTACCAAAGGGCTTCCCTGGTGGCTCAGATGGTAAAGAATTTGTCTGCAATGCAGGAGACCTGGGTTTGATCCCTGGGTCAGGAAGAATCCCTGGAGAAGGGGATGGCTACCCACTCCAGTATTTTTGCCTGGAGACTTCCATGGACAGAGGAGCCTAGTGGGCTACAGTCCATGGTGTCACAAAGAGTCAGACGCTACTGAGTGACTAACACTTTACCAAAGGCAGGATAGCATGACTGGAAAACCCTGGGACCAGGTACCCCTTGACTCCTGATTTATGGTCAACACCCAGCCACTAGCTCATTGCATGACGTTAGGCAAAGCCCTTCAGTTTTCTGGATGTCAGTTTCATCATTTGCAAGACAAGGGGCTTAGACCCTAAAGATTCTGTTTCCAAGTTAATGTGTTCAGACTAAGAAGTAGCAAAACCCAGACTCTGGTTTTACGGCTCAATTCCAGTTTTCTTCCTACAAATATGTATCTTAAAAAACAACCTAAATTCATATTTTAAAATTCTTGTTGCCCAATACGTGCTGGACATAGACATCATCTATATGAGGGAGATATATGCTACCTGTGCTTTTAAGATTAGGAGACTGCCCATCAAAGGTTGAGCGACATGTCCCTGTATGTGCCCTTGTCAGCACCAGGGGTAGCAGAGGAAGCCTGGTCCGCAGACTGAGGACCTTACTCTCCACATGGAGGCTTGTAAGGGGTCCAGAATCAACAAATAGGCCAAAAATAAATCCAATTCTAAAGCAAAAAAATGTTACTTTTTCTAGTTTCCTCTGGTTGAGAAAGAAAAATAAGAACTAGGAGTTTCACTAGTAAGTATAAAATATCATGTTATTTGTTAAAATGATAAAACTATATACAGCTGAATAAAGCCTCAGGATGGCTCCAAAGTCACAGCATGTTTTAAGACTTGATACACATGTCACCATTTTCACTGCGATTCACATTTTCTCTGGAAGATAAGTTCCTTGGGGGTGTAAATGATTTTACGAGCCTAGAATCAAAGATGAACAATAATTTTCTCTTTTTTTTAATATTTATTTTATATTGGAGTATAATTGATTTAGAGTGTTTTGTTAGTTTCAGGTGTACAGCAGAGTTATTCAGTTATAAATATTCATAAATCTATTCCTTTTCTAATTATTTTCCCATTTAGGTTGTGTTCGTCGCTCCAGTTGTATCCGACCCTTTTCGATCCCATGAAACATAGCCTACTAGGCTCCTCTGTCCGTGGAATTCTCTAGGTAATAATACCAGAGTGAGTAACCATTTCCTTCTCCAGGGGATCGTCCTGACCCAAGGATCAAACCTGTCTCCTGCACTGCAGGCAGACTCTTTACTGTCTGAGCCACCAGGGAAGCCCACCCCATTTAGGTTATTAAAGAGTATTAAGTAGTTCCCTGTGCTATATGGTAGGTCCTTGTCTCAAACTCCCAATTTATCCCTCCCCTCAACCTTACCCCCTTAGAAACCATAAGTTTGTTTTTTAAGTCTGTGAGTCTGCTGCTGCTGTTTTGTAAATAAGTTCATTTGTATGCTTTTTTTAGATTCCACATATAAGTGATATATATTTGTCTTTCTCTGTCCTATTTATTTCACTGAGTATGATAATCTCCAGTTTTCTTTTCTTTAAAAAAAAAAATGTCCTGATAAAGCAGAAAAGCTTAGGTATACCGTGCCCCTGCCAGGTATCATGTATGATATGGGGGCGTGGTGCCCAAGGAAACAGCTCAAAGATGCAGAGGACAAAAACTCTGGGGTGAGTGAGAGGCTACCTATACACGGTGTTCTCAGCAAGCCTAGAAATGTTTCAAACGTTGTTTCAGCCCAGCTGATGATTGTATTAGAACAAGTCTCCTGTCTAGGCCTGGCCCTTGATCGGCAGAATTCCTTCAAAGACACTGAGATCGGCAGGCAGGAATTTATCATCTGCTAGGGGGACACAAAAGTGCTGGAGGTTGCCATGGCTCTCAGGTTATTAGAGTTCACTTGAGTACTTCTAAAAATACAGTGGGATAGCCTTCCCAGTCTTTTAAAGCTAGACCATCAATGAATAGGCAAGAAACAGCTATTATAAGACCGCTTTGAGAAAAATGTACAATATCTTTTACAAGTCATTAACTTGTCATTTTTCTGTGCAGAAACTCCAGTTTTTAACCCTAAATTCTACCATAAACTGAACGCTGAGGTATGGGGTTAACATTAAGTACAACAGGACTGCTTTCTAAATCAGATGTTAACAAGCCTATTTGCTCCTGTAATTGTAAACATAGGGGAATGTTCCAAATAAAGCCATGTTCCTGAGCCTCTCTACAGTCCCAGCCCCAACCCCTTCCCACCTCTCAAGAGAGTGCATGGATAATGTCTCCTGCAAACTGCTTAGTTCCACAGCACTTTCTAGTATCCCAGGTATCATTTGTTAAACATGTTTTTAGAATCTATTCCGCCCGAGGTGAGAAGTGACAGATAAAACAGAGCAAGTCAGAACTGACTGCCAAAATGGATGTGGCCTGGAGCCCTGGATTTCCCAATGGGAGGGAATTAGAGGGGCCTGTGGAGGCTTATTGGAGGCCATCGCATGTTTTCTGGAAGTTTCATCCAGGATGAGACTTAAAGGGCAGTCAGAATTTTCCAAATGAAGGAAGAGCATGCGGGGGCGAGGAGCAGTGCTGGGGAACGTGAGAGAACAGGAGAAACAACATCTCTGGCAGCAGAAGGGGAAGAGGCCCAGCCTGAGTTTAGGCAGGGGCCCACACGGGCCTTCCCTTTGACCTGGGTGCCCAGTGTGAGGGCAGGCAGTGACCATCTGCAGGCAACAGCCGTGCTGTGACATTAAGGATGCTGATAAGAAGTGCTCTGAGGCTCCCGAACTGTGTGAGCCAGGCTCTGTTCCACCTTCTTGGCCACGTCTCACCGAGAAACCGGAAGCAGAACTCTGCTCAGAGCTCCGTGACTCTTATCAGCCTGTGCAGTCTGCACACTTATGTGGGGTCCCTGCAGGGGAGGTGAGCAGGGGGAGAGCAGGGCTCCCCTGCCTGTCGTCTGCAAGCCTGCATGTGGGAAGCATGCATCACGAGGTGAGCAGTCTCGGGGAGGTCCTGTGAACAGTCACAGCGAACCTGGAACCAAGCGCTGCCCTAAGCCTTTTACACGTGTGGGGATTTTCTCTTTAAATTCTTATAGCCCCTGTGAGCCTGCCTGTGTGTTTTTTTCTGTGGTTTTCCCCCCGCTATGATTTCTGTTCTACAGATGAGGGAAACTGAAGCACAGAGTGGCTGAGTAATTTGTCCGAGGTCACACGGCTAGTTCCTAAAGAGAAGCCCTGGAACCCAGATGGCCCAGCTCCAGCCTGCGTTCTTAGGCTCTGACTTCCGTAGCCCTTACTCCAGCACAAGGGAGAGCACCACAGAGCCCCCATTCCTCCAGGAGCTGGGGCATGGAATAAACACCTACTGAGAGCACAGGCCGGAGAAGGCAATGGCACCCCACTCCAGCACTCTTGCCTGGAAAATCCCATGGACGGAGGAGCCTGGTGGGGTGCAGTCCACGGGGTTGCTAAGAGTCGGACACAGCTGAGCGACTTCACTTTCACTTTTCACTTGCATGCATTGGAGAAGGAAATGGTAACCCACTCCAGAGTTCTTGCCTGGAGAATCCCAGGGACGAGGGAGCTGGGCTGCCATCTATGGAGTCGCACAGAGTCAGACACAACTGAAGTGACTTAGCAGCAGCAGCAGAGAGCACAGGGGCTTGACTAGAAACAAGAATCACATAGGTGCAGCTCACAAAACAAACTTCAAAGAGGCCTAGTCCATAGCATGTATACAAAACAGAACTGATTCTGCCTAAGAAAAATGGCTGCTTCATTTAAATTGCCTTGTTGCTGTCTCATAACCACTGGGCAAGGGAGATAGAATCTTCTCATCTGATGCAAGAGGAAACTGAGGTGAAGATGGTTGTGTAACCAGGTCCAGATGGTGAAGCTGAGTTCTTTTCCTATTCAGTGAAGGCTCCTCAAAATTCAGAGCTTTGTCCTCACTCCTAAAAGTTGGCATCCATTTCAAGTAACTTCTCTTTGACGTAGAGAGTAAGGGGAAGTGTTTTCATTCAGGCAGTTACCAGATGCGCTTCCCAAACTGCAACAGGAAGCTGATGCAAACACACCAAAACATCCTGCTCACGGCAGCCTGGCTGTTTAGAGACACCTCTAGCTGCAAACTATTCCATCCGAGGCTGACAGGGACTCTGCTGAGGGCGCTGTAAGGTAAAGGGGCGCCATGCTGGAGTCCTAGATCCCACTTGTCCAGAAGAGAAGGCATTTGAAGAACACTGCAAGTCAGGAGGGGATAAAGAGGAAAAAGTGAAAGGAGGAGGGAGGCGTGGGTGGAGGCTGGTTATGGATCAGACATCACAGCACAATCCAAGCTTTGATCCTCCCATCAGGATCTTCCTTCAACAGTAAAGGTTGCCCAGCCCATGCTGGTCAACCCAACATCTGCTTTGGCTGCAAAGTATCTTCCTGGAAAAGAAAAAAGAACTG
Organism: Capra hircus; assembly: GCF_001704415.2. NCBI lineage: Eukaryota > Metazoa > Chordata > Mammalia > Artiodactyla > Bovidae > Capra > Capra hircus. The sequence continues at coordinate 33,315,486 of NC_030812.1, forward strand.
TTGAGCCAGGGCTTATAGCCAAGATTCCAGGAGAGGAGGGTGCATTTTAGCTCTGAAGTACAAGACACATTGCTTCGAAGAACAGGGAGAAAAATGAGAAGTATAACGTTGTTTTTAGGCATAGAAGTAAAACTTTGTTCCAGTTCTATAATAACAGCTTCCTTCCTCCCTCCTTCAATTCCCCAACCCTGTGAGACAAGGACAATCGTACTAATGAAATCCGCAGTTGCAGAACCTGAAGATCAGTTTATATTGGGTTTTACTCTTTGGGGAAGATAAAAGGGGCAAGGTGTTAGACTTTCCAATGAGTAGAAAACAAAGAGGCAAACAAAAATTACCCAGCATTTGGGTATCAAGGGTAGCAATGATTCGAGTAAGAGTATAACAAAGGAACCGTGGCTGAGTCAGAACCATAGTGACTTGTGTGAAAAACAAAGGGAAGTGAGTCCTGTCCTTTCTGGCCAAGGCGTGCAGGCAGCATGCCTAAAGCCTGGGGGCAGCCTGCTTTCCCTTGGGGCTGCTTGAGGGATTAGGTAAATATAAACCTCTTCAAATAACCCAAGATGTGAGAAATTGAAAGCATAGCAAGCTGGAGTAGTCATCAGAGGATATATTTAGGAGAGCTTATTTTGCAAGCTAAAATTACGGGACAACAAGATGCAGTCAATTAAAAGTATTAAAGGGTAAAGTTTCTATGATTGGGAGAGAGTTGCCATCTATGACAAAAAGTCAGAAGGGACCATGATTCTCCAAAGATCAGGCAATCATTTTAATAAACAGGCTCACTCTCCCTTGCCCCAACAGCCAGTTTCTACATCAAGACTAGTTCAAGATTTCAACAAGAGGAAGTGGTTTACAAAGGAATCAGCAGGAACCCAGAAATGTTTAATTAAAAAAAAAAAAAAAATGACCACACAAAGAAAAACTTGCTCTGTATACCATTTAGGTTACACGTGTTTTTTAAGTAGCAAAGGGTAAGAACTTTAAAAACAGACACTGCTACAAAATTTCACTATATTCACAGAATTCTGTATAGCCTTTTAGGTACTGTCATATCCCTTACCTTGGTGGAGCCTCATAATTCCCTACTTAGGTAGAGCAAGAATTATGGTCATTTTACAGATGAGGAAACTGCAGCTCTGGAAGGTTAAATATATTGATATGGTCACACAGCTAATAGGGCAGGACTGAAATATGAACCCTGTCTGCATCATGCTTTTTTTCCATAGGTTCCTCAAAAAATAAAATCTGGGCTCAGCTAATACGTCATCAGTGTTTTTCATGTGCCAGACACATGCTAAATTATTTGTATTTATTGTTTCATTTAATCTTCAACCACTTTCCTCAGTTGACAGATGAGGAAATAGAAGCACCGAGAAGTGAAACAACTTGCTCAAGGTCACAGAGCTTGTAGGTGGCAGATTCAAATCCCCAAGAGGGGCCACATTTTAAAGAGGTCATTTGGTGTGATTACACATAAATAATTATTCTATGGTCTTTTTTTTCATGCTTATTGAAATATTATCAATTTATGTGATTTTTCTGCTTTAATTTTCACAAAAACACTTTAAGGTGTGTAATACTGTTCTTCTGGATCCAACATTTAAAAAGCTCTGTATCTTTTAAAATGTTACTGAAGCTGAGCGCCTTTGCCTATGTTTCATCCTCTCTAAAATGAGAAGGTGAATGGTTATCATTAAGATTAGTTTATTCATGGAAAACACTTGTAATTAGCACCAAGTGGTGCCCATGGCAGGCTTCTGCCTGTATAAACTATTTTCATTATTGCCCATGGCCTGCCTTCCCCAGTATGGCTAAGAACTTGAGCTGTAGAAATCCACTTACTACCATTAAGGCAGATGCATATGTCTCGCCAGCATTCAGGATGTGCTTTAAAACAAATTGGAATAAATGATCAAAAGTTCAAACAAGAAAGTGAATGGCTGATAACAAAATTACCAAGTTCAAAATGATCTGCAGGACCTGGAAATAAATGCCTCCAAAGAGGAGTAAAATGGAAACCACATTTTTTTTTTAACTTTCCAAGAAATACATTTCACTTAATCCACTGTGAACCACATTTCTGTTAAAATGAAATGATTATTTTCCAAAAATAAGTAGTATGAAGTCACATAAAAAGCTAATAAAGTCCACGTCCAACTATAAGAGAGCCTTATTGAGATCTCACTTAAAATTGAGGAAGGAAATCTGTGGTCAGGTTTTTATTTCATCTTTAATTTCCCACGGTTTTCAAAGAGCCATATTACAACTCTCTCTCAAACATGTGCAAGGAAGTATTGTGATTGTGAAAATAGATACTCCGAATACCTAAGCTAAATATTTACATTCTGCCTTTTTTAGTTGAACAATTGACTTTGTTCTTTAGCATTTAGGTCAAAATATTTAAATGCTGTAAAACATCAATAACAAGAGGATATGGCTTTTCACCAGATAGTCTAAACTTACTGGTTTTAGCAAAAGCTTCACAAGAAGGAATTGGGCACTTAAAAAAATGTTAACTTGCATACACCCTGGAAATAAGGAGAAAAGGGTGGGGGAGGTGTCAGCCATTTATTCTTTTTGGCACAACACCACGTTTCTTCCACTTCCGTATGTTTATGTAGTTAAGACTTGCTGAGCATTTACACCTACTTACATCATTGCAACAATAGCTTCAATTTTCTGACTTTACATAGGATTTACTTCAAAGTAGTTCTTGGATTGACATGCCTTCGTTTATTTATTTTCAGAGCATGTCTGTCCATAATTGGTATGGGACTAGCATCTTATCTTTATCCTACAAAATTAAAACTGGAGGTACTAGGGGATGAAGGGACCTGCTCCCAAAAGACCAACTATTATTAGGAAACTTGCCTTATAACTCAAATCTTCCTTAATATGGTAGGGTGTTTTCCCACTGGATTATTTTTCCTTCACATAAGGGAGCAGCCAGGTTGACAACTGGGCAGGACAGACTACCTGGGCAAATTCCAAGAACACTTTTGGAGGATGGGTTAATGTGACCCAGCAGTGGCTCTGAGGCTGGAAAGAAAAAGTGAGGCTCAGAGAAGTGTGTATGTCTTGTGATATTCAGTGAGCTACATGTAGCTACTGTTAACAAGACAGTCAAATCAAGCTGTGTAAGAAAAGGTGAGAAACAGAAGTGTTTTCTAACAAACTTCTTTCCTTGTTAGTTTCATCTGAGGCTTCCGCTCAGGCCCTGTGTTTTGTGTGTGCCTCGTGCCTGCCCAGCCCGAGTTCTCCTCTGTGTTATTGGAACTGCTGTTGCAGGAGCTGGAAGGCCAGCTTCTGCAGCCGCCAGCTCAGGGCAAGAGGCTTTATGAAAGGAGACTACAGAGGGGAATGTCCGACTGCACCAAACTGGTCACATTGATGACGCTGGAATGGCACATTCTTCAAGAAGGAAGCCATTCAGACACCCTTTGCTGCAAAAGCCACGAGGAAACATTTGGATTCCCGCAGTCACTTCTCTCAAACCTGACTTGAGCTGCCAGGACTGAGTCACTTTCTTTCCACTGTGGCTCACATTACAGGTGGCAGGTTCCACCTGTTTCAATATTTGAATGATGACAAAAGTGACCCTTGAGAGCTGAGTGACGTGGGCAGCTGAGCAGGCTTCCACACCAATTGTAAGAGAAACCAAATAACCTGCCCTCTATAAAAGGGATTACAAAGACAAATAAGGCCAAAAGAGGGTGTTCCGAGAGGCTCTTTTGTCTAAAGCTCTTTCTGGGGGTTAACGAGTGTTGGAGGGATCAGTTTAAACAGTAACAAGAGAGGGCATAAGCTTAAGTTACAGCAGAGAGAATGAAGGTCAGATATATTAAGGACCTTCTGAACATGAGAAAGCTAACACAGGAGAAAGAATAGACCGCGCAGATCTCTGAAGTAAGATCTGTCACAAGTCTTTCTCAAACTAGGATTTTCGACAAGGAAATAGGTTTCTGCCCAGTGAGGCATCTTGAGAAGAGAAGATTCAAAATCCTTCTTTGCAATTTTGAAACACTCTTCCCCTCAATCCCCGCATCCTCGCCCTCCAGTGCAAACCTCACCATTATCTGTTTTGTGTGTTAATTGCTATAGTACTGAATATAATACCAGGAACAGATTTCTCACAGCTCTGCTTTTCACCGCATTCACCTTCTCCAAAGCACCACCCCTTTCCAACCATCTCTCATGAGAGGATGAAGTGATTAATTAATAATGATTTAAGCAATGGGGAGAGTTTTACCAGTTCTCCTCCATCTTAATCTTGCCAATCCAAGAAGTCACAGAAAGAGGGGACAAGGTTAGGGAGTGGTAGAGTAAACAAGCACTTTAAAGAGAAGCTCAGAAGATAGGGGGTTTTGTTTTGCTTTTGCTACTCAATGTTTTGTGCAGCTTTGTGTTCGTAACTCCACTGCTCTCTGCCTGCTTCCCTCATAAAGCCTACCGATGTCTTCTCCTGATGCTATCTAAATAACAAAGAATCCAGCAATCAATATAGAGTCTTTCTTCCTCCTGTATCTGGTCACTCACACTAAAGGTTTCTGGAAGATATAAATTTCCATCATCAGAATCTCAGAAAATGACCATGAGTTGGACAAAGCTGGCCCTTTCAGTTCAGTTCAGTTCAGTTCAGTTCAGTCGCTCAGTCGTGTCCGACTCTTTGCGACCCCATGAATCGCAACAAGCCAGGCCTCCCTGTCCATCACCAACTCCTGGAGTTCACCCAAATTCATGTCCATCAAGTTGGTGATGCCATCCAGCCATCTCATCCTCTGTGGTCTTCTTCTCCTCCTGCCCCCAATCCCTCCCAGCATCAGAGTCTTTTCCAATGAATCAACTCTTCGCATGAGGTGGCCAAAGTACTGGAGTTTCAGCTTTAGCATCATTCCTTCCAATGAACACCCAGGACTGATCTCCTTTAGAATGGGCTGGTTGGATCTCCTTGCGGTCCAAGGGACTCTCAAGAGTCTTCTCCAACACCACAGTTCAAAAGCATCAATTCTTCTTCACTCAGCTTTCTTTATAGTCCAACTCTCACATCCATACATGACCACTGGAAAAACCATAGCCTTGACTAGATGGACCTTTGTTGGCAAAGTAATGTCTCTGCCTTTGAATATGCCATCTAGGTTGATCATAATTTTCCTTCAAAGCAGTAAGTGTCTTTTAATTTCATGGCTGCAATCACCATCTGCAGTGATTTTGGAGCCCCCAGAAATAAAGTCTGACACTGTTTACCAGTGCTTATATGATGTGAATAATATTTATCTCTCTCTGAAGTCTATAGTCTCTCACTAAAAGAATTTATAGAACAAGAATAATCTTGTGATTAAAGATTATTTTAATTTAGGAATTGTTAGTGAATTCAATTATAATAAAGACATGGGGATAATTGTATTTCATGTCTGAAAAATCAATATATATTTGATGCCTTTCTTTAACTGCTACTAGCACTGATATTTTCAGGATTAAAACATCTGTAGTTAAACCATCACAATTCAGCATTTCCCACTGAGGAAAAGGCTATGGCTGGATTTTCATTAGATGATGTTTATGGACTTTTTTTCAATGAAGATCATGGGATCCGGTCCCGTCCCTTCATGGCAAATAAATGGGGAAACAATGGAAACAGTGACAGACTTTATTTTCTTGGGCTCCAAAATCACTGTAATTGTGACTGCAGCCACAAAATTAAAAGATACTTGCTCCTGGGAAGAAAAGCTATGACCAACCTAGGCAGCATATTAATTAGCAGAGACATTACTTTGCCCACAAAGGTCCATATAGTCAAAGCTATGGTTTTTCCACAAGTCATGTATGGATGTGAGAGTTGGACCATAAAGAGGCTAAGCACCGAAGAACTGATGTTTTTGAACTGTGGTGTTGGAGAAGACTTTAGAGAGTCCCTTGGGCTGCAAGGAGATCAAACCAGTCAATCCTAAAGAAAATCAATCTTGAATGTTCATTAGAAGGACTAATGCTGAAGCTGAAGCTCCAATACTTTGATCACCTGATGCGAACAGCTGAGTCATTAGAAAAGACCCTGATGCTGGGAAAGATTGAGGGCAGGAGAAGAAGGGGACGACAGAGGATGAGATGATTGGATAGCATCACTGACTCAATGGACATGAGTTTGAGCAAGCTCTGGGAGATGGTGAAGGACAAGGAAGCCTGGCGTGCTGTAGTCCATAGGGTCACAAAGAGTCGGACACAACTGAGCAACTGAACAACAATGGACTTTTTATAATCATTAAGCCTCATCGCATAACTAGATTTTCATCTTCTACAAAACTTTAAGGATCAAAACAAATATATTAAGCAAGAAAGGATGGATGTGTTGCTGTACCTCCTCATCAAATGGGAAAAATAGCATAGGAAAACAGCCAAGTTTACCAAAAATCACAAATACAGATCATCGAGATAAAGGGAGAGAGCAGAATTCCTGAATCCCAGGCAAGGACAGATGATTCTGTGTCCTCTCTTCCACTGTGACACACGTGCCCAAAGGGATGTGCAGCTGACACACTGTTTGTCCCTTAACCCCCCTGGGATTTACAGGTAACACCCAGGCCCACAGAGTTGAAGTCACGTAGCTAGTAAGAGAGGCCTCTTTCCCACCTAATGACCACGGCCCTCTCCCAGACACTGATCTGTTCATCGCATGTTCCATCCCAGAGCAACAGGAACAGACTGCCTCATTCATTCAGCCAACATGTACTGAGAACCTAGCAGGCTAAGCCCCAGGAGGAATGGCTAAATCTCATCTGCTAAAACACATTCCTCGCTCCCCTCAGTGGAAAAAAAAAAAAGAGATCAAAAGTCAAAATGTACAGGGCCCTAGGTAAGGACAAGGTTTGGACAGGCTTTAAGGTTAGACAGACCTGGATACATAATCTGACTACACTTTGCTAACGTGTAACCTTGGGCTTCTACATCCTCTTCTGTAAAACTGTGACAATTCCTCAGAGGTGGTTTATGAGGATTAAATGAGATAGCACTTAAAAAATAATAATAATAACATAGTGTCTAGACATAGTAAGGGACTGAGTTAAGTGTAAGCAGTCAGCGCTACTACTGATTACACCAGGCTGGGAGTGAGAAAAGTATCAATACTTCTGCCGCTTTTTCTTTCTTCTCCCATCAGATGGCCTCAGGGCACGCACCTCATGCCATCTGAACCGCATCAATATGAGAGTTTTGGGTAAGTTACAGGTGGCTTTGCAAGGCCACTTTTAGTGGACTCTGTGTGCGAGGTTTCCTAACTCTGTGTGTATGTGTGTGTGTGTGTGTGTGTGTGAGAGAGAGAGAGAGAGAGAGAGAGAGAGAGAGAGGATTTCTTGCTAAACCATGGCTTTTAAATTCCTTAGGGTCTATGAGTCATCCACCTGTCCAAACTTGTACATCTTCTGCAAGTAAAACTTCAGAACCTTGCCTAATAAGTTTTTGGTTAATAGATACCAGATTAAGATGAGAATTACTAAACTGAAAAGCAAAAAGAAGTGTACTGAGAGTTTCCCCCAATACACCCTCTATGCATTGTCTCTGTAATTCCTTTAATCCATAACCATGTAAGGCACTCCATGAAAAGAGACACGGGATACTCTGGGTTCCCCTGGAGGACTTAGGATAAGTGCTGGGAAACACGAAGTGACGGGCATGGAGAGGCCCAGGCAGTCAGAGCTATATAAAGACAGGCGCGTCAGTGCTCAGAAGGGCGAACATCTATAAGACACAGGGGTTAGCAGGATGACAGTCAAGAGGGAAGCAAGACAACACCTGTTTGGAAACACTTCAAGGAAAAGAGTTCTGAAGGGCAGTGGGGTGACAGGCAGAAGTCAGAGTTGACAAGAGGGAGCAGAGCAGAGATGGCAGGAGATAACAGAAAAAGTGACCACTGGAGAGCAGAGAGCAAAAGTGAAGGGATTTGCCAACTTCTCCAAGACCCCTTGACACCTACATAGTCGGAGAGAACCAAAGAGTGGAGTATGGCAAATTAGAAGCATATATAATTATGTTGTCCATTTTCCCCCTTCCATGTTCGTTTGTATTAAATGTGGAATACAGACAAATGGTATTTAACTTTCTACTTACACTTATCATAGTGGGAATGTGCATGCCCCAAACCCAAAGTCATACAAACAACTTCAAAACCCCAGAAGTGAATTATTAGCCTCACATGGTTCACTGAAAAGTGGAAGCATCCAGGAGGAACCGTAGAAGTTCTTTTAACTACAGAACTACCTATAATTTAAAGACAAATAAACTTCCAGAAATGGTTTTGTTAACATGGCTTGCCATATATGATGGCAAGTTTTTAATGACTAGAACGTATACAGTTTTACTTTTTGAACAACAATGTCTAATCTAGCAGTACTGTGTAGTCAGTGGAGACTTTTATAAAAATACTCATTGACTAAGCTGGTCATGCCCTTGACTCAGGTCATAAGACTCACAGGCATATTCCTTGCAAGAAACTTTGACTAGATCCTCCACGAAGGCCCTGTGGGCCATGTGGGTGACAATTTATATATTAATAGTAAAATAATATCTCCTTTAAGGAGCACATTCAAGGTGACAAACACTATTCTAGTGCCTTCCTCCTCATCATCTCCAATCCTTAATTAAGGAATCCCACCCTGTAATAAAGCAGATGTCTTTAGACATGAGAAAACAGGGGCTTTGAAGGAGAGACCGTGTTCCCAAGTTGCATAAGTCATGGAAAGGAGACTACAGTCCAGCTCTCTTGAATTCCACAGCGAGGTTTGGGAAGGGAGAGGATGTCTTACCTAAGAATCAGATTACACGAAGAAATCTCTTAAATCTATGCTTTAAACTAAAAAGAAAAAAAAAAGAAAAAACCTATCTTTGTAGACCCATAGATAGTTTTTCAAATAGAAAATTAAATACCCAGTAAATAAGCCCCAACAGTTACCCCTATAAGGTTGGAGCTAGACCCTGAACCGCAACTAAGAGCCCTTCCCCAGCCCATCCCCTGAGGAAAGGAGGTCAGATTCCTCCAGGCACCCCAAGGCCTCCATCCCTTCAGCCTGCCAGAAGTTCTGCTCTCCAGGTCTGACACCAGAGGTTGAAAATAATTGCAGTCTGAGCTCTCACCTCATTGCCACTGACAGCTAAAATCAATCTTAATAGTCAAGACAATCTCATAGGAAACAATCCATAATATCCTTGAGACATTTGCCTCTGAGAAAGATGGATCTGGTACAATTGCTTCCGCGCCCACCCTGGCCCCTGCTCGGCTGGCAAGGGGAGGCGCCTGTGGGCGGAGAAGAGCCGCCAACCCCAACACCGGCCTGGCCTCCCGCTGGCTCCGCATCCTCGCCCCCAGGAGGGTGCCTGGCCCGCGCGCAGGAATAACAGCAGCCTCCACCGAGGCAGCAGCGGGGAAAAGCCAGTGTGTTCAAGTTGTTGTTTCTGGCTGGGTGAGCAAGTCTAGACCTCGGGAACTAAGAGGCCGCCTGGGGACTGGCAGAGGCCCGTGTGGAACTCCAAGGTGACGCCCACTGCTCCTGCACTCCCCGTCTTTTTACCTGAACCCCAGAAAAACCACAGTCACCACCTTGGGAAATCACTGTGACCAACACGCCCCGGGGACGGCATTTCCAGTGCAATTGGACAATGCCCGCCATTCTGCACTCTTTAAGAAGGTGTAGGTGAAGGGACTGGATGAAGTGTGAAGCTGTGACATTGTGACTTTATACTGTGAGACAGGAGATGGCCAGGATATACAGTAGAGCCTAGACAAAGCCAAAGTAATGTTGATCACAATAGGAAGAAATTCAAAATCTAGAAGAAAAGGGGGATTAGTATTTAACACTGCATCCTTCATAAAGAAGGCACAGCTTCTGAATTCACACCACTTGTATTTTCCAACACAGAAAATGTTTATCCAGCTGCAAATGTATTTGGAATGCATATTATTCTACAGTCCCTCTTTCCAAATTCTATTTTCAAAGTCCTTCTTCTATTACTTTTTTTTTTTGCTAGATCTTTTTAATATTGATAATCATCTTTTTGAATCTCTTCCTCTCTCCTAGTTTGAATCTCTAGGAAAAATAATAATAGTAGTAGTAAAGTCAGATATAAAGGAAAGAATCAAAAAGAAAGAAGGCTTTAGATCTGAATTCTGATTTCAGAATTCCGTTTTGAAGCATGATTTCTTTCTAAGCTGCATTTATGAACACGTGCTCCACAGTGGCTTAATGGTCCCTTTCCTTAGAAAACATCCTGAATTTCAGGACCCATGCCCTTTCTCCTCCACTTGCATTGCTTTGGTTTAATCCCGCCTTTACTTTTTGCCTCTCACAGAGATCGGCAGCCACTGCTTTCCAGGGCTCCAGGCTCACCCTCTCCATGCCACCTTACCCTACTGCTTTGATACCCAAGTAGCATCCTAAATTTTAAATCTCTTAATGTTCACCTTAAAACTTTTCGTTGGCTCTCCATGACCTAGAGCAGAGGTTCTTAATAGTTTGGGACATTTGATTAGAGTTTTGGTCACTCTTTGTCACTCTTTAAAAGCAAATCACTCAGGATAAATAATGAATCCTGAGTTAAGAATTTCTCCCTTGGTCTCGAGCAGAAGTCACTAAAGTGGTGTGGTGTACCCTGGGGATACATTAGATGGCCCATGGTGGTACAGAGAAAACAATTGTTAGCACTTTTATGTTTACGCATTCTTTGTCTTTAACAAAACTAAAAGAATATGATTAGGAGGTCATTTAAATGTATACTGATGCTGATGTATGAAATGACACTGGCACTCTTGCCCTGTCTGGCTTTTACCTAACACATCGAAGGTTCTCTAAAAAGAAAGGAAATTCCACAAACACGGGGTAACGCTGCATCCTCATTCATTTCTTCACCTTCGCCTATGGTCATGATTTGCATGCTATAGGTTGTAAGATGCCATGGATGGTTAGGTTATGAAAACTGAGTCCTTCATAAAGGAGATTCTTTGCAATTCTTTTAAGTTAGATGAAAAATTTCACACCCATACCAGTCTGCTAGTTATTTTGTATCCAAATAATTAAAAAGAGTTATTCCACTGCAAGATGATTTGCATATTTTCCTTTTGCAAATGACAAGGATCCCAAGCTGTCAGACTTTTTCATGTGAGAACTAGTGGCTGCCAGAATTATGCAGATATTTTCAGGAAAAGGAATATGCTTGGTCAGTCTCTTTAAGGTAAAGATGGCCTTTTGATGGTGAATCAGAATGTAACTGCTTTTCTAAAATAATTTGCTATTTTGAAAATGGGTGTGGTAGGCAGTGTCTGAGGTTGCACCTCCCCCTCCCCATCCCCTCTTCCTGGTGTTCATGCTCTTGTGTAACCCCTTTCCCCTTGAGTGTGGGCTGGACTTCAGGACTCACTTCCAACAAAGAGAATATAGGAAGGTCGAGTTCATGCTCAGTCGCTCTGTGGTGTCCAACTCTTTTGCAACCTTATGGACGATAGCCCACCAGGCTCCATGGGGTTTTCCAGGCAAGAATACTGGAACAGGTTGCCATTTCCTTCTCCAGGGGTCTTCCCAGCCCAGGGATTGAACCCACATCTGCTGTGTCTCCTGCACTGCAGGTGGATTCTTTACTGCTGAACCATTAGGGAAGCCCAGAGCAAGGTTACCTTTGAGATTAAGTTACAAAAAGACTGTGATTTCTGTCTTATGCTTGCTCTCTTTACAGAAAAGCCAACTGGTAAGGAAGTACTCTCTCTGCAATAGCCATGAGGTCTCAAGTGAGGTCTGCCAACAGGCATGTGAGTGAACTTGGAAGCAGATTCGCCCCCAACCCATCCTTGAGCTGCCTGGAAAACTGGCCACCACCCCAGTTGTAGCCTTGAGACAGAAGAACACAGCAAAACCACCCCTAGATTCCTGACTACAGAAACCATGAGATAATAAATGTCTGCCGTTTTAAGCCACTAATTTTAGGGATACTTTGTTACACAGCAATAGATAACTCATGCAAATGGAGAAAGCTTTCCAATCATCAATGAGCTGATGGCTGAAAATCATATGAATGCATTTCATTAAATAAAAGAAGATAAAAAAAACTCTCCCATCTGCACATTAAAAAAAAAAAAGAAACAGAATTCGCTAGCCTATTTTTTTTAAATCCCAGATAAAATTATCAGTGGATTTGAACTAACTGCTAAAAATACAGAAATGCAACACCTTCTAAAGAGTTTTCAATAATGAATGAATGATTGACACCAGAGAAGATGAAGTTATTAATTAAACTTCAAGAAAGATCTGAACATAGTGCTCAAAGTAAATAGAGTTGTGATTTGGTCAATCCTGCTAACAAACACTCCTGTTGAAACTCTCTTTGTATAGTATCTTGTTTTGATTAAAACTAGAAATTAAAATAAACTGAACTTAAAACCAGTCCTTCAAATTACCCTATCACAAGGTATCACACAAAAGTTTTCAAAAATATATAACATTTTCAAACACATTGCTCATGCTAATATTTAATAATATTTTTGTGGGAGTAAAGATTTTAAATGTTGTCTATGTAATCTTGTCTCTGTGCATTTTGTAAGAGATACAATGAACTAGTATGATGTACATGTACATAAACAATTAAATATCAATATAAATTATTAAATAACTACCTAGTTGGAGAGGACAGGCTCAAGTTATTTTAACAATTGAAACAGTTTATATATCCCTGACCTTGAAGGAAAGTCCAAATGCTTTCCCTGAGTGTGTATAGCTTCCACCTATCTTTCTAGCCCTGTGCTTAGAGCCACTTGCAATTCTCAAGACACTCTTGAGTAAGCTTAGAAGTGAATCCTCCCCCAGAAGCCTTTCTTCCAGCACCACCCCTACCTGGCCGCTATGTTTACTAAAAGTTTCTTCTCATATTTCAATGGTCAGCTTACTTGTCAGCTATTCCATGGCATTTCCTCTTCCCCTTCCCCTCCCTCCACCTCCCAAAATATACAGTACCTTTGTAATTCCTTGATTACAGGACTTACCGCACTGTGATAAACATCAAGGATTTATTTTTTCATCTACCCTTATCAAACTGACGGCACCCTACAAAACTTTCTCAGTAGATGCATGTACAAATGAACTCAGTTTTTCAGATCATTTTCCTCCATGGTTCAAAGCCTAACAAGGTGAGAAGAGACTCTTCCTTCATCTTATCCTGGCCAGCTATCTGGAAATTTTACCACCAAGATTCGGTTTAGTAAACTTTTAAATATTTTTTCCGAAATATTTAAAAATTGATTTAAGGGCCAGATCCAGCATTTGAGAGCAGCTTTCTTATAACGTTGGGTAAGCCAGCATTGTCTGCCAGACTGCCTCAGGTTAAATCTACTTCTGCCGCTTGGGCACATTAAATATTCTCATGGCACTCAATTTCCTCATCTAGTAAATGAGGAAAATAATCATTAATGCATATAGGTATGGCACAGAGTAAAAGTTCAATAAGCGTTGGTTATTATCCTGTGCTTTTGATATTCAGCAAATGAGTAATAAGTGTTAACTAAGCTCCCAGAGTGGATCTCCCATGTACCTACCCCAGTGAACAGATACGTGCGTCCACAGAGAGAGGCATCTTAAGGACAGGGCTGTGTCTACTTTTATTTTCATTGTTGTAACCCCAGTGCCTGGCATAGAGTAGGAGCTCCATTAATGTTTATTGATTTATTTCAAAATTCCCCATACATTCCTGCCTTGTACAGATTTGAATTCGCATTGTGGTTCAGACCACGCTTTGGAAAGCATTCTCAGGGCGGCTATTGTCAGAAACAGGATGTGGGGAAACAGTTAACGAGGCTGATGTTGCAGGAAAAGCTGAGAAAGAGACATGGGAGGAAATTATGGTTCAATAGGGTCCAAAAGTCTATCAGTAATGTGATGGGAAATGATTCACAAATGCAGTATTTACACATAAGTACAAAATGTTCCAGTGACTTCAAAAAGTAAAATGGCTTATTTTAAAACAAACAAACAACAACCTCGACAAATTCTAACACAGAATAAAAACTGTTTAAAATTGAATCAGTGTTGTAGTCAGAATTCTTTCAGTTATAGGTGACTAATGCAAAGTTAACTGCTGTAAGAAATGAATTTTATGGGCTTGCATAAATAAGGGTAGAGGTTTGTCTCGGAGACATGTAAATTGTCGTCAGGTGGGTCTTTCATCTGTTTATTCCTTTATTTATACATCTACATGTCCATCTCTCTGACTTCCCATCTATCTCCCTAGCTTTTGATTGTCTCTTACTTCAGGCAAGTGTTCTCCATTTGGCAGAGAGAAAAAGGGGCAAAGCCACCAACAACTCCAAGCATACATCATCTCAGTTCATTAGCCAGAGATGGGAAGTTCCTTTTCCCTCCTGGGTCTGTGTAGGGTGAGAAGGGTTGTTGGATAACTGGAACAGTATCTGTCTACCACAACCATGATGGAAAAACCACTCCAAATTCTACTACTTCAACACACAAACCACTTGCCACTTTCACATTTCCTGGCCATGCTAGTGAATAACTTTTATATGGTATCCTGGCACATATTTTTTCATTTGACGTTTTGTCATAAGCATTTTACCTGTTGCTACACAGACTTTATAATGACCAGTTTTAAGGGACCGTGTAAGATTTAACTGTGATTAGTCATTATGCAATAATGTACTTAATCATTTCCTTAGTGATTTCTGCAATTTCCAGCGCTGTTATAATTTTAAAATAAAGTAATTATTCTCTTCCTACCTTTAGTTTGAAAATATATATTTCCTCAAGATACTTCCCAGAAATTGGATTAATGAGTGAAATGGTAAGAACAGTTACATAGATCTAGTTCTTAAGATATATAACCAAATGTATGTTTAAAAAGTTGAACCAATTTTCAGTGTATCCAATGATGTGTATATGCTACACATCACCATATCATACTGAGTATCATGTGCAGATAAACCTTCATGAAGTCATGATGCCTGAACATTCTCACTGGTTCACAGTGTTTTCATTAATAGCCTGACTCTCTTGAGGAAACATACACGAGATGACTTAGCCCAGTACATAGTACATAGGTAATAAAAATTAGGTAAATCTGCAAAGGAATCTATTATGTTCCTACTTATGTTTCTAGGAAAGTCCACCTTTTGAAATTTGGGCTTTGCAAATTCAAAGTACAGCACAAAGATAAGCAAAAATAAATCTGTGGGGTCGTTTCTACATAAAACTATACAGAAGTTAATTTACCTGCTGACTTGCTTGAGCTTCTCTTATCTGTTTTGGAAAACAATCAAATAAATCTGAGGGTGTTATTCTCACAGAAGCATAATGCAATTATTTGGAGGTTCCTTCTCTAAGAATTTTTTTTTTTTCCCAAGATTAACCAAGCCCACCATTGCTCAACATGGTGTGTCAAAACCCTGGGTGTGTCAGAATGACTTATGGAAGGTCAGGTCATGATTTTATGCTGTCTCCTGGGCCCCATCCCCAATCTTCCCGCTGAGAATTCCCATGGAGAGCCAGGCATTGGTAACTTTTTCAATCTGTTTAGGTGATTCTGACACAGAGTCAGAAGCCAACAATCAGGGAAGCAAATAAATGAGTCAGTAATGAGGTATTAGTATTTCTGCCAGTTATTTTTAATCCTTCAATTTAAACTGAGAGCAAACTTGATTGGGGGCTCTCCTTATACCTTTGTCCCGTCTCATGGTTCCATGCAGCACCTCTGACCACTCTCTGTGGACCCGCCTGCTGCACTTCCTGCTTCCCACAGGAGACTGTGCTTCTTTAGGTTACCAGTTCCTGCACTTGGGTACATCCACCCAAAGCCTTACTGAAGGATCAGTGGGTGCCCTAGGCTGACAGATCCATGCCGTGTTCTCCAGAATCCACCTGCATCACTCTCTCAATCTCCTGGCTCCCAACTCTGCCAGGAAAAGGGCAGCTATTTCTTGGGCCTCCTCAAGCCCCATGAGTAGTCATCTACTTCCGCATCTCACCTTTCTTTCTAGACCACACGCTCTTTGAGGGCAAGCTGGCACATCTTCCGTATGGTTTATAAGACACAGAGCCTGGAGCCTAACAAACATCAGATGAATGTGCAATGAACAGAGTGTGCAGAGAAATGTGACTCCTCTCCATGCGTGCTCCATGCCAAACAGCATGTGAGGTCTTTCCGTGATCTTATGTTGCCTGCATCACAGCCCCTGGGAGGTAGGATTGAATATTCCCGATTTGCAGGTAAGAATAGAAATTATCATCAAATAGAGCCCATTCTGTCTGAGAGTAGTTATTAGTAAGAACATTAGAAAGTGAGAATTCATTCCCCCTTCTCTACCTGCTGCCTCGTTTTCTTGAGATGGTTTGCTCTAAGCACACAAAACTCCACAGATCCCTGCCATTACAAACATATAACTACCTAGAGATGTGTGCTTTTGGTTGGAAATTATCAAATCGATGAGCTGTAAC
This sequence comes from Capra hircus, assembly GCF_001704415.2. Taxonomy (NCBI): domain Eukaryota; kingdom Metazoa; phylum Chordata; class Mammalia; order Artiodactyla; family Bovidae; genus Capra; species Capra hircus. The sequence continues at coordinate 33,331,952 of NC_030812.1, forward strand.
CCAGAGAAGTGCCCTTTCCCTTTCTACATCATTCATTATCATGAGATCTTGGTATTTCAGGTAGGATTGTGCCATTTGGGCTGGGTACTTAAGATTCCTCTAAGACTGAGTCATTTTCAGGTTTTAATGTCAGGAAAGAGACATCCTGAATCACCTTCTGAACCTGTGCCACAGACCTGCTGTAATACCCAGTATCAGTTGTTCTAGAACCTTACATAATTGATCTTGTGATTTGAAATTGAATCACTTTCCAGTCTTCTTCCCAAGTACTCGCCCTCCTGAACTGCACTCTATTACAGCTGCACTGAGTCAGGCAGCTAAAGAAAATGAAAATGATCATTCCTAGCGCTTCCACTTTCACTGAGGAGCTTCGAAGTCACTCTGAGCCCCCTTTAGCCTCAAGGGCAGAGTGAACCACAGGCAAACTTTTCCTCAGTCAGAAAAAATACTGAGGGTGAAAATCAGAGGAAAAGGAGATCCTTGCACAGGCCCAGGGATTCGGGTCCTTAGTCCTCCAAGGACTCCGGCCCACCACTCACCCTGAGGAAGAGATCTGAGTTATGCTCACCCTTGTGCCCATCACCAGGTAGAGAATGTGCATCAGTGTGAAAAATGTCAGTGTGCAAAGTGTGGTAAAATTCATTAGGACAGACCCCACTTATTTAAAATTTGAGGTTGTAAAACCTGAATGTTGACACTCACTCCATTTACAGATAGGGAAACAAAGGCTCAGAGAGGTTAAGTGACTTGCCCGAAATCACACAGCTGTCAAGTATTACAACTGTGGTTTGAAGGTAGTCCTCCCAAACTTAAATTCAATGTTTTGTTTAATAAAGAGTACTGCTCTTGAGGGGGAGAGAAAGCTGAAATTTAACTTTATTCTAAGATAAAATAATTTATTGCCTAAAAAATAGCATAACAGGATATGTAGAGAAGAGGGTTTTTCTAGTTTAAAAGAGATAGTTAGGAATAAGGAAGAAGTAGGAGATTAGAATTAAAAGTCCACTCTTCAATTTACCAGTTGATAATCTTGGGAAAGTTGGTTGACAGCCATGAACTTTGAATTTTCTTATATATAAAATGGACTACCTACAGGATTATTGTAAGATTTAAATGAAGTAATCCAGATAAACTAGCTGAAACTCAGGTGCTCAATAAACACTCTTTCTCTTCCTTGACACAGACGTGTTAATCATCATTCTCATCATTCTTATTCATTCATTGACGAGTCCTCTTAAGGACTCTTAGATAATGTGACCCTTACAGTCTGTAACTGTGTATATTTACTTGCTTAAATATTTATTTTTCTGCCTCTTCCCACTAGGAGGTAACCTCAGAGAGGACCAGTGCGTTTCTGTCCTGTTCTCCTGGTTCCTAGCACAGGGCCTAATTCATATTGACAATTACAAAAAATTAGCAAATGACAGAAAATAATTAAAAACTTCGTAGATGTAAGGTGCTTTTCCTCACCTTTTCTTAAAAAGAAAGGGTAATATTTTTGCTAATTATTTTAGCTTATGTGTGCCCTATATTAAGAATATGATTATATATATATATTTTTTAATTATGTGAAATTGAAAGCGTTAGTCGCTCAGTCGTGTCCAACTCTTTGCAGCCTATAGACTGCCAGACTCCTCTGGATTATGTATCAGTTCAGTTCAGTTCAGTTGCTCAGTCATGTCTGACTCTTTGCGACCCCATGAATCGCAGAACGCCAGGCCTCCCTGTCCATCACCAACTCCCGGAGTTCACTCAGACTCACGTCCATCCAGTCAGTGATGCCATCCAGCCATCTCATCCTCTGTCGTCCCCTTCTCCTCCTGACCCCAATCCCTCCCAGCATCAAAGTCTTTTCCAATGAGTCAAGTCTTCACATGAGGTGGCCAAAGTACTGGAGCTTCAGCTTTAGCATCATTCCTTCCAAAGAAATCCCAGGGCTGATCTCCTTCAGAATGGACTGGTTGGATCTCCTTGCAGTCCAAAGGGACTCTCAAGAGTCTTCTCCAACACCACAGGTCAAAAGCATCAATTCTTCGGCACTCAGCCTTCTTCACAGTCCAACTCTCACATCCATACATGACCACAGGAAAAACCATAGCCTTGACTAGACAGACCTTAGTCAGCAATACATATATATCCAACACGGTGTATACCAATATAGTTATAATGTACTACACTGAATTATATATTGGAGTTTCTGTTATATATTTTGGGCTTCCCTTGTGGCTCAGCTGGTAAAGAATCCACCTGCAATACAGGAGACCTGGGTTCGACCCCTAGGTTGGAAAGATCCCCTGGAAAAGGGAAAGGCTGCCCACTCCAGCATTCTGGCCTGGAGAATTCCATGTATAGTCCATGGAGTCGCTAAAAGTCAGACAAGACTGAGCAACTTTCACTTTCATGTTGTATATTATAGTTACATATATAGTTATGTATTTTGTATAATACATAGATATATATTTAGTTCAAATGTAGTATACTAACTTATATACTAAAATAATACAATAAATATTATGTATTATATAATAATATAATATCACTGTAAACATGTTATATATGTAATAAATTAGATATAAAAATAAAGGATATGACAAATATGAGATGGTAGTTGCCACTGGAGAGTGAGGTAAACATATAAGCACTTGGAAAGAAACAAAGAGAAGCTCAACATAGGTCTGCAAATGTCCTACTTCTTTTATATTAAAATGGGGGATATACATGCACCTCAGTGTTCACAGTAGCACGACTATGGAAGTGATTCCAAGACATGGAAGAAACTTAAGTGAATGGATAAAGAATATGTGAGAGATATATATATATATATATATATATATATATACACATATATAAGTAAAAAATAGTGAAATCTTAGCCATCCAAAAAAATGAAATAATGCCATTTGCAGCAACATGGATGGACTTGGAAATTATCATACTAAAGTGAAATAAATCAGACAGAAAAAGACATATCATATGATATCACTTATATATGGAGCCTTAAAAAAATGATACAAATGAACTTATTTACAAAACAGAAATAGACTCACAGACATAGAAAACAACCTTATGGTTACCAAAGGGGAAAGGTGGGAGGGAGACAAATAGGAGTTTAGAATTAACGGATATGCACTCCTGATATAGAAAATAAACCACAAGAACCTACTGTATAACATAGGGAACTATGTCCAATATCTTGTAATAACCTACAATGGAAAAGAATTTGAAAACTTATACATATCTATATCTATCTATCTATCTATATATCTATATATGTATATATATACTGAACCATTTTGCTGTATACCAGGAGAAAATATTTTTTTAATAATTTAGAAACTGAACAGAAAAAAGAGCTGAGAGGATCAGCAGAGGTAAAACTTCATGGGAAAGAGGCATTGATATGAAAGAAATACACCAAAACTGACTCTGCCTTAACAGTTTTAGGAAGTGAATAGTCCTGTTCCAAGTTTACAGGTGGGAAAGCTGAGGCTCAGCAATTTTTCAGGGACAAGTAGGCAGCAAGCAGCTGGGCCAGGGTTTGTCAGCCTCAGACATTGCTTCCACCACTAGGATCCAGTATGATTTCCCAGCAATCAGATTATCACAGCAGAATTCCCAGTGTATCTGCCCTTAGAAGAACTTATATAAGCATCATACAGAGCAATGTCACTCCGCATAGGAGAGGTATCACTGAAACGGCTTTTAGGCAAATACAGTATTTGTGAATCGTCGCACTATTGTAAATGCTCAGCTGCTAAACTGTATCCCACTCTTTGTAACCCTTTGAACCGAGGCCTGCCAGGCTTCTCTCTCCTTGGGAGTTTTCAGGCAAGAATACTGGAGGGAGTTGCCATTTCCTCCACCCAGGGATAAACCCCAGTAGATCAAATGTGTCTCCTGCATTGCAGGCAGATTCTTTATTCACTGCACCATGGGGAAGCCCATTATGATCATTCAGTTAAGTTCAGTTCAGTTCAGTTCAGTCACTCAGTCGTGTCCAACTCTTTACAACCCCATGAATTGCAGCATGCCAGGCCTCCCTGTCCATCACCAACTCCTGGAGTTCACCCAAACTCATGTCCATCGAGTAGTTGATGCCATCCAGCCATCTCATCCTCGGTCGTCCCCTTCTCCTCCTGCCCACAATCCCTCCCAGCATCAGAGTCTTTTCCAATGAGTCAACTCTTCACATGAGGTGGCCAAAGTACTGGAGTTTCAGCTTTAGCATCATTCCTTCCAATGAACACCCAGGACTGATCTCCTTTAAAATGGACTGGTTGGATCTCCTTGCAGTCCAAGGGACTCTCAAGAGTCTCATCCAACACCACAGTTCAAAAGCATCAATTCTTCGGCGCTCAGCTTTCTTCACAGTCCAACTCTCACATCCATACATGACCACAGGAAAAACCATAGCCTTGACTAGACGGACCTTTGTTGGCAAAGTAATGTCTGCTTTTCAATATGCCATCTAGGTTGGTCATAACTTTCCTTCCAAGGAGTAAGCGTCTTTTAATTTCATGGCTGCAGTCACCATCTGCAGTGCTTTTGGAGCCCCCCAAAATAAAGTCTGACACTGTTTCCACTGTTTCCCCATCTATTTCCCATGGAGTGATGGGACTGGATGTCATGATCTTAGCTTTCTGAATGTTGAGCTTTAAGCCAACTTTTTCACTCTCCTCTTTCACTTTCATCAAGAGGCTTTTTAGCTCCTGTTCACTTTCTGCCATAAGGGTGGTGTCCTCTGCATATCTGAGGTTCTTGATATTTCTCCTGGCAATCTTGATTCCAGCTTGTGCTTCTTCCAGCCCAGCATTTCTCACAATGTGCTCTGCATATAAGTTAACTAAGCAGGGTGACAATATACAGCCTTGACGTACTCCTTTTCCTATTTTGAACCAGTCTGTTGTTCCATGTCCAGTTTGAACTGTTGCTTTCTGACCTGCATACAGGTTTCTCAAGAGGCAATAATCCCCAAATCTTAGCAGTTTTTCAACAGCAAAGATTTATTTCCCTTTCACGTTTTATAAGTAGTCTGTGGCTCTGCTCCATGCAGTTTCTCTATTCAGGATCAAAGATGAACGAACAGCTTCTTTAGAGGACAGGAGGCCTGTGATAGGGGAGAGTGGCAAATGTAAAGGCGGATAGTGTTTGCCTGGAACTTCATTCAGACATGCGCACACTGCTTCTTCCCAGTGGGTTGCCCAAAGCAAATCAGGTGGCCAAGCCTGATGTCAATGGGACCAGGAGGCTGACTCCCCCCACAGACAGGCCCCATAAATCATCTAGATACTAACAGGCATGTATCAAACTACGAAACGGTGCAGCAAATGATTGAGATTAATAATACAGTATTTCACAGATACTGTGTTTTCTGCTCTTTGTAGTCAACAGGTAGACTCCATTTCCAACAAACGTAGCATTCGTTTTTTATCATTTACCCAAATTAGTTCTTCAGAGGCTTAGGCTGCTGGTGAATGTATTTAAATATTCCCTGACGTTCCCTGTCCTTTTGGGAGGGTGGTAATACAATAAATAATAAACATTCATGAGCCATCGTAATATCCTATGGTTCTTCCAAAAATTGTTAGACCCACACCAAATTGATTCAAAAATATTCTCTTAGATCCACAGATGTTAGTTGCATCATAATAATACTTCAGAAGAAACAAATGGCATGAGTGCCCAGACCAGGTTTATTTTGTTAAACAGTGGTTTAGAATTTTCCCACTGTGGGTGTCACAGTCTAAGTGGAAGGAAATTCATTAGAAACACCTGTGTCTGACTGACTGCTCTGTTGTCCTCATTTTGAAATTCTTAATAGTTTTAAACAAGCGGTCCACCTTTTCATTTTGCAGTGGACTCCACAAATGATGTAGTCAGTCCTGTTCAGACCCGATGTTCCCTACCCTGAAACAATTTCTGTTACCTGTGCTCTCATAAGGCCCTGTGATTACAGCCCTTGATATCTCTCTCATACTGGAATTTAATATTATATTGTCTTCCCTCTGGTCTGTGAGTTCCTTGAAAGTAGGAACAATGATTAATTCATCATGGTACTTCCAGCATCTACTGCCCAACAAATATTTGGTGAATAATGGATTATCAGATATGGGGTTATTTTCATAGTTTCCAACTTTGAAATTTTTCTGTCCTGCAAAAGGAAATCACTCGGTCCTTCAAGAGTGTTCTTCCTGTGCTCTTTGTCAAAATTTCCAAGTAAACCAATAGCAGCAGCGTGCCATCTTACATACCTTCAGGTTGCTGCAGTGCTCCCCAGAGGGACCTAAGGGTCCAGCTGAAATCTCACATCACTCAAATCTGTCCCCCCAGACCACTTTTTCCCTCCTATACAATACAGAAAATCATATACAGTAGCTCACTGATGTCTGTTACTTGAAGTCTCTGGCTACTGCCAGAAGCATACAGGAATAAAGACAAATACAAATTACCCCACTCCAGGAAAAAGATAAATTAGAGACTTATGGAGTACATTTTCCCAATCCTACACAGAAATTAGGAAAGTTCCCTGTTGGCTCAGGGGTAAAGAATCCATCTGTAATGCAGAAGACTCAGGTCCCAATGGAAATGGCAACCCACTCCAGTATTCTTGCCTGGGAAATGCCATGGACACAGAGGAATCTGGCAGGCTACAACCCATGGGGTCTCAAAAGAGCTTTACATGACTTAGTGACTAAACAACAAACAACACAGGAATTAAAAGATTCTATTTTCAACTCATAATGTCTTTCTGATGCACAATAAGGATTAAATACAAGCTAAACTTCAACAGGCCACAAAAGGAACTACATCTCTCTACAGACCCTTATCTTAGAATAAAAATAAACTGGAGCATGTGCCACTTATGTTTAAAAAAAAAAAATTCTGGGGCTTCCCTGGTGGTCCAGTGGCTGAGACTCCATGCTCCAAATGCAAGGGGCAAGGGTTCGATCCCCGGTCAGGGAACTAGATCCCACATGCCACAACTAAGACATGGCACAACGAAATAAATAGTTTAAAAAAAAAAAAAATTCTGGGCAGTTCACCAAAGCCAAACTGGGAGAAATTATTGTAAAGTCAGTGTTGTTTGACCGGCATATGCATCACGGTACAACACAAAGACTTGGAGCCCAAACATTCATGAATTGGAATCCTGACTCTGCTGTTTATCTGCTGTGACAACTTGGGTTATTTACCTAAATCTTTCTGAGCCAGTTTGCTCATTTTTAAATACAGGTAATAATATCTGTCCCCTCGTAGTCTTATTAAGAAGAATAATGAGAAGATGTATGCAGGGCGCTTAGCACGGAGCAGGAAAAGCACAGAAAATCTCAGGAGCAACAGTTACATCCTTCCAGCTGCTCTCATACCCCAATTCCTAGACAGCCTTTGGGCCCTCCTCCACCTCTATCCCATTCACACTATATTCCATTCCCTTTGTCTTCTCCTCTAAACTGGTCTCTAGGCAGATTCCATTAATCCCCCAAACCACAAAAGTCAATAAATATCTTTAAAAGAAATACTTTCAAACTTTAGGTTTCTGTGGACAATTTCTTCCAACCCGCAAGAACATTGTACTGTGTATTTTAAACTTTGTACTGTGTACCCTTAAAAAATATGAATAAACATACATCAGGAATGACCTCTCTGATGCCAATAAATAACTCAAATAGGTCAAAGAAATCTTGCTTTGCTTTACTGAAAGAAGAAATGGCATCACTGACAAGAGGCAACTAATACACAACATGACTCAACCCAAGGGAATTGTTCTCTGTGGCATTTTTCTTTTCTGGTTGCCCTTAACATTATTCATAAATAACATTTCCACAAGGAAAAAAATGCAATAGTAAAACTATTTTAAAATCTATCTCCAAATATGTACATATTATGTTTGTTACTGTTTAATTTTCCATGATTTCACAGTCCAATAATTTGGAGGTGGAGGGGAGGGAAAATGATGCCTTTAAAGCCTCAGTTAGCAGGTGCATGCCTAGATCAAAAAAACCAGATAATTACCAAAATTTTGACTCTGCATAGAGTTATGTAGATACGTGTGACAGTGTTTAACAACACCAGAATTTGCTGCTAAATAAACCATGATTGAGTACCTATTCTGTTTAGATGAAAATATTGTGCTATAGTGACACCAAATCAGAGACTACAAAGGCCCTACTAAATACTATTTAGCTAAACTCTACAGAGTCCCAAGCCTGTAGAGTAGAGTGGTAGATCAAAGCAGAGGAAAAAGAGAATCGGATTTAAAGTTTAAAAAAAAAAAAAAAAAAAAAAAACAGACTTGAGTGACAGAGAGGTCTCAAACAAAGCACTTGATCTTCTCAGTCATTAAAATTAGAATAAATATTATACCCTTGATTTATTTCAGAAGGTTGGGATGCTTGGATGAAACTTCAAATAGGAAAGAATTTTGCAAAATATTGTATAAAACACAAGTAATTTTATTTGAGTGAACTAATGTCCTGAGAAGGTTCAACTGCTACAGTGCAAGTTCTTAACCTGAGATTCACTGATGGACCATCGTCACTGTCACCTGGGTATGCAAAACCATAAATATATCTGTCCATGGACATTTTTTGAGTGGAGGGGCCATAATTTTCATGAGTTTCTCCAAAGGATCTTTGGTTTTTCTCTTCTTTCATGCCTCACTCCCAAAATTAAATACATCATTCTAAAATACTTTGGTATCTTGACTGAACTGTGATCACATATCTTTATAAATGAAATATCCTCTTCTAATGTATATAAGTTCAGATTTCCACTTTTTGGATTTTTTTCATAAAGGCATCATGTACATTCGGAAAAATTTAAGGTTAGAAGGAAATGTGGCCCTAAACTGGTTAGTTGCATTGCTTCCATGCAAACAGGGATGGAAGGAAATGGTTTCTTAATATCTCTTCCCATCTTAAATGCTTAGTTACCTTGCTGCCCTTTATTTGAATTGATCCCTATGAATCACCTTAGAAATATCCTTGGTCCTGAAATAATAAGAACATAATGCAAACTCTTTATATAATGATGTTCACCCACAATGTTATTTAAAACATCAGAATACTGGGGGAGAAACTAAATATTCAGTAAGTGATCATATAGCCTAGGATGGAATATTATGCAACATAAAGCGATACTTTCAAAAGATTTTTAAGAACATGCTGAATGTTAATACTAATAAAGTAAGCTTAATACAAAAGGAACAATACATATAATTATGTTGCAAAATTACATGCAGTGTGTATATCTCTGTGTATATATGTATTATATATATATAATATATATATTATATATATGCATGTAATATATATTATATATAATATATATGTATGTAATATATATATATATTACATATTGCATATTGTATTCCAGCTAGCCTGAAAGCAGTTATACCAACATTAATAGTGGTTATCTTTAGGTGGTTGGATTATGGGAATTTTTTTATCTATTTAATTTTCTTTTTGTTGCTTGTTTTTCTTTTTGCTGTGTTGTCTTGTCTTCAAAATGAAAATACTTTTTTATTTCTGATTATAAAACAACTGCAAAATATCTAGGTAGTGCATAAAGACACCAAATGAAAAGCAAAAACCATTCAAAACCCCCTACTGGCAGACACTGCTGTTAACATTTTGGTGTAGTCCTTCTGAATTTATTTCTACACAAGTCCCCCTACACTCACACACATTCATATAGTACAGAAACAGAATCAAACATACATGTGCTTCATAGTCTGTCTTCTTTTAAGCTAATAGACTTTATTAGAACAATTTTAGGTTTACAGAAACAACAAACATAAAGGGCAGGGAGATGACACCACCACCCTTACGGCAGAAAGCAAAGAGAAACTAAAGAGCCTCTTGATGAAACTGAAAGAGGAGAGTGAAAAAGCTGGCTAAAAACTCAACATTCAAAAACCTAGGATCATAGCATCCAGTCCCATCATTTCATGGCAAATAGATGGGGAAACAATGGAAACAGCGGCATACTTTATTTTCTTGGGCTCCAAAATCACTGCAGACTGTAACTGCAGCCATGAAATTAAAAGATGCTTGCTCCTTGGAAGAAAAGCTATGACCAGCCTAGACAGGGTATTAAAAAGCAGAGACATTACTTTGTCAACAAAGGTCCATCTAGTCAAAGCTATAGCTTTCAAGTAGTCATATACAGATGTGAGAGTTGGACTATAAAGAGAACTGAGTGCTGAAGAATTGGTGCTTTTGAACTGTGGTGTTGGAGAAGATTCTTGACAGTCCCTGGACTGCAAAGAGATCCAACTAGTCCATCGTAAAGGAGATCAGTCCTGAATTATATTGGAAGGGCTGATGCTGAAGCTGAAGTTCCAATACTTCGACCACCTGATGCAAAGAACTGACTCATTAGAAAAGACCCTGATGCTGGGAAAGATTGAAGGCAGGAGGAGAAGGGGACAACAGAAGATGAGATGGTTGGATGGCATCACTGACTGGATGGACATGAGTTTGAGCAAGCTCTGGGAGTTGGTGATGGACAGGGAAGCCTAGCGTGCTGCAGACCATGGGGTCACAAAAAGTCAGACACGGCTGAGCAACTGAACAACAACATTCCTCCCTACACGTACACCCATTGCCTCTGCAATTAACATCTTGGCATGGTAAATTTGTTACAACTGATGAAACAATATTGGTATATTATTAAATAGGGTTTACAATAGGATTCACTCCTCTATGGTTTTTACCAAATACATAGTGTCATGTATCCACCATCAGAGGAGCACACAGGAAAGTTTCACTGTCCTAAGAGTCACCCGTGCTCCACCTATTCAGCAGTCCTCACTCCTCCCCCAAGCCCCAGCAAGCTCTGATCATTTTACTGTCTCCATGGTTTTGCCTTTTTCAGAATGTCATATAGATGGAATCATTCAGCATGTAGCCTTTCAGATCAGTTTTTTTCACCTAGCAATATACATTAAAGTTTCCTCTGTGTCTTTTCTATCTTTTTTAGGATGTGATAGTTGTTTATTTTTTTAATTGCTGAGTAACATTCCATTGTCTGGATGTACCACAGTTAATGCATCTATTTATTTACTGAAAGATGTCTGGGTTGCTTCCAGTTTTTGGCAGCTATGAATAAAGCTGCTATAAAAAGGCGTGTGTAGGTTTGTGTGCAGGCAGAAGTTTTCAACTCCTTTGGATAGACACCTAGAAGTGTGATTGCCAGTCATATGATAAGACCATGTTTGGCTTTGTGAGAACCTGCCCAACTGTCTTCCAAAATGATTGCTGTAGCCTGCATTTTAATTAAAAATTTAGTATAGACATCTTTCCATATAAATAAATAATAATTGCTTGGTATTCCATACTCTATACTATAGTTTATTTAACCATTTGTCTATTATAGGCCTCAAGGTCATTTCTAATTTCTCACTACTGCAAATGATGCTGAGATAAACATTCTCATACATACATCTTTGACCGCATGTTTAGTTATACCCGGGGGAAAATCTGAGAAAATGTGTAAAGCATATACAGTTCATATGTAGTTCTGAGGAAAGATTATACAAGTTTACTCTCCCACTAGAAGTAAATGAAAATGCTGTTTCCCCTTTGTCTCTCATAATTAATCCTCTTCAACCTTACGAATCCAACAAGTAATAAATTGCTTCTCAATGTGTGTCAGCTTATCTTTTTTTAATAGCTCAAGAGGTTCAACACTTTTTCAACTTTGTTGATTATTTCCATCTCTTTCTTTGTTAATTCTGTTCATATTCCTTTCACTTGTGCTGTTTGAATATGCAAAAAACATTGTTTTGCTTCCTAAAACTCTTTATATATCTTATTTCTGCTTTATAATAAGTAGTTTATAAGAATATGTACTATCAGTTTAACCACTGTTAAGAACAAGGGGAAAGAAACATAACATTAAATGTATATACAAATTTCAGGAGGGGTGAAAAAAATAGGAAAAGGAAATTCAGTGTTTCTGTGATGTGTGTTGTTTTAAAACAACTAATGTAACTTTCATAAGTGAGGATTTTTTTTTTGTTTATTTTGTCTTGTTTTGCTACATTAAACTTTCATATGGTCAACTCTGTGGACCTTCTATTTTGTTTTCTGCTTTGTTATCACATTTTAACAGGCTTTCTCTAGTCAAAGCATTTGAGTACAAATATATTTACTTAAATATTTACCCTGTGTTTTAATGTATATAGGCTGTGCTGTGCTCAGGTGTTTCAGATTCTTTGCAACTCTTTGGATTATAGGGCTGTGGCTCCTCTGTCCATGGAATTTTTCAAGCAGGATAGCTGGAGTGGGTTGTCACTTCCTCCCCCAGGAGATCTTCCTGAGCCAGGGATTGAAACCGCATCTCCTGCGGCTCTTGCTTGCAGGCAGATTCTTAACCCACTGACCCACCGGGTATGTATTTCAACATTAAAGTCTTCAATCCATTTGCAATTTTTGTCTATAAAGGTAGGATCTCAACTTTTTTTTTTTTTTAACAAATATCTAGCAAATTGTTACAACACTGTTTATAAACAGCTGATCTTTTTGGCCACTTTATCACATGCTAAATCTTCACATATATTTGGGCCAATTCCTGAACTCAATATTTTGTTGCATTTTTTCCCCCTGTGGCTCTTTGAAGCTAAGACCACACTGTTTTAATTACTGTAGCTTTTAATATCCCAGATAACCCCATGACTCACCTCCTGCAGGTCTTTACCCAAATACCACCTTTTCTGTGAGATCCTTCCCAAGCAGCCTACTTACAATGGCAGTTTCCCTCTCCCCTCTCCCCTGCCCACCTCCTGCCACAATGCAGTCTCTTCTTTGCTTTATTCTCCTCCTTAGCACATGTCTCCATCTGACATCCTAAGTGTTGTATTTATTCATTTGCTTATTATCTGTAATCTCTAAACTGAGTCCTACAAGATGACAAGTTTCATGAGAACAGGGATTTTATTCTCTTGTATTCACTTTTGTATCCCCAGTGCCTGGAACACCGACAACAAAAGAATAGATTCTCAAAAATATTTGTTGAATGAATGACTATCTGGTAGAGAAAAACATACTACATACAACCACTACTCTTTTTTTTATTTTTTTTTGACTTCACTAATTCTTTTTACGCAACCATTCTTCCATGAAATATAGTATTAGATGGACCAGGTCAAAACAGAAAACCCATGAAATTTTGATTAGTCTCAATTCAGTTGCTCAGTCCTGTCCAACTATTTGCAACCCCACGGACTACAGCATGCCAGGCTTCCCTGTCCATCACCAACTCCCAGAGCTTGCTCAAACTCATGTCCATCCAGTCAGTGATGCCATCCAGCCAACTCATCCTCTGTTGTCCCCTTCTCCTCCTGACTTCAATCTTTCCCAGCATTGGGGTCTTTTCCAATGAGTCAGTTCTTCGCATCAGATGGTCGAAGTATTGGAACTTCAGCTTCAGCATCAGTCCTTCCAATATAATTCAGGATTGATCTCCTTTATGATGGACTAGTTGGATCTCCTTGCAGTCCAAGGGACTCTCAAGAATCTTCTCCAACACCACAGTTCAAAAACATCAATTCTTCAGCAATCAGCTTTCTTTGTGGTCCAACTCGCACATCCGTATATGACTACTGGAAAAGCCATAGCTTTGACTAGATGGACCTTTGTTGACAAAGTAATTTCTCTGCTTTTTAATATGCAGTCTAGGTTTGTCACACAAGCAGCCTGGGTGGCTCAAATGGTAAAGCATCCGCCTACAATGCAGGAGACCTGGGTTCAATCACTGGGTTGGGAAGATCCTCTGGGGAAGGAAATGGCAACCCACTCCAGTACTCTTGCCTGGAAAATCCCATGGATGGAGGACTGTGGTAGGCTACAGTCCATGGGGTCGCAAAAAGTCGGACACAACTGAGCGACTTCGCTTCCGCTTTCAGGTTGGTCATAGCTTTTCTTCCAAGGAACAAGTGTCTTTTAATTTCATGACTGCATTCAACATCTGCACTGATTTTGGAGCCCAAGAAAATAAAGTCTCTCACTGTTTCTATTGTTTCCCTATCTATTGGCCATGAAGTGATGGGACCAGATGCTATGATCTTAAGTTTTTGAACACTGAGTTTTAAGCCAGCTTTTTCACTCTCCTCTTTCAGTTTCATCAAGAGGCTCTTTTGTTCCTCTTCAGTTTCTGCCATAAGAGTGGTGTTATCTGCATATCTGAGGTTATTGATATTTCTCCCGGCAATCTTGATTCCAGCTTGTGCTTCCTCTAGCCCAGTGTTTCTCATGATGTACTTTACATATAAGTTAAATAAGCAAGGTGACAATATAGAGCCTTGAGATACTCCTTTTCCTATTTGGAACCAGTCTGTTGTTCCATGTCCAGTTCTAACTGTTGCTTCTTGACCTGCATACAAATTTCTCAGGAGGCAGGTCAGGTGGTCTGATATTCACATATCTTTAAGAATTTACCACAGTTTTGTTTTGATCCATACAGTAAACATCTTTCCTTTTCTCCTTTGCTTTTTGCTTCTCTTCTTTTCACAGCTCTTTTAAGGCCTCCTCAGACAACCATTTTGCTTTTTTGAATTTCTTTTTCTTGCGGATGGTCTTGATTCCTGTCTCCTATACAATGTCATGAACCTCCATCCATAGTTTATCAGACACTCTGTCTATCAGATCTAGTCCCTTAAATCTATTTCTCACTTCCACTGTATAGTCATAAGGGATTTGATTAGGTCATACCTGAATGGTCTAGTGGTTTTCCCCACTTAGAATAGCAAGGAGCAATAAGGAAGCCTTCCTCAGCTATAAATGCAAACAAATAGAGGAAAACAATAGAATGGGAAAGACTAGAGATCTCTTCAAGAAAATTAGAGATACCAAGGGAAAAATTCATGCAAAGATGGGCTCAACAAAGGACAGAAATGGTATGGACCTAACAGAAGCAAAAGATATAAAGAAGAGGTGTCTGTATTACACAGAAGAACTGTACAAAAAAGATCCTCACAACCCAGATAATCACAATGGTGTGATCACTCACTCACCTAGAGCCAGACATCCTGGAATGCGAAGTCCAGGATGGACTAAGTGGGCCTTAGGAAGCATCACTACAAACAAAGCTAGTGGAGGTGATGGAATTCCAGTTGAGCTATTTCAAATCCTAAAAGATGATGCTGTGAAAGTGCTGCACTCAATATGTCAGCAAAGAGGAAAACTCAGCCATGGCCACAGGACTGAAAACAGTCAGTTTTCATTCCAATCCCAAAGAAAGACAATGCCAAAGAATGCTCAAACTGCCACACAATTGCATTTATCTCACAGCCTAGTAAAGTAATGCTCAAAATTCTCCAAGCCAGGCTTCAGTAATACATGAACCGTGAACTTCCAGATGTTCAAGCTGGTTTTAGAAAAGGCAGAGGAACCAGAGATCAAATTGCCAGCATCTGCTGGATCATGGAAAAAGCAAGAGTGTTCCAGAAAAACATCTATTTCTGCTTTATTGACTATGTCAAAGCCTTTGACTGTGTGGATCACAATAAACTGTGGAAAAATCTGAAAGAGATGGGAATACCAGACCACCTGAACTGCCTCTGGAGAAAGCTGTATGCAGGTCAGGAAGCAGCAGTTAGAACTGGACCTGGAACAACAGACTGTTTCCAAATAGGAAAAGGAGTATCTCAAGGCTGTATATTGTCACCTTGCTTATTTAACTTATATGTAAAGTACATCATGAGAAACACTGGGCTGGAGGAAGCACAAGCTGGAATGAAGATTGCGGGGAGAAATATCAATAACCTCAGATATGCGGATGATACCACCCTTATGGCAGAAAGTGAAGAAGAACTAAAGAGCCTCTTGATGAAACTGAAAGAGGAGAGTGAAAAAGTTGGCTTAAAGCTCAACATTCAGAAAACTAAGATCATGACATCCGGTCCCATCACTTCATGGCAAATAATTGGGGAAACAGTGGAAACAGTGTCTGACATTATTTTTTTTGGGGGGGGGGCTCCAAACTCACTGCAGATGGTGACTGCAGCCATGAAATTAAAAGACGCTTACTCCTTGGAAGGAAAGTTATGACCAACCCAGACAGCATATTGAAAAGCAGAGATATTACTTTGCCAACAAAGGTCCATCTAGTCAAGGCTATGGTTTTTCCAGTAGTCATGTATGGATGTGAGAGTTGGACTATAAAGAAAGCTGAGTGCAGAAGAATTGATGCTTTTGAATTGTCGTGCTAGAGAAGACTCTGGAGAGTCCCTTGGACTGCAAGGAGATCCAACCAGTCCATCCTAAAGGAGATCCATCCTGGGTGTTTTGATCATCAGTTCTGAAGGAGTGATGTTGAAGCTGAAACTCCAATATATTGGCCACCTCATGCAAAGAGCTGACTTATTGGAGAAGACCCTGATGCTGGGAAAGATTGAGGGCAGGAGGAGAACGGGACAACAGAAGATGAAATGGTTGGATGGCATCATCGACTCAATGGACCTGGGTTTGGGTGGACTCCAGGAATTGGTGATGAACAGGGAGGCCTGGCATGCTGCAGTTCATGGCTTCACAAAGAGTGGGATGTGACTAAGTGACTGAACTGAACTGATCCAGTCAAAGGCTTTGGCCTAGTCAATAAAGTAGAGGTAAATATTTTTTTGGAACTCTCTCGCTTTTTCAATGGTCCAGTGGATGTTGGCAATTTGATCTCTGGTTCCTCTGCCTTTTCTAAATCCAGCTTGAACATCTGGAAGATCTCGTTTCATGTACTGTTGAAGGCTGGCTTGGAGAATCTTGAGCATTACTTTGCCAGCATGTGAGACGAGGGCAATGGTGCAATAGTAGAATGAACCATTCTTTGGCATTGCCTTTCTTTGAGATTGGAATGAAAACTGACCTTTTTCAGTCCTGTGGCCACTGCTGGGTTTTCCAAATTTCCTGGCATATTAAGTTCAGTGCTGTGACACCATCATCTTTTAGGATTTGAAATACTTCAACTAAAATTCCATCACCTCCACTAGCTTTGTTTGTTGTGATGCTTCCTAAGGCCCACTTGACTTCACACTCCACGATATCTGGTTCTAGGTGACTGATCACACCATCGTGGTTATTTGGGTCATGAAAATCTTTTTTGTACAGTTCTTCTGTGTATTCTTGCCACCTCTTCTTAATATCTTCTGCTTCTGTTAGGTCCATACTATTTCTGCCGTTTACTGTGCCCCTCTTTGCATGAAAATTTCCCTTGGTATCTCTAATTTTCTTAAAAAGACCTGTAGTCTTTCCGATTCTATTGTTTTCCTCTATTTCTTTGCATTGATCACTGAGGAAGACTTTCTTATCTCTCCTTGCTATTCTTTGGAACTGGGCATTCAGTTGGGTATATCTTTCCTTTTCTCCTTTGCCTTTCGTTTCTCTTCTTGTCTCAGCTATTTGTAAGATCTCCTCGGACAACCATTTTGCCTTTTTGCATTTCCTTTTCTAGGGGATGGTCTTAATCACTGCCCTCTTGTACAATGTCATGAACCTCTGTCCATGGTTCTTCGGGCATTCTCTCTATCTAATCTAATCTCTTGCATCTGTTTGTCACTTTCACTGTATGATTGTAAGGGAATTGGTTTAGGCCATACCTGAATGGTCTAACGAATTTCCCTACTTTCTTCAATTTAAGTCTGAATTTTGCAATAAGGAGTTCATAATCTGAGCCACAGTCAGCTCCCAGTCTTATTTTTGCTGGCTGTATAGAGCTTCTCCAGCTTCAGCTGCAAAGAATATAATCAATCTGATTTTGGTATTGACCATCTGGTGATGTCCATGTGAAGAGTTATCTCTTGTGTTGTTGGAAGAGGGTGTTCGCTCTGACCAGTTCATTCTCTTGACAAAATTCTGTTAACCTTTGCCCTGCTTCATTTTGTATTCCACAGCCAAACTTGCCTGATACTCCAGATATGACTTCCTACTTTTGCCTTCCAGTCCCCTATGCTGACAAGGACATCTTTTTTTTTTAATTAAATTTTTATTTTTACTTTATTTGACTTTACAATACTGTATTGATTTTGCCATACATTGACATGAATCCACCACGGGTGTACGTGAGTTTCCAGGACATCTTTTTTTGATGTTAGTTCTAGAAGGTCTTGTAGGTCCTCATGGATCCATTCAACTTCAGCTTCTTCAGCATTAGTGGTTGGGGCATAGACTGGATTACTGTGTTGAATAAAGTGATTATTTTAGGAAGAATTGACAGCTTTACAGTCTCAGATACTTCCAAGTAAGATTCAGTTATTTACTTTTTCAACTCTTCTTTTATACCCCTCAGTGTAGGTTAATGATTTTTTGTGTAAGGGCCCTATATATTTTATATTGATTGCTCCTAGTCATTTTGGTATGTTTTCATTATTATTCATTCACTTATTCAATAAATGTTTATTGTTGTCTCCCACATGTCAGGCACTGTTTCAGGAGCTGGGAGAGCAATAGTGAACAAAAATTGTTCTCTCCCTTCATGGTCTTTGTGTTCTAGTGAAAATGGAATTCTTTTTTCCCTTATATTTTTTAACTGGTAATATTTGGTATATAAAAGAGCTTTTGAGTTTTATGTACTTACTTTTGATCTTTTTACTAAATTCTTTTACTGCTTCTAAAAGTATTTTAAATGACTTTCTAGTTTCACCAAATAGACAAATATACCCTCAGATAGTGAAAACTTTGCCATCTCTTTCCAAACATACTTATTTCTAGTTCATTTTCTCCTTTTATCTATTAGCATAGTGAAGTTTTCTAATAGAGTCCCTGTGTTTATCCCATACTTAATATTTTGGAAATTAATTCCATTTTAACAGTCAGGAAGAAAAGGTATTAAAAATATTTTTTAATCTTAGGCCCATATAAGCTACAGAAATTTTAATTTAAGTATCAAATTATCTGATATGATTCAAATATTTGATTTGATACAATTGACATTAGCTGGGGACAGCTGATGCTAAAGTCATTTTGAGAAAATACTAATTTTTTTTCTCTTTGCTGCCAGATTGTTGATGTAGAATTAATAAAAAGAAAAGAAGACAAATTGGTTGAGGCCTAGAGGCTTAAATAATTCATTGAGTCAGCCATTGCTGAATCTATCTGTTAAAGTAAAATATAAAATCATGTTTCACCGTTGAAATTAGAAAACATTAAATCTACTTATTTCTTTTATATTTATATTTGCCTATTACTAATATAAACATTGAAATAGCTACAAATTTAATTCATATATCCAATTCCATTAAAAAAGGGTTGCCTGAGTAAAGCTTTACACCACATTTGTAAACTAAGTTTCTCTGAGTCATTTGCCCTAATAAAATAAAACAGGGATGAAGAGCAGTGATACGGCACCCATTTCTGCAGCTGAAGAAAATGAGGCTTGGCAGACCTGAGTGTCTTCCTCATGCTCGCGCCATGCACACAGAGCCCAGTCTCAAACTCTGGTTTTCTGCCTCACATGAAATATTCTCTTCACAATGCTGTCCCTTTCTTGTGGCCTTTTCTACGTAATTAGAAATACTCAAATGTGTTTCCTCACTTACCTAGGAAATTTTCTTAATTGCTACCTTTCCCTATTATTTTAGCAGGAAATTATTTTTTATAAAACTCACATGTGGCTTTTGATTTTATGGTGCCCTTTTCCTGAAGGTTCAAATAATGGACGTATGTTTGAAGAGTAAATTCTTACAACAGTCCTGCGTGAGGGGAAGCAGAAATGATGAGCCTTCTGTGATGTAAATCAACGTTCTCATTGTTAAAAAATAGATGCACTCATTCATAAGTGTCACAAAGCACTCCAAACTGAAGGAAGGAATATCTGAGTGGAACTGATAACAGCCAAGCCTGGAGAGGAAGCAAGACAGCCCGTTACCAGCTATTGAAAAGTTCCATGAAAAAAAAAAAAATGACATACAGCAGGAAATTCCTGACCAGTAGTGTAATCTCTTACATAAATGTGTTGGCAGATAAATGGATTTTTATGATTTTCACTTACGCCCACTGTTCATTGCCCCTTTACATATGTCACATTGTAACTGTACTTTAACTTCACTCTAACTCTGTTTAATGGTCTGATTCAATAAATTTTAAGTTCATCTTAATCCCTTCAAAATATTCTTGGCCCTTTGCCCAAAAGTAGGGGAAAGCGTAACTAAAATACCACAAGAAACTTGATGTAAGCTAATTCTAGGAAAAGTATATGGAGGATAAAATGCAGTAATACCCTAATTTACTATTATAGTATAGAAAATAGGCAGTGGAAATTTTAGTGTCGTGACTAAGGCCATAGCTATAGACCTATGGAACTAAAAGAGCAGAAAGTAAATGAAATAAATATGTGTTAAAATCCTGGCATATGTTAAATACTAACCTAAATGTTTTACTTACATTTTCTCATTTCACTTTTATAACAACACTGCAAAATGACTATTAGGCTTATTCCACAGAAGCATAATAGAAATTTCAAGAAGATGAAGTTATATAATCCATACCCTCCCACCTCCGCGGCAGACCTAGATTTAGTAATTCCTGGCGCTGCCACTTGCTGCCTACGCAACCCTGGGCCAAGTGTGAGCTTAACATTCCTCACTTGTAAAATGAGAATGAAGACACCTACCTCACAAGGTTACTGTGAAGACATTTAATAAACAGCAAAACTAAACACATTGGCGATTACTACTATCAACACAAATAGTTTAACTAATAAGAGAAAGTGATGGGAATTGATTTCCAAATTGTTTTCTTGGACACTTTGTTTTTCAGCGCTTGATTACTCAATACTGATCTGTGTTTTCCAGGCAAGGTCTTTCTGGTTGAGCATCAATGAATCATTTCCTTCATATTCAGATGAAAGATATGCCTGGTTAGGTCAGGTTCCACCCTGCTTTATCTTAACAATCCATACATTGCAGGTAAGCAAACAATTAAGATTGTTAAGAATTTCACTCCTAGGAGACCAAGATTCCCTCTCTGCAGATATTTCCAGCACAAAAACGGGAACTGTAGGGTCACTGACCTACTGACACTGAGTCTACCATGACAAGTTCTATGCCAGTAAAGTGAGAGGCCAGGGAAGTGATTCCAGTATTTCTGCCTTTCATGTGAACTAAACTCAGTTTGCTAATGAAATCTCATGTAGCTCTACAACATAAATGACAGATAATAACAGCAATATTTTATCAAAATATTTTATTGGTCCAAATTTGTCACATACATTTATTATAAAATTAATAAAGGAAAATGGCACGTTTTAAGGAACACAAAAAATTTTGACATTGGAGATTATTCATGATACTGATATACATCTTAACGCTCAGTGCGCCAAAATTTCATTGTGTTTTGTTTACACAAAATTGAGATGTCTGATTCACAAGTAATTGCAGATGAGAACAGTTTATGTTAGTTGGTTTTTGGTTTGGTTTGTTTTTGTGGTGACTGTAGGTTTGGATGTTTTGTTCTGTGTTCATATTTAACAGTTTATATTGCTTTTCTATTAAGCAATTAGCCAGAGAGACTTTATTTGAAAATGTGCGCAGGTGTAAGTTACTAGCCATACAGTGTAAGATCACCATAATTAATATTGCTCTGAAGGTCTATGTCAATAAAATAATTGTTTAGGTGGAGAACTCAAGAGAATCAGCTGAAAAACTGTTACAAACAATGAAGATTTGTATGGTGAAAAATGTAATATGGAAAAATCAAGTTTTCATATACACAAACAACAACCAGAAGATGCAATAGAGGAAATCACTCTATTTACTGAAAAAAAGGTTAAAATTCTTCAAGATAAACTCAATAGTTATTTTTTTAAAGACTCAAACAATTGGAAAGGCATATCATGTTTTTGGTTTAAAAGACTCAGCATCTTAAGATGTAAATTCTCTCCGAAGGTAATTTATGAATACTAGGCATCCCACTCCCAAAATTGCTAATAGGATTTTTTCAGACTAGGCAAGCCAATTTTAAAGTTCCTGTATAAAACTAAATAAGCAATAAGAGCCAGTAAAAAGTATCTAAGGAAAAATTTTTTTAAAAAAAGAATAAGGAAGGGTTGATCATACCAGTTATTAAAACTGATGGGAGAGAAGAAAGGAAGAAATGGAAGGAGGGAGAAATTTAAACATAGAATTATCTGGAATTGCACTGAACATCTCAGAAGAAATTTGCTATATTGCTTCGTTCTGTGGAACAGAATTATATGCCTTTTGTATCAGTTTTACATTTTTTTATCACTACATACATGCATGTATGAGCCATTCAAAAACTTTAAAATAACTTTAATATATAGATATAAATTGAATAAATGAAGGCTGTAATAATCTACAAAGTTAAGGGAAACATGTATCAATTGCATTTAAACACCTACAATCCATTACATGTATTAGATTTACAACCATAATCTGTGATTCGTTATACTTCTTAATAGAAAATAGTTTATAATGTGGTATATTTTGAAAGTCTTCCCTGCTGCCTCAGCAGTAAAGAATCTGCCTGCAATGAAAGAGATACGGGTTCGATCACTGGGTCGGGAAGATCCCCTGGAGAAGGAAATGGCAACCCACTCCGGTATTCTTGCCTGGAAAATCCAGTCCAGGAGGTTGCAAAGAGTTGTGCACGACTTAGCAACTAAACAACAATATTTTGAAAACTTCATCCTAGAATCTAGGCCACTCTAATATTCCAAAACCATATAACATTAAGCCATAATAATACTCAGCATAAGTATTTTCTTAATAGGAAAGAAACTAAAGGTAAGAAAGGAACCAGTTTCCATAGCTGCTGCTTTGGAAATAGGTTAAAATACAGTTTTCAATACAAATATATTACTTTTCCCCTCCTTTGTATGTCACCAGTATACAAATGTCTTTTTATAAATTTAATGGAATAAATGAGCAATTATTAAATAAGTACTTTTAAACCTTAAATTTCAGCAGCATTCCAATGATACTAGGAGGCATATAATCGCAAACCCTTAATATTAATCCTGGTACATAGAGGCATTCAAGAAATATTTGTTGAATAAACACTACTAGTATTATGTCTTCCTTAGTGGCTCAAACAGTAAAGAATCCAGAGTTTGGAGTTCGATCCTTGGGTGGTGTCAGGAAGATCCCCATGAGACGGGAAAGGCTACCCACATCAATATTCTTGCCTGGAGAATTCCTTGGACAGAGAAGCTTGGCCAGCTACAGTCCATGCTATCTTTTAGAATCCTAATGTCATTAAGTGGATTTTAAAACTGGTAATTGGGATTTTTTTTAAGGTAATGGATATCTTTTAAAGTCAATTTGAAAAGTCAAAATCATAGGAATTTCAGGGCAAAAGTAACCAGAAAAGAGTGTCCTTATTTTCAATAAATATAGCAAAAGTATTCTAATCATTCTCCAATGGTCACTTGGCCATGCTGCTGCTGCTGCTAAGTCGCTTCAGTCATATCCGACTGTGCGACCCCATGGACAGCAGCCCACCAGGCTCCACCGTCCCTGGGATTCTCCAGGCAAGAACACTGGAGTGGGTTGCCATTTCCTTCTCCAATGCATGAAAGTGAAAGGTGAAAGTGAAGTCACTCAGTTGTGTCAGACTCCTAGAGACCCCATGGACTGCAGCCTACCAGGCTCCTCCATCCATAGGATTTTCCAGGCAAGAGTACTGGAGTGGGGTGCCATTGCCTTCTCCGCATTTGGTCATGAGTAGAGATCTATTTTATTCTTTTACATAGTTACACAGTGTTCCATTCCATAAATATATCAGTGTTTGTTCAAAACCAGAGAGCACCACAAAATGTATTATTATAAAAAGGTACATTATTCTTTGCAGCGTTATAATAGTAATAGCAAAAGTCTGAAAACAGTCTAAGTATTTATCAATAGAGGACTGGTTTTGGACAAAAGCAAAAATCAAAAGTGGGACTACATCAAACTGAAAAGTTCCTGCATAGCAAAAGAAGAAAGTGAAAGAAAGTGAAGTCACTCAGTCATGTTCGACTCTATGCAGCCCCATGGACTCTAGCCTACTAGGCTCCTCCATCCATAAAATTTTCCAGGCAAGAGTACTGGAGTGGGTTGCCATTTCCTTCTCCAGGGGATCTTCCCATCCCAGGGAACGAACCCAGGTCTCCCACATTGCAGGCAGACACTTAACCATCTGAGCCACCTGGGAAGCCCCGGTGGGCAAAAGAAGCAACCAGCAAAATGAAAAGGCAACTTACAGAATGGGAAAAAAGTATTTGCAAACCATCTGATAAAGGTTAATATCCAAAATATGTAAGAAACTCATACAACTCAAAATATCGAACAATCCTATTGAAAGACAGCCAGAAGACTTGAACAGATATTTTCCTCAAGACAGCATACCAATGGCTAACAGGTGAAAAGGTGCAGATTGCTTTTTTGGAGCTGTTTATTTGTAACTCTTCCTTTCTCTTTGTACTTTAAACTCCTATGATAGGACTTTGAAATTGGTGTTGATGTTTGACTGTGCTTCTGAATAACTTATTTTTACTCTCTGATGGCATTAGATTTGGAGTGTTAGATCTACCAAAATAAAAATAACAAACTAGACTTGGGGAATATTCAGAAAAAAAAAAAAAAAGCCAAACTTTCTTCAGCCATAAAAGAGACCTTGCAACATGCAGCAACGTGGATGAAACCTGAGAGCATTGCACTAAATGAATTAAGCCAATCCCAAAGGGACAAATAGTGCATGATTTTATTCCTATGAGGTATCTAAAATAGTCAGACTCAGGTTAGAATGGAAGTTCCAGGAGATGGTGGAAGGGGAAAGGAGGCGTTGCTAAGCACCAGGTATACAGGTTGACGATGTATATGCATGCTGACTAAGTTCTGGACGTATGCTTTACAATACGATGCCTAGAGTTAACAATACTGTATTGCCCACTTTAAAATACTATATTAATATATTATACTGTTAAAATACTGTATTGCCCTCTGTTAAGAGAGCAGATCTCGTGTTACGTTTTCTTACCATACTACAATAAGAAGCCGGTCTCATTCCGGGTGCAGGGCTGCGCATATGCTGAAAGTGAGTCCAGGTGAAGGAGCAGGGGTTGCTGTGTCCATCTCCTGCTTAGTCATTGAGTGGAATGGCAGGTGAGATCACCAGCACGGATTTCTCCTGCTTTAATTTCTTTTATTTTGGTGTTATTGTTGTTGCTTTTTTCCCAAGTACATGTAGAGAACTCTATTTTTCACTTCAGATATATAGAGTAGATTTGAGTCATATTCACCTACGGTACACTTCCTGTGCAAAATTCTTCCACTTGTGTAAAATAACTAAAAGTACATAGGTGTGTGACCCTATGGACTGTAGTCCAACAGGTTTCTCTGTCCATCTAATTTTACAGGCAAGAATAGTGGCGGGGGTTGCCATTTCTTTCTCTAAGGCATATTCTGACCTGGGGATAGACCCTCATCTCTTGCCACTGTGCTACCTGGGAAGCTCTTCACATATCCACATACATACTTACCTGTACATAGACTATCTGAAGGGCCACTCAAGAAACTGGGAATACAGGTTACCTTTGCCAGGAAGGACAAGGTATTTGAAGAACTGGAGTCACAAGGACATGTTTCACTCTGTAATATTTTGGTGTTATTCAAATGTTTTACCATATATCACATTCCTTTAAAAATACAAGTGAAAATACTGTTTAAAAATGTACAAAACATCTAATGGTTTAAGATTTATTAATAGCTGTAAACTGAAGACTGATTAACCTCCTGCTAATAATGACTTACTCTTCCTCTTCCCCAGTTCTTAACTTTTGGAGCTCATAGAGTCTTTAAAAGTTTGATAAAACTAAAAACCTCCCCCAATGGAAAACAGATACATACATATACATAAACCCATGAAATGGGTTTATGAACCCTCAGTTTAAAGCTGTTACATTACATCAACACCTATCTGTGAGATTCTTGCCACAAAATGTTCAACCTGAATCTATTCATGAAGATATAATCAGATACATAAGGAATATTCTCCAATATAATCAGCCTAAATTCTTCAAAAATTCAATATCATGGAACACAGCAAAGCGAAATATAAATCTAAAGAAAATGACACACACAACTAAATACAATGGGTGAACTTTGATCAAATCATGATTTGGGGAAGAAAAGAAATCTATAAAAGATATTTGGGACAACTAGAGAAATTTGAATATGGATTCTATTTTAGATGCCATTATGGGATTATTATTTATTTTAAGGGTGTGATCATGCTTATTAAACAACCGAGGGGTGAAATCCGCCTGCAACTTACTTTATAGTTCAAAGCTATTGCACACAGTGCAAATGAATATAACTAAATGTTAGCCACTGTTAAAGGTTAGTGCCTATAGAAAAGGGTATTTTTTCACACTATTTTTCTAACTTTTCTGTCAGTCTGAAAGTTTTCTATAGAACAAGTTCCCTTCACTCTCCCATAACTGTGGCAGAGCACCATCACCAGATTTCCCCCTTCTTGCCACTCACCCATTGGGCTTTCCACCTCCAACTGTCTTGCCAAAATGCATTGTTGAGTCAAGAAATCTAGCACTTGATCCATTTCTTCCACACATATTATGAAGCATAGGCAGCATCTCACCCTCAGCCCAGGCTGCCTTTGCCTTTGTCTCTCTTGGCTAAGCCATAAGGAACTGTGCTGTTATCAACTTTATAACCCCAGGATTACAAACGCAATAAGAGGAAGCAATAAACATTTACTGAGCTGAGACTTTGGGCCAGTGTCCCTGATCTTTAGTACCTATTGTACTACTCCTTAGCAAAGTAGGTAACAGATGTCACAGGAGGATGAAACAAATGCTGAAACCAAACCCCCAAAATCAAACTCTAGGGTCGCCTCTCCCATGAGTACAGATCAAAAGAGTCTGGCTCGCAGTAGCTTTGTGCCACGTTAACAAGAGTATGGGAGCACAAAGCATGCCCCAAGTAGAATACAGTTAAGGGTTTTGCACTGCCATCTGTGCCTGCTGCTGGCTTTACCCAGCTTCCACCTGTTAGCTTTTTATTCTCCAATACTGCACTGATAGCATTTTCTGTAATGAGGGAGCCACAGAGACCATCGCTGGCAACATAAGCACCATCCTACTTTAGAGTAAATAAAACTATTTCAGGCAAATTGGAAACTAAGTGACAGAAAGTGTCACAGATGGAAGACACTGGGAACAGGAGGGGAAGGCTGTGTTGCTCATCAACCCTGAGGTCCGTGATGGAGTCGATTCTGAAATGCTGGCCATACATCCAAGCTGCCTATCGCCATGCATATGCAGAATAAGCCAGCTGAATTGCATTCCTCTTTGGGAATAAGATGTTCCTGTACTCTCCGTTACAACCAAAATCAAATCTATCCACTGCAATCGGTATTGCACTTTTTAAAAAATGTTTCCTTTTAACTTTACTCATTGCCCATTATTTTTCCTCTTCTCTTTTCCTGCACCTTCCTTTCTCTTCAGAGAAGTCTCTAGAAAGAAAACACAAGACCCTCAATCTGGGAGATCAGAGAATCTGATTTACCATCTCCAACTCCCTGCTAATACTGGAACCTTTGACCTAACTGAAGGAAGAAAGATCGTGATACATGTGTCACTGCCTAAGTAGCTTCAACTCCCACCTCTTTCTGACTTGAAATCCAATCTTCCCTGGTGGCTTAGACAGTAAAGCATCTGCCCGCAATGCAGGAGACCCAGGTTCGATCCCTGGGTCCAGAAGATCCCCTGGAGAAGGAAATGGCAACCCATTCCAGTACTCTTGCCTGGAAAATCCCATGGACGGAGAAGCCTGGTAGGCTACTGTCTGTCTGTGGGATCACAAAGAGTTGGACATGACTGAGCAGCTTCACTTTCGCTCTTGATTAAGCTTTAAAAATAAACAAAGAAATGGAGATGTTTGCAGAGTAATGGCAAAGCACACTGGCCCAAGACAGGGATTAGGAACTGGGTGAAATAATATGTTCCCTATCGTATTCTCTTTCTCACCGTCAGGTCCTTCTTCATCTTTCTGCCCTCTCCCCTTTTTTTCCCTCTTTTGACCCTCCCCACATTCTGTGCCAGTGTCAATTACTGACTGCCAAAGCTGAAGAGCCTGACTTGCTGAAACTATTTCTGTCTTGTGGAATCAAGGCTATGAGTTCCCTTCTCCTTTTCACTCCTTTGTCAGCAAGAAGGTTGAGCCCAAATTAGTCCACAGCAATCCACTGGCTCTACGTCTTCTGATGCTTGCTGAGCAGTGCACTGTTCCAGGTATAAGCAAAGAGGAGGAAGCCTCATCCTGCCTGCAAGAAGCCTCTGCTCCAGCAGAGGAAAGCATGCCTGACAACAACCAAATCTAAGGCAAGGGAGAATCACCGAGGGACAAGTGATTAAATTTCAGTGAGTTTGCCAATCCCCACCAGGAGATTATACCGTAGAAAATTTTTTTTCTACAAACACTTCAATAAACAAGAGTACAAAATAAAGATTTATTGGATGCCACACAAAAAAAATCCTCAACCTCAAAAAGCATCTCTCCTTTTTGCAAGGGGTGGGGTGTTGCACAGGAAAAATGCTTATTCTTTAGCACAAGAGGAACTAAATAGAAGATCAGAGGAACTTCTTATAAGGCTATGTTTCCACCTCTTAGTCAGGAAAAGCAACACATACCAGCATGTATCTGATGATCTCAGTGGCTCAGTATCCTTTTCCTGCGTTGGAGATAGCACCAGGATCATTCTAGTCTTAACTATGCTGTCACTTCAGTCGTGTCCGACTCTGTGTGACCCCATAGACGGCAGCCCACGAGGCTCCCCCATCCCTGGGATTCTCCAGGCAAGAACACTGGAGTGGGTTGCCATTTCCTTCTCCAATGCATGAAAGTGAAAAGTGAAAGTGAAGTCGCTCAGTCGTGTTTGACTTCTAGCGACCCCATGGACTGCAGCCTACCAGGGTCCTCTGTCCATGGGATTTTCCAGGCAAGAGTACTGGAGTGGGTTGCCATTGCCTTCTCTAGTCTTAACTATACCACTTATAATTATGACTTTTGGACAATCCAAGCCATATCGAAGTGAGGACTATTGAAAGAACTTTAAAAATATTACAAATCTCATCAATAACACCTTCATTCAGACTCAATTTGGCATGGCTATTGGTCCTGAGAGTTCCAGGAAGGTAATTTTAATAGACGAATGCTCAAGAAGATCACGGGTTGTGCCTTTCCCAAAAGATGCTACACTTAAAGCTGCATAAATTGTCTAGGGTCTCCCAGGTCATAAGAAGGGAGATTCCCTTTCCCTTCTTTTAGTTCTCCAGGAAATGAAGCGAGTTCAGAGAAAGGGGAACTGGGTTAATGAACTAAAGAAACATTTGTCTAGAGTTGGGCAACCCTGATACATGGAACTGATACATGGAAAGGGCAACACTGTTGGGAGAAGGCAGAAATCCAGCAGAGAAGGAGAGTGCCAATAGAGGCAGCCATCTGAGGTCTCTGAGGCCCCGACTATAAATAACTGCTTTCCCCCATGTTCCTGTCACCTCTTTCCAAAATGAGAGTTGGATTCCCAGTCAAAAGTTAAGCCTCAGTCCCATGCCTTCCTCTGTCTAACCTAACCTTCTCTTTCCTAATGCGATATGGTGGTGGGCCATCAATCAGCAGGAGGTCCAGAGTCAGGCGCCTCCCTGTTGGATTCCTGCCTTCTTTTTCCCAGCTTCCTGAATCTCTGAGCTGTCACTTCATCTGAAAAATGGAGCACTGATTAAGATGATGATAACTAGCAACCATAAAATAGGTACTAATCTTCAGGGGGGAAAAGTCAGGGCAGTATTAATTATTGTTAGAAGTAATAATACTTCTTCCTTTAGAGATGAAAAATTGCAATTCTGAGAGGAGTTAGCTAACTTATCCAAGGGCTAATCCCTGCCTATGCTTATAAGCGGAAGTGTTAGTCGCTCGTTCGTGTCTGACTCTTTGTGACCCCATGGACTGCAGCCTGCCAGGCTCCTCTGTCCATGGGATTCTCCAAGTAAGAATACTGGAGTGGGTTGCCATGCCCTTCTCCAGGGGATCTTCCTGACCTAGGGATTGAACCTGAGTTTCCCACATTGGAGGCAGATTTTTTACCATCTGAGCCACTAGGGAAGTCTTGGTTATAATACCTGCCTAAACAGGATACTGAAAGGGTTAACATTAGTGGGTATGCCTACTAGTGAACACTACTGACATTATTTTTGGTGCTATTGCCTTGTGTGATGATACTTTTGTTTTGTTGCTTTCCCCTCTCTCCAGATCCTGGGAGTTCTGAGGCCCATCAGGCACAAATCATGAGCCCATGCACCCACAAGTCTAAACCAAGGCCTTGGGGACAATTTTGAGCACCAGATAACAAAACTGATAAACCTTTCAGATATTTCGTTGTTGAAATATACCTGTTGAAAGTAAAATAAAAATTAAGAAAAAAAAACAGAAATAAAAACTTTTAGAGCTAATAAATCAGTTCAGTAAGCTTGCAGGATACAACAAGATCAAAATACTAAAATCAGTTGTATTTCTGTAAACTAGCAATGAACAACCAGAAAATCAGATAAACAAAATGCAAATAGATGAATAGATTTTAGTTAACAGAATAAAAAAGTTTTATAGATACGATTTCTACTTCCACATTGCAACTAACCTTCAACAAACTATCACTTTCCTAGTTTTGAAATGTCAAAGAAAAATATTTCTATCCCTCAAGGCTATTAAAATACTCCAACCCTTTCAAGTACAAAATATATATACATATATACTTTCTGAGTATGAATGAGATTATCAAGAGGCAAGGGAATGAAATTCAGTACTAATATTTCAACTCTACCTAAAAGGGTCCCCAGAGCTTGTGTTTTCTAAGAGTTCAGAATGACAAAAGCCAAGGAATATTGTCCTTATGTGTCCCACTTAGATTTCCTAAATTAAAATAATCCTGTGCCAACTTTCAACTATCCAAGCTGTACTTTTGCTCCATTCTTATCTTTCAATTCACTTTTGACTGTCATGAAATAACTACAATAAAGGTTTAAACCTCTGACATGCCAAGATGCCCATCAGATTAAACACAGCAAGCATTTAGCACACAGATGGAGAATTCCCTAAGTAATATAGAATTATGACTGCATGTCATCACTTCCTTCCTATTGCCAGCTAATATCCCCATGTCTGAAAGTGTGTCTCCAAGCTACACATCTGTTAATAATAGTGTGCTCACTGCCTTCCTTCCTCTGGTACACTGTCTGTAACCTTGACCATTTGAAGGCTGACAAAACAGGACCATCAGCATACATTTATGAAACTCTAGACATCTTGTGAGAGATTCTGTAGTTATTAAAAGCAATAAAAAGTGACAAGGATAGTTCTCGACTATAGCACTGCCTGTCAAGAGAAAAACATCGCCCTTCCCAGAAAGGACCTAGAGACATAATTAGGAGATAGAAAAGACACATTAACAAGAAGCTGGGGCAAAATACAGAAGCAATGGAAAATGCCTTCTCTCCAACTTGCCTAATTGACATCCCTCAGTCCGCATCCAAAGAGTCCAGGTAACAGTGAGGACTCCATGTCCAAAATATGCAGCGTGAAAGAACGCCCAGCCTAGTAGCCCTCCTGAAGAGGGGCCGGCAGGAGTTTCTAGGAGGAAATGTGGCTTTTCCTAAGAGCATCAGTATGAAAGCTAAAATAATGAATCCACCAGGACACCTACAAAGAACATTAAAAGAATCTAAGCTTCATAGTTCCTGAATGTCCATACCATAAACACAAATCCATACCCGCCACAGTGCTATAAACAAGTCTTGCCTGAAAGTCTCCTTCCTATTCACGTGTTTCTTCATAAAATCTGGTAGGATCTCCTTCCCTTTATCCTAGCTTTTGTCCTTGTCATTCCTGTCTGTCAGGAACAGAAAGTAAAGAAATACACAAATATATGAAATCACTCATATATGGAAGTTAATTTTTTAAATGAATACGAATGAACTCACTGACAAAACATAAACAGACAGATTTTGAAAACAAATTTATGGTTACCAAATGGGAAACTTAGGAAGTAGGGGTAAATGAGGAGCTTGGGATTAACATACACACACTGCTATATATAAGACAGAGAACCAACAAAGACCTACTAGAGCACAAGGAACTCCATTCAGTATTCTGTAATAACCCACAAGGGCAAAGAATCTGAAAAAGAATGAGTATACATATATGTATAACTGAGTTACTTTGCTGTACCTCTGAAACTAACACAATATTGTAAATCCACTATACTTCAGTAGAATTTAAAGAAAGAAGGACACAGATAAACTGGGCTCCAGATGCTTTCTCAGCTAATTGGCCCCTGAATGCTGACTTTCCTAGGATCAAAGTAAAGGTGTCCCTGGCAACCCAACTTATTAAGTCCATGTGGTACCTTAGAGACCTCTCTATAAAATGTGGGGTGTTCATGTAACCCCAACTATCCTCCCAGCGCAAACATTTTATGATTCTGGGATGCATAGTGGTGCATGAGAAGAGTCTCAGCAGCTGCCCCCACGCAGCCCTTCTCCTGATCCTCCTCATCCTAGTGGAGTGGAACCTCCCTCAGCCCGCATCCCCATTCCCGAAGGCCAGAGGCAGGGAGGTGGATGCCACTCTCTCACCTCACGGTTAGCAATGGCTACAAAGATGGAGCAGCCTTTTCCCAAATGACTCTCTCCACCTCACAGAACAATTTTACCTTCTTCACTTTAATTATCGGAGAAGGCAATGGCAACCCACTCTAGTACTCTTGCCTGGAAAATCCCATGGATGGAGGAGCCTGGTAGGCTGCAGTACATGCATGACTGAGCAACTTCATTTTCACTTCTCATTTTCATGCATTGGAGAAGGAAATGGCAACCCACTCCAGTGTTCTTGCCTGGAGAATCCCAGGGACGGGGGAGCCTGGTGGGCTGCCGTCTCTGGGGTCGCACAGAGTTGGACACGACTGAAGTGACTTAGCAGCAGCAGCAGCACTTTAATTATCAGTACCATTCACCTGCCAGCACCGTCATCTGTCCCCGCTCCTCCACCTCTCAGAAGTATGGCCTCTCAGTCACCTCATCTATGAGAGAAGGGTAGTAACGGTATCCGTTGCTATAGCGAGGATTAGACTGGTTAAC
The DNA here is from genome assembly GCF_001704415.2 of Capra hircus. NCBI lineage: Eukaryota > Metazoa > Chordata > Mammalia > Artiodactyla > Bovidae > Capra > Capra hircus. Next base: position 33,365,089 of record NC_030812.1, read on the forward strand.
ACAGGGAAGGCACTTAGTCCCTAGCACATAGTATGCACCAGGTAATAGCTGTCATTTGTATTGTTACTACTGCTAGTAGCAGTAGTGGTAAGACTAGTTCTCTCTGTCACCAACTCAAGGATTCCAACACTGTCATCTTTCCCTCCCTTATATTTGGCTCAGGGAGAATAGTTCAGATCCCCACTTAAAGAGTCTGTACTCTCAGGACAAAGCCAGTGCTCTGGGGACTTTACCGGAAGGGTTTCACTTTCTCTTGACAGGAGGCGCTGTGTGTTGAACGGGTGCTTGCCACCTCTACAGTATTAATGACTACCACGCGGGATGAGAGAATCATAAACATGTCAGCGATTTGATTCCACACGTTTACATCGTGACTCAAAGAGTCAAGGTCACAAACAATGGGATAAAGGAAGATGACAGCTCCAGGATACCAACCCCACATTTTCTCCAAATTTTCTGTATTGTGTTAAAGCTTTTTAGCATTTTAGAGCCCTATATAGTGCCTGTGTCAGATGGAGTGATTCTTCCCTAAGAATATTTTGTATTTTGAACAACATCCCAGTGAATAGATTGAATCAAGGTGATAGCAGCAAATGGCAGAAAAGTAATAGTCTAAAATTGTTCCCAAACCCAAACCTCTTCTCTCAGAATGAGGTCTGGAGCTGTGGCAAGTAGAAACCAGATCATCACTGCTTCTTCTACCCACAGTATCTAGCAATACTCAAAGGCTGTGGTTTTTTAAATTATATTTTAACTAAGGTTAAACAGATATAACAGATCCAACCATTAATTTTTATTTTTATTTTGCCAATCCAATATTTGAAATCTTTATAAGCTCTAAAATAATGATACATTCCAATCATTGAAGGTTTTCTTTTACAGGATTCTATCATCTCAACACATGTCATAAACTAATTTATCCTTGTTCGACTTAAATCTAGAGGGACATCCTGGCACCAGCCAAAGTAGATGTGGTGAGAATCACTGCCAGAGACTGGTTTACTTAACACTGTACCATTCTTGATGTATGGGGGGAGATGTGTTCAGAAATGGGTGACTAAAAAATATAATTTTCTCAAAAATTAACTATACCTTAGTGTAGATGGAGTAGAATAATCACAAGTCAAAGTGTCACCGGTGGTAGATTGATCCAGAGGCAACTCTGTTCTTAGCCCATCGCTCCCCCCAGAAAGGTCCAGACAACTCTCTCTGTGTATGGTTAGGGAGGTTCAGGTCCTACCACTGACTCTGATCGGCACCCCCAAAAGGCAGAAGACTGTACAGTGTCTTCACTCAAGTCCAGGTGTTGCAACCCATTGTGTACAACATTCCAAGTATGATGAGGAGTTGAGGGTGAGGTCTCTAGCCTAGCTAACTCGTTCCTAGTACTAACTCTGGGAGCAGGCCTCAGTCTCTGTTATAGGAGCCCCATATGGCCTCACCACTGAGGATCTGTGAGTAACTCCCTCTTGCCAATCTTCCATACATCCTCTCTCTCCTTCAGTTCTTGTCTTTCTGGAAGTTCCCATCTCTGGTCTCCTGGCCATCCGAGTGTGTTCTCAGCTATCCTCATGATCTACTCCACGTGGTTCTGCTGTGAGAAGGGGAAGATGCAGACTTCTGTGGGCGGAGGCAGTGAGGGAAGGTCCCTGACAGTGAGCTGCTCTCTGGGTAAAGCAAGGTTACACTGCCAAGGTTAATTTCCTGCTAGGACAATTGTCCTACCTTATTCAGCTACAACAGTATAGTTCTCCTTTCTGGCTTTCAGTTGTATTTCCTAAAGCTGCCTTCACTACCACACTACCCTACATAAAGCAACTGCCCCAATACTCTATTCCATTAAGTAGATTTATTTTATTATTGGTGGTTAATATTAGGTTAAATCTATGTGGGAGCTTCCCATTTGGAGCTTGTGGTAAAGAATCTGCCTGCCAATATAGGAGACTTAAGAGACATGGGTTCAATCACTGGGTTGGGAAGACCCCCTGGAGGAGGGCATGGCAACCCACTCCAGTACTCTTGCCTGGAGAATCCCAGGGACAGAGGAGCCTGGCAGGCTACAGTCCATCGGGTCGCAAACAGTCAGACACAACTGAAGCGGCTGAGCACAGACACATGCACACAAAATTTACTTGAACTCTCTTACATATGAATTGCTTCTCTCCTCACCTTCCCCCTCCCCTCAACCCCACCAGAATGTAAGCTCCATGGGAACACAGGCATCACCTCTCTCGGGATATTCACTGCTTCATGCCCAGTTCCTATCAAGGAGCCTGGTACAAGGTAGTGAGTTTCAGTTCTGCATTTTCAATTGTCGGTTAGTTTTTATCATGTGGGCAGTTCGATTACAACTTGGAAAAAAACTGAATTCAGGAAAGATGTTCTCAGAACACCTCTTCTTTATTCTTTTACCGTTCTCCCCAGCTGGAGAATTCCGTCTTCCGGGAATTAACTCTCTCCTCCTCTCTCCAGCTCCCACATTCCTATCTTCTTGCACCATTTTCCTCCTCCTCCTGCTCCATGCATCTCACTGGCACAACCCCCTTTCTGCATCTGATTGGTTCCCACCTGCAGCCTTCCTCAATCGTCCCTCCTTCACACATGTAGAAGTTACCACTGATGTGAAGCCTGTTCCTTCCCACTACAGTTAGCAGCTGTCATCTTGGGGCCTCACACCCCTGTGCCTATTGATTCACTCAGTGCCTTTTAGGTCCTTGTAGGGTTTCACACCTTCTCAAGAGTTTGATCAAAGTCATGAGTCCAAGAAAATCCATGTATTCTCACACGGATATAAAATATCAGGGCTCTGTATTTTAAACCCTTTACTGCAATATACAGTCTGAGTATTTTGCCATAGCTATTTATGGGGGACACACCTGTCTCCCTCACTAGAATGTAAGCAGTTCTAGGGCAAGTTTGTATGTTTTATCTTTTTCCTTTAATCTTGTCGTGTGTAGCACTGTGCTTAGTATGTTCTAGCTACTAAAAATTGTCTGTCTACAGACTGTCTACAGTGATATTTAGGTGTAAGGTTAACATAGTGTCTTGTAAATATCAGTCATGTAAGTAACACCTTTACAATTTTTGGCATCTCTGCTACAACTTGTCCTATTGTTTACTTACTTACCTTTTGGGGTGGCTTGTTTACAAAATGATTGCCAAAGATTCCCTCCACCCCTGAACACAAGTGCCACTAACCTCCCCTCAAATATGCAAATCTCTTTCTCCTCCCTTTGAACCTAGACTTGTCCTGTCACTTGCTTAAACCTATAAAATGGAGCATGAAGAATGCTGTATGACTTCTAGACCTAGAGTATAAGAGATTTTGCAGCTTTTTTTTTCCCCACTGTCTCGGGGGCCAGGCACAGTATAAGAAAGCCCCGGCTAGACTACAGATTGATGAGAGACCACACAGAAGCGGGATGAGCCAAGTGCAGTCACCCCAGCCGGGCTACCAGACTCATGTGTGAAGCCATCTTAGACCTTCTCAGCCAGTTCAGTTCAGTTCAGTCGCTCAGTCGTGTCCGACTCTTTGCGACCCCATGAATCGCAGCATGCCAGGCCTCCCTGTCCATCACCTTCTAGTCCCAGTCAAAATCTCAAGCCATAGGAATGATCCCAGCAGGCAGCATATGAAAAAGAAGAACAGCCCAGCTGAGCCCAGTCAATTCACAGTCCCAATAAGTCATTGCTTTTTAAGCCACTATGTTTTGGAATGGTATGTTAACACATCATCAATAAACAACTTTAAATGAAGAACAGACCTCTTAGAACTCCTTTAGAAGGTTTTCTCTGCTGTCTAGGACTAATTTTGAAACATGTTTTCTACTGCTCAGACTGAACTCTGAATGGGTATTTAATCTGAAATTTGTGCCTAGTAAAATGTTTGGGGTGCAGGGGAGCATCAAGTTCTTCCTCCAATATGTTCTATGTGTATATTCATCAATGTCTGCCTGGACAGGCATTTTCTGTCTGTGCCCGCTTAGGTCAATGTTGAATATTTTAAATGGTGTGGGGTTTATTGACATACTGCATAAAGCAGTCTCGCAATGCCCTTCACACCCGGGGGCTTGGGGCCTCTCCTGGGCATGAAAGTGCTGCTGTTGATATGTATGCTTTCCTCACTGCTTCTTCCTTAATCCTATTCTTCCAAGATAGTGATTTTGTTTCTCTCTGGAACATAAATTCAGTGAAAAACAGACACCACTAAAATGTTAGTAATTTCATCAGAATTTAAAAAAAAAAAACAAAAAACTTTCTTACTTTCTTTAGCCATGCTATAAAGTGAGTGAGCTAAAGTTTCCTCTGTTCAAAGTTCTTGAAGGTTTGACATTTAAATTTCTTCTAAAATAGTTTTTGCATGAAAAACCAAGAAAGGGAGGATTGTGGTTTGTACCTTGGCATGGGATTTTATACGAGTGGGACAGAAACAGAGCAGTGGTGTTAAGCTGTCTGCAGCATTTTCTGGCACTGCTCTGGGCAGCAGTGGCCCAGTGTCCAAACAAGCACATAATTCATATGACTAATTCTAGCTTTTGCCTAGTCCTCCACTTCCACCCCTACCCCCACCAGACGATCAACATATATGGAACACTTAGCAAAGCCGTCATCTCATTCCACCAAAATGATGGATTCTCCCCATACCCATGCCTTAGCTTCTCCACAAAGAAGGGGACCTTTGCGGCAATGAGCAGCAAAGCAAAGTGAGCACCCATGCAGAACCTTCTGTGAGAGCAGAGAACTAAACGTCTTTCATTCCGAGACATTTTCCTGGGGTATGCTTCTGAGTGAAAGTCGCTCAGTTGGTCCGACTCTTTGTGACCCCATGGACTATACAGTCCATGGAATTCTCTAGGCCAGAATACTGGAGTGGGTAGCCATTCACTTCTCCAGAGGATCTTCCCAACCCAGGGATTGAACCCAGGTCTCTGGCATTGCAGGAGGATTCCTTACCAGCTGAGCCAAAATATCTTATTTACATACACAATCATATAGGCATATATATATATACACACACACACATATACACAAACACTCTACCATTTTTTTTCTAAACACTTGTATTCTAAACTCTAATTTTTAAGGACTTTTTAAGTGTCATCTAAATACACTCCTTATTACATGTGTCCTATTCCAGTACCTGAAATGCCCTTTTCATTCATCTATAGCACTGAACCTTGTTAATAACACCTCATTACAATTAGGAGTTTGAACGGATCAGCCGTGACCTGACACCATTGTTTACAGAGACTGAACACGTGTGTATTAATATGTGTAACAGAAAACGCCTGCTGCTTGGAATGTACAGTGCATCTGACACAATGTAGCAAATTTTGAGGAGTGCATCCCTGTGGGTGCTGCTCAGTCATGTCTGACTCTTTGTGACCCCCATGGACTGTAGCCTGCCAGACTCCTCTGTCCATGGAATTTTCCAGGCAAGAATGCTGGAGTGGGTTGCCATTTCCTTCTCCAGGGAAACTTCCTGACCCAGGGATCAAACCCGCATCTTTTGCTTCTCCTGAATTGGCAGGCGGGTTCTTTACCAGCTGAGCCATCAGAGAAGCCCCATTTTGAGGAGAATGCGTCATAAATAAGGTAATGCCAGAAGCACGCTAAAGCCCTACCTCCCGGGCCCCCAAAAATGATGCCAACGACAGTGCTTGGAAGAGCAGGAGAGTTGTTTTCAGGCCAAACCCTCATACCTTGTTTCTGAGAGTTTCTTCCAGAAGAGAACCAAGCAAATGTAGGGGTGTGTGTGTTTTCCTGAGTTGAGATAGAAAGTTCTAGAAGTAGATGTTTGGTGGTGCTTGCCATGCCAACACAGAAGCCGAATAAAGCAAGGTACGTAAGAAGAGGGTTACACCAGAGGACCTGGAATGGTTCCTTCCAAGTTCAAAAGTCTGCTCTCCTTCTAGGGGCAACTGAACGAGCATTAAAAGACTGCTTCTCCCCAGATCTAAAACGCGAAAGGAAAAAGTGGAGCATCTACTGAAAAGTGGTGGAAGACTGAGCAGGCAGGGAGGTGCCGCCCAAGCGCAGTCCCTCAGAAGCTATGGAGAGTGGGAGCCTCTGGAGTGCTCTGAGACTCCACTCAGCATATGGGGCATGTATCCCCATCTCCTCCACATACTGGCACCCCCTCCACATGATGAAGAAACATGTGGTAGTCTGCATGGACTTGAACTTACACAATCACCCCTGGGGTGGGCCCCAGTGCAGACAGGAGTGGGAGAAAGATGTGGAATCTGAATCTTTGGAAGTAAAATCTCCATTCTTTGTCTCCTCCATCCACACTGATGATGGTGCGGAAGAACCCAGAAACAGTCAAAGTGTGTGGGTCAGTTCTCTGCTCTACAGTTTACTCGCAGATGACCTTGTGTCAGTAACTAAATTGGTCCGAGTGCAAGTCTTTTCTTTTTCCATTATGGTTTATAGCAGGATATTGAACACAGTTTCCCGTGCTATACGGCAGGACCTTGCTGTCTATCCATTCTATATATAATAGTTTGCATCTGTTATTCCTGTACTCCCAGTCCTTCCTTCCCCCATCCATGCTTCCCCTTGGCAACCGCAAGTCTGCTCTCTATTTCTCTAAGTCTGTTTCGGCTTCATAGATTGGCTCCTTTTGTCATATTTTGGATTCCACATATAAGTGATATCATATGGTATTTGTCTTTGTCTGACATACTTCCCTCGGTGTGTAATCCATGTTGCTGCATATGGTGTTATTTCATTCCTTTTTATAGCTGAATAATATTCCATTGTATTTATGTACCACGTGTTCTTTATCCATTCATCTGTGGAGGAGCAGTTGGGTTGCTTCCATGTCTTGACTATCGTAAATAGCGCTGCTGTAAAATAGGGGTGCATGTATCTTTTCAAATTATAGTTTTACCTGTCTAGATAGATGCCCAGAGGTGCGATCACTGGATCCTGTGTGAGCCCAAGTCTTTTAAACTGCAAAATGGACAAAAGGGTAGTATTTGCTTAAACAAATTGCTGAGAATGAGCCCAGGCCAGGGAACAGCCCCTGGACTCGTGTGCCTATGAGAGGAGGGGCAGAGAGGTGGACCTTCACAGACAGCACATGTGCGCATGGGACAGAGGCCAGCAAATGGCACCTCAGTCTGTCAAATACATCAGCTGCTGGCCAGAGTCCACACGAGCAACACTGAGTGGACGTCTGGGCCTCCCCCAGCACAGGGCCCTCTGTGCCCACAACCCTGCCTCACCCTTGCGGCCATAACTGACCGCTTCCTGTCTCTGCCACTGTGCACTGGGGCCCAGTCCCTCTCACCTCCTCCAAGATAATGCTCCAAATTGTATACTCACTCTTGCATCACTGAGCTGTTACTCTCTATTGAGTCATTCCCAGCACACAAATGTGCTGTCAGAATCTCTCCCACTTAATAAAATTGTAAAACGTTCCTGGTCCCATATCCTCTTTCAGCTACCACTCCATTTCTCTTCCTTTTAAGAGTAAAACTCCTGTAAAGAGTAGCCTTAGAGCCTGCCTCCTGTCCAGCTCCTCCTATTCCTTCTGGAATCCATCCCAAACTGCTCTCGGCCTTGTTACTTCATCAGCATAGTTCCTCAAAATCACAGATGCCCTCCACATTGCTATACCCAGGGTTAGCTCCCAGCCCTCCTCTCACCCACCCCATCAGCTACACACTGGAGGCCTGCTTCTTTCTGAAAACACTTGATTCACTCACCTTCTGGGACTTCAACTTAGAACCTTAGAATGGTATTCTAGCTCACTCAGAATAAAAACCTTAGAATGGCTTTAAAGGCCTTTTTGGAGTCCTCTTCTGGGAATGGTCTTCTAGATAACCACTAAACTTCTTCCCTCATCTGCATTAGTTCAAATGTTACCTTATCAACCTGAGGGTCTTTCCCTGGGTAAAATAACTGCCTCCCTTACCCACTCCTTCCCTTGTGCCGTGCCGTGCTGTGCTGTGCTAAGTCGCTTCAGTCCTGTCCAACTCTGTGCGACCCCATGGATGGTAGCCCGCCAGGCTCCTCTATCCATGGGATTCTCCAGGCAAGAATACTAGAGTGGGTTGCCATGCCCTCCTCCAGGGGATCTTCCCAACCCAGGGATCAAACCCACATCTCTCATGTCTCCTGCATTGGCAGGCAGGTTCTTTACCACTATCACCACCTGGGAAGCCCCTCCTTTCCTTACCAGAAGATTAATATTACAATTGCCCTTGTAATATATCTTATATAATTACACAGTTACAGGTTAATCTCATTTACATTAACTGGGTTTGTCCACTGCCCTATCCTCAGCACCTACAGCACTGTCTGCCCATAGTAGGGATCCAGGTATTTAGAAAAGTAACTGAATGAAAGAATTCTAAGCCCTGGAAACAGGACAGAAGCTATGCACATAACCAGCCTTCAGCGTTTAGTGAGAGAGGAAAAGTTGTCAGAACAGGGCTAGGGCCGTAAACAGTACACCCTGTTTATACTGCGGTACGTAGAGCTCTCCCTGACCAAAGATGAGGCAGGACAAAAGCAATTTGATGCCTTTGAAAATATTTCGCAGTACCAGGGAAAATGTCGATGTCTTTGGTGTCCTAAATAGAGGTGTATGAAAACAGGATCTCCATGAAATCAGAGGACAGATATTTAAGAATGAATAGATTACAATGAAAGGAAAAAAACAGAATGAAAAAAAAATATGCAAGGGAATTCAAAATGCCATATCAGAATGAAAGTCTTCCCCTGAAGTAATAATGATTACATTTGGTCCTGCACAAAATCACCTGTAGGATAACTTGAGTACCTCTTCTGAAACGCAGCACAAAGGCAAAAGAATGCATGAACAAGAATAAAAGAAATTTTCCAATATATTAACAAGGTTAGAATCTTCAGCGATTTTTTTCTCCTTCTATATAATTTTTTCTATTTCTAAATTTTCCATAACATATGTGTAGAATTATAATACAGAAGAAGGGGAAAGAGAAAAAATTATATATATATCTTAAATTGTTTGTTCATAGTCTTTGGGTTTTTTGAGAGAGCAGGAAATTATTCCCTATCTGACTATGCCCCTGCAGTCTAATAATGCAATTCTTCCCCACTGCACCCACTCAGTATTCTTGCCTGGAGAATCCCAGGGATAGAGGAGCCTGGTGGGCTGTAGTCTAAGGGGTCACACAAAGTCGGACACGACTGAAGCAACTTAGCAGCAGCAGCAGCAGCAGCAGCAGCACTCAACTACTTGATTCAGAAGTGGCCATGAAATTTATTCTAGTAGTAATTACTGTAGGACTTGGCTCTTTTAATATGGCTAGATCTCAGGAAGGTCCCAATACTCGGAGTAAAACTAGGAGCACTGAGAAATCATGAAACTGGGAACACTTTATTTCATAATCCTCTGTTTGTCATAGTAATGGGTATACAATCATTTTGTTTAAATGCCTGTTAGGATGGAGAGTGAGAATTCCACTTAAATGTACACATTTTAAGTAAGGGATAAAAAATATTCTCGAGCTGCTGGAACTAAATGAGTGTTAGAGCTTTGATGAAAACTCTGCCCCGAGATCCTAGAGCCCTAGGTGGCATTGACTGCTTTGGGCATGTTTCCAAGACTGCAGTTAGGGTTTTCAAACCTCCATTGGCTCTGCTAGTACGTAGTGCTATTTCTTTCCCTCCTTCCCCAAATTTGCAAGCTTGTTTCTTCTTAAATGTGCCATGAGGTGATGCATGAACGCATTTTATTTCCTCAATGGAAATGTAGATGCTGCACAGCTGTTAGACTTGAAATCACCAGGTGGTACTTGGCATGAACGAAGATGCTGTTGCCAGGGTAACCACACATTTTTCCAGCTATGGGAAGAGCTGCCATGTTTTCTATGCTCTTAGGAATGTATGTTATAAAAGGACTGGCTTAGTGTATATGAATATCTACTATTTTAAAAGAGCTCCCATTTCTTCATAAACCAGTGGAATGGAATTTTTTTCATCTGCCTTTCTCTTTTTAAATTGACTTTTATTGGAGGATAGTTGCTTTACAATGTCATGTTAGTTTCTGCTGTACAGCAAATGAATTAATGCCCAAATCATCCAGCCCAAAACTTTTATCTTTTGGGGGCATTAGGTCTCATTTTCCTTTGCCAATAGAATTGTCAAGGATCCAGTTATAACTCATATTTTATGCTACCCATAATGTACTGGTGCATCTCATTTCATGCATTAGATAGATTCATTTTAAATATGCAATTAGAGCTCAGTATTCATACCAATGTGAATTCTATGCAAAAATACATTTACAGAATTACTCAATTCATCAGTTATGAAAATCATTATTTCCATTCACAGTAGATTCTCAGCGATATAGAGGTTAATCTTCTGAGTTCCCCAAAGTTGCAATGGAGTTGACAAACTTTTAGGACAGTTTGGGACCACCCTGGCAAGGAAGAAGCAATTCCTCAACACCCAGAACAAAGAAAAAGAAGTCAAAAACATACATTTTCTTCCTTCCTCCCTCCTTCCACCCCTCCTTCCTTCTCTCCTGTAAGTTCTATACACTGAGCTCCTATGTGGACTATGGTTGGTACAGTGGGACTTCCTCCATGGATTAAACCCAGCAATGCAGATACAGGTAGTATGACAGGCTCATCTTCAACTGTACTACATTTTGTCAAAGTGTTTTCCAAAATGGTAATACCAGTGAAATTCTCCCACAAGCAATGCCTAAGATTTCTCTTTGTCCTGCATCCTCACCAACACTTGCTCTCTGGTGGGACCAGACTTCAGACAGTTTTCACGTTGCATTACCCTGATCACCACGTTCTCGCGATTACTAGCCATGGGGGGTGATCTTTTCTGTGCACTACCTGGTCTTATCATTTCCCCATTTTTCTATTGGGTTGTCTTCTCCGTATTGATTTTGAGGGATTATTTATATATTCTGGGCATGAATTTTTTTATGTTTAAATCTCTTTCTTACTTGCTCATTTGTCTTTCACTTGAGTCTTTTGGTTACAGAAGGATCTAATTTTAACACAGTCAAGTTTATTTACCCAGTCCGTACATTGTTTAAGAAATCTCTACTTATCCCAAGTTCATAAAATATTTTCTTTTAGATGTTTAAAACATACGATTTTCACATTTAAGCCTTTACTCTGTCTATAATTGATGTTTATGTATAGTATGATTTAGGAATCTAATGTTACTTTTTTTCCTGTTATAACAAAATCCATTACTGAGCCATCAAACTTTCTCCAATGTGACCTCTCATATATGCCAAGTTTTGAACCTGGTCTATACATATATAAAAACTTGATATGTGTAGATGAGGTTCTAAACTTTACATTCTATGCACAAGCATAAATATCTAAGCCTTTGCCATTACTATTCTATCCTTATTACTACAGCTTCATAGTAAGTTTTCGTATCTACTAAAGTAAAATTCTGCACTTCTTTTAAAGCAAAATTCTATTATTCTTCAAAATTATCTTAACTATTTTTGGCTTTTTGCTCTCCTGTGCAAAATTTAAAATTATTTGTTGAACTGCTATTGTCCTCATGAGCATTTTATGCTATGGATTGTACAGCTGATTTTTACAAACAAAGGTTAAATAGATATATACCATCTGATCAGTGGGAGCTTAAATACTAATAAGTTACATATACACATTTGAAAAGTGCCATATCCTCAAATCATATTAAAAAACGATTGCTGTAAAACATTGGTTAATTGTGAATATTGACAGATGTTGGGTCTTTCATCGATATGAGACTTGGCCACCTCACTCTGCTTTATATAATGGCAATCATGACCAGCGATTCTTTCCCCTCCTGACTAGTGTCAGTAGCTGGCAGCAGCTTCTTCAGTTCCTGATGACACAGGAGAAAGTCCCAGCACTGTTTCACTGGCCAGTGTGCAAGGCGAGATTGGAGAATGTCTCACTTCAACTATACTGCTCCCCGGCACTGCTCCAAACTGCTTGCCCTTCAGAGTCCTCACATTCTGAGATAGGATTCTTCTTTTTTTTTAATTTTTTAATTTTTTTTTATTTTTTAAATTTTAAAATCTTGAATTCTTACATGCGTTCCCAAACATGAACCCCCCTCCCACCTCCCTCCCCACAACATCTCTCTGGGTCATCCCCATGCACCAGCCCCAAGCAAGCTGCACCCTACGTCAGACGTGGACTGGCGATTCAATTCTTACATGACAGTATACATGTTAGAATTCCCATTCTCCCAAATCATCCCACCCTCTCCCTCTCCCTCTGAGTCCAAAAGTCCGTTATACACATCTGTGTCTTTTTTCCTGTCTTGCATACAGGGTCGTCATTGCCGTCTTCCTAAATTCCATATATATGTGTTAGTATACTGTATTGGTGTTTTTCTTTCTGGCTTACTTCACTCTGTATAATTGGCTCCAGTTTCATCCATCTCATCAGAACTGATTCAAATGAATTCTTTTTAACGGCTGAGTAATACTCCATTGTGTATATGTACCACAGCTTTCTTATCCATTCATCTGCTGATGGACATCGAGTTAGTAGAAGGAAAGAAATCTTAAAAATTAGGGCAGAAATAAATGCAAAAGAAACAAAAGAGACCATAGCAAAAATCAACAAAGCCAAAAGCTGGTTCTTTGAAAGGATAAATAAAATTGACAAACCATTAGCCAGACTCCTCAAGAAGCAAAGAGAGAAAAATCAAATCAATAAAATTAGAAATGAAAATGGAGAGATCACAACAGACAACACAGAAATACAAAGGATCATAAGAGACTACTATCAGCAGTTGTATGCCAATAAAATGGACAACGTGGAAGAAATGGACAAATTCTTAGAAAAGTACAATTCTCCAAAACTGAACCAGGAAGAAATAGAAAATCTTAACAGACCCATCACAAGCATGGAAATTGAAACTGTAATCAGAAATCTTCCAGCAAACAAAAGCCCAGGTCCAGACGGCTTCACAGCTGAATTCTACTGAAAATTTCGAGAAGAGCTAACACCTATCCTCCTCAAACTCTTCCAGAAAATTGCAGAGGAAGGTAAACTTCCAAACTCATTCTATGAGGCCACCATCACCCTAATACCAAAACCTGACAAAGATGTCACAAAAAAGGAAAACTACAGGCCAATATCACTGATGAACATAGATGCAAAAATCCTTCACAAAATTCTAGCAATCAGAATCCAACAACACATTAAAAAGATCATACACCATGACCAAGTGGGCTGTATCCCAGGGATGCAAGGATTCTTCAATATCCGCAAATCAATCAATGTAATTCACCACATTAACAAATTGAAAAATAAAAACCATATGATTATCTCAATAGATGCAGAGAAGGCCTTTGACAAAATTCAACACCCATTTATGATAAAAACTCTCCAGAAAGCAGGAATAGAAGGAACATACCTCAACATAATAAAAGCTATATATGACAAACCCATAGCAAACATTATCCTCAATGGTGAAAAATTGAAAGCATTTCCCCTAAAGTCAGGAACAAGACAAGGGTGTCCACTTTCACCGCTACTATTCAACATAGTTCTGGAAGTTTTGGCCACAGCAATCAGAGCAGAAAAAGAAATAAAAGGAATCCAAATTGGAAAAGAAGAAGTAAAACTCTCACTGTTTGCAGATGACATGATCCTCTACATGAAAAACCCTAAAGACTCCACCAGAAAATTACTAGAGCTCATCAATGAATATAGTAAAGTTGCAGGATATAAAATCAACACACAGAAATCCCTTGCATTCCTATACACGAATAATGAGAAAGTAGAAAAAGAAATTGAGATAGGATTTAAATTAGTCTGTACTTCTTTGGAAACTTTAGGCCTGTCACTGCCTCCATCCCAAGCGTAGGAATCTTACAGAGCTAGGAGAATGTTATATATTATCTTCACATTCTTATCACATGGTTAATACCTACTGGCACTCAAAAATCTCTTTATCAAAGTGCAATAATGTAGAGCAGTTATCTCTGCTTGACAGTTATCTCCATGACAGTTATCTGTCTTCATCAACTGCTGACCATAAACTCAAAGCGCAGTTTACGCATATGCTTGTATGCTTTGCATGTTCTGATTCAAATGATCCCTACAGCAATCTTGCAGAGCGGGCCATAAAATCCCAAACTTGCAAGCAAGGAGGCTGAAGATCAGAGAAGTTATTGCCTAAAAAAAAGTGTAATAACAAGCAGTGAATATTAGGGTGAAGATTCAGATCCAGATCTTTCCAGATTCCAAAGTCCTTGCTTCTTCCTCACCACTTCAGACTGTGTCAAAACCTTCAAGTTTAAAACCATAAATATAATGTGATTATTTGTACTTAGGGATATGTATTTACAAACAGCCATGTGTCCATATGTTGAACAATTCAATCATTTACTCGAAATGCATTAAATGCCTATAATATGCTAGGCACTGGCTGTCCTTAAAAGCAGTTCAGAATTAACCTAAGTGTCAACACACCCGGAAAAAAGTTAGAAAAAGTGAAAATGTCAAATTAACTCGGGCATATAATATGCAAAACAAAACAGAAATTCGAGGTTTTCTGACTGATTTACTTGGAAAGACTAGATATACTAACTACTTAAAATTTGCTCCAGAGTTGTTTTACTGTCCTTTGTCTAGTCTGAGTTGAAAATCCCAAGAATTTTAAATCATTCCAAACGTTTTCTCTAAATAAATTGGCTCAAATTCACAGGCTAGCTACCAAGGTATGTGTTTCCCACCACATGAACTATGCTACACAGAACTAAGCAAGTGAAAGATGTTTTTAAATTGTTGTACTGGTTAGTGGGAAATAGGGAGACAAATATCTTTTTTTAATCAATAATAGGTGAAAAAACAAAGCCTGTTTCTCTTCCTATGTCCTTTAGGTAGCAGAGTAGACAGCACTCCAGTTTGACAGTTTGTAAAAATGAAGAAAATCATCATAGCCCTCTCGAATGCTCAGGTTGATTAAATGTGATAACGCATTTGAAAAGTACTTTAGAAACTGTAATGTGTTGAATGCAAATTACTTACTATTAAACGGAAATCTGATAATAGAAACAACTGTTTCTAGAGTTATGCTTATACCACAAATGAGCTAAAAAGCAGAGTTCCTACTCATTTCAGAATATAAAAAAAAAACATAGGGCAGGAGATGGGAATGGAAAGGAAAGGTTTCTAAATGAAAAACAGGATAAGAATAGAACCAATAGAAGTTCTTTCAAGTTTCTCTGAGAATGAGAGTAAATATATTTGGGACAATAAAACTCTGAAATGCCTTTTTACACGTGGCACTCTCCCTGACGGGCTAGTAGAGATATTAATTGATTCCAGAGATGATGACCACTGAAACTGTAATAGAAGAATCTGCGGAGGTAATGTCAAAGAGTCAAGACTTTCCGCTATGTTTGGTTGAAGTCCAGACTTTAATGTGATTTTAATCTATTGCCTGTCCAATGAGGAATTTAACTGACGATAATACTGAAAAGGTATATTGAATGAGAAACAAGAGAGGCCAAAACCCACAAATCTTGTGAGGCCACTCTTGACATGATTTTATGTCAATAGACTGACTGGTTGTTAGCCAGGGCCTTCACCAAATACTTGGTCTTTCAGCTTGTAAATCATTGGAAATAGAATAAAAAGCATCATCTTAAATTGTAGGTGCATGTAGATAAAACAAACCAACGGCATTGCAGAAATATGATTTCTGGCTAAAAGGGTCTAATATTCTGATGCCTTTCTCCTTATTTTTAGACACATATAGAGTTCAGCAGGATCTTAACCCTAAATTAACTACCTTAGTAAAACCTCTGATAGAAAACAGTCTTGGACTGTCAGCAAGATGCTTGTGGATTATCTTAAGTAGTAATTAACAACTGCCCAATGGATTCAATGACAAAAACCACTCAACCGTCTCTTCCCCAGCTCCAACTACTTAAGTAGACTATGATCAAACCAAATGCACAGCACATCTGAGTCAAGGTATAGGAGGTAATATTCAAACACCTGCTTTCAGGGCTACCACATTCAATGTGCAATCTGTGTACCACACCAAATGCTGGGTGGAGGAGGGGGTGGGGGCTGAAATCCAGCCTGTATTCCACTTGTCAAGCCTTGCACCCTGGGATGGGCCTGCTCGCTCAGTCCTGTCCAACTCTTTGCGACCCCATGAACTGTAGCCTACCAGGCTCCTCCCTCCATGAGATTCTCCAGGCAAGTATACTGGAGTGGGTTGCCATTTCCTTCTCCAGGGGATCTTCCCAACCCAGGGATCGAACCTGAGTCTCCCGCATTCCAGGCAGATGCTTTAACCTCTGAGCCACCAGGGAAGCCCAGGAAGAAGGGAGCCTTCTCCAGATCAAAAGCCCATGAGTCTGAAGAGCTGCAAGGCTAGCTGTCACAAAACTGTCATAAAGACTAGTGGGCCTTACCTAACTGACTTAGTAGTGAGTCCCTAAATGATTTTGGGAAAAAACATGACTTTTTCCATTTTTTCCAGAGTAAGCCTTTCACATGATCAAACTACAACTGCTTGACACTGACTAAGGCCCATCTCACACTGAAGGGTACTACCAAGGGCCTTTATCTCCAGTTGGAAATAATATAAACAAATCAGTATGTAGCAAGGCCCCCGCCTGGGGCTCTAAGCAATAGCCTTCACACTCTGCTATGTGTTCCTCATCTTCTTGTCCTCCGATTGTAGCCCCAGTCTGATAGAAACACCTGGGAGGTGCTTCATAAGAGGGGATAAATCACAAGGTTCATCTTCCTTTTAACTTTAACAAGTGATATATTGCTTAAATTGCCACTTGACATTAGCATCTCTGACATGGCAAAGAGAAAATTTCAGATTTTTTGTTTGCTTAAAAAAACACTAGCATAATGGTTAACGTGAGCTAGGCAGGATTCTAAGTGCTTTCTTTGCAAGTACAAACTCATTAAATCCTCAGAAGTTATTATTCCACTTTACATTTGTGGAAACTGAAGCTCATAGCTATTAACAAACAGAACCAAGAATCACGATAGTCTGTCTAGACCCAGAGTCCATCCCTTGGTCTGGATTGCCTTGGAAAGATCAGGAAATGGCAACCCACTCCACTGTTCTTGCCTGGAGAATCCCATGGAGAGAGGAACCTGAGGGGCTGCAGCCCATGGGGTTGCAAAGAGTTTAACACCATGGAGAGAGGAACCTGAGGGGCTGCAGTCCATGGGGTTACAGAGAGTTTGACGCAAGCACAGCACAGTTGCCACTCTATCTGCAACAAAATGTCACCTCTGAAAAACATATTTTCCAGTCCTTCCATGTTGTAAATAATGTCCTAGGTTAAAGTCTGGCAAATAAATGCTATGGTCCTTGAAGCCAGGTATAATACCTAGTTGTTGTTGTTTTTTAATGTTTTAGATATCTTATCAAAAGAGTATATCAGGATATAATGTTCTCAAGTAAACAGAGACCAGCTAAGAAGATCTGCTTTGTATTCAACAGAAACCATAATTTTTGCAATCTGAAATAGTTTAAAGCAAGATGAAACGCTCACCCTCATCTTCCCTCTCTTCGGGACCAAGGGATGCAAAAATCCCACTCTTAATAATCATCTGACTTGTCAGAGAAAGCATTCAGCAACTTTTCTCTTTAATACTTTGTAAATTTAGGTTACAAAGTTTATGAAGACAAAAATTTCAAGTTATGTTAAAAAAAAAAACCATGAGTGATGGGGGAAAATTTTAATGATGACTTTTCATGAAATTTCAGAATCACAAGCAGCGTGATTACTTAGGAGGAAACTAGAATACTACTTTTCAGACATATGTTCTCTTTACTTTTCATAATGAAATTTCCAGGACAAAGGAACTTAGTGATCATAAGTCAGTACTCAAAATGAATTTCTAATTGTAGTCAAAGATATATGTATGCATGAACACGTGTGTGTGTGTTAGTCGCTCAGTCATGTCTGACTCTTTGCGACCTGATGGAGTATCTGTCCATGCTTCTGTCCAACCCTCTGTCTGGCCCTCCATCCATGGGATTTCCCAGGCAAGAATACTGGAGTGAGTTGCCATTTCCTTCTCCAGAAGGTCTTCCTGACCCAGGGATTGAACCTGGGTCTCCTGTATTGCAGGCAGATTCTTTACCACTGCACCATCAGGAAGCCCATGATTACTTGGACGTATGTGTAAATATACAATACTTCGGCCACCTGATGTGAACAGCCAACTTATTGGAAAAGACCTTGATGCTGGGAAAGACTTAAGGTAGAAGAAGAGGGTGACAGAGGATGAGATGACTGGATGGCATCACCAGTTCAACTGACATGAACTTGGGCAACTTCTGGTGAGAGACAGAGATGCCTGGTGTGCTGCAGTCCATGGGGTCGCAAAGAGTCAGACATGATTTGGCAACTGAACAACAACAACAATGTGTAAATATATGTTTTTTCTGGTTATAATCAGGTAACTTGAAGTACATTGCAAAGTAAGGCCAATTTAGAATCAACTTTACAAAGTAACTAGAAATTACTAGTAAATCAACTAACTTCCAGTTCTCCAAAATTGAAAAGGTAGATTTTTGGCTTAATGAGTTAAAAACATTAAGTACTAGGTACTTTCTGAGAGCACATCTGGAATCACTTTCCCTAGAACTGTTGTATAATGAGGTGCGAACATAGCCAACTATGGCTCACCCTCCACCGAAACTAGTGTGTGTGTCCTGGACTTAACCCCTTTCAGTAGCAAGCTCAAATTCCAGAACGGCTTGTCCGGGGATCATGTTGGCAGGAATGTGCTTGTCTTGGAAACCTTCAAAGCCAAATATGCTCATCCTTAAGAAAAGCAAGTCCTGCAGATAACGGGGCTGACAGTCAGGATTCTCAGATGTCTCAGAATGGCTGCTTCTCACGCATCCTTACCCTCTTTTCAATATCAAGCCCACGTTCTCTTCAGCAATACTTGTAAAGCAAAAGGCAATAAGCAAGGAGTGGTAATAAGTCTTGACAAAATATCCACCACAGCAAGATATCTGGGGAGAGGCAATTTGGGGAAGAGAAGGGCAATTTTTCACCATGGCCATGATGAAGTCTGTGAATGGGCCATAGATCTTATGGCTGTCAAATCACAGGTTTTCTGGTAGAAACAGATTTATCTAATGGCTGAATAATACAGCTCATTAATACCCATGATTCTCTGAAGTGGATGAGAACACAGGAGACCTGTGATAATCTCTAAAGTTCCTCCCAATTCAGAAAAAAGTGCAAGTGGCTCAGTTGTGTCTGACTCTTTGTAAACTGCAGCCTGCCAGGCTTCTCTGTCCATGGGATTCTCCAGACAAGAATACTGGAGCGGGTTGCCATTCCCTTCTGTAGGGTATCTTCTTGACCCAAGAATCAAACTCGGGTCTTCTGCTTTACAGACAGATTCTTTACCCTCTGAGTTACCAGGGAAGCCTCCCAATTCAGAAGTTATCCTATATTCAGTTTCTTACTGAATCTCAAATACATGTACATATATGTAAATATATGTGTATAAATGTATGTATGTATATATACGTGTATACACACGCACACACACACACATATAGAGAGAGAGAAAGAATCCAAACAACCCATTGAAAATTAAAGTAGGCAGTTCAGTTCAGTTCAGTTGCTCAGACTCTTTGCTACCCCATAGACGGCAGCATGCCAGGCTTCCCTGTCCATCACCAACTCCAAGAGCTTGCTCAAACTCATGTCCATCAAGTCAAGGATGTCATCCAACCATCTCATCCCCTTCTCCTCCTGCCTTCAATCTTTCCCAGCATCAGGGTCTTTTCCTATGAGTCAGTTCTTTGCATCAGGTGGCCAAAGTATTGGAGTTTCAGCTTTAGCATCAGTCCTTCCAATGACTATTCAGGACTGATTTCCTTTAGGATTGATTGGTTGGATCTCCTTGCAGTCCAAGGGACTCTCAAGAGTCTTCTCCAACACCACATTTCAAAAGCATCAATTATTTGGGGCTCAGATTTCTTTATGGTCCAACTCTTACATCCATATATGACTACTGGAAAAACCATAGCTTTGACTAGATGGATAAAGAAGATGTGGTACAATGGAATATTACTCAGTCATAAAAAGGAACAAAATTGGGTTATTTGCAGAGATGTAGATGGACCTAGGGACTGTCATACCGAGTGAAGTAAGTCAGAAAGAGAAAAACAAATGTTGTATATTAACGTATATATGTGGAATCTAGAAAAATGGTATAGATGATTTTATTTGTGTCTAGAAATAGAGACACAGACATAGAGAATAAATGTATGAACACCAAAGAGGAAATGGGGGATGAGAGGGAGAAACTGGGAGATTGGGATTAACATATATACTCTATCAACACTGTTTATAAAATAGATAACTAATGAGAACATACAGTATTGCACAGGGCACTCTATTCATTAAAAGTTTTAATTTCTCATATGGTAAATATCAAAAAGTTAACTCACATGAACAAAACTCTTCATGGTCCTCAATAATTTTTGAAAGTGTGTGTGTTGAGGTGGGGGGTTGAGGGGAGGGAGGGTTGTCCTGAGACCAGAAAGCTTAAGAATTGCTAGTGTAGTGATTAAGATCACAACCTGCAGAGCCAGACTGGCTGAGTTCAAGTCCTCCTTCTGCCACTTAGGAGTCGTGTGACATTGGGAACAGTTGTTCAACATCTCTGTGCCTCAATTTCCTCATCTACTGAATGGGGATAAAAATAACAGTGCTTATGCATTGGACTGTCGTGAGGCTTTAATGAGTTGATACATGCACTGTGCTTAGAACTACTGACAGTACGCAGCACTCTCTTTGGCATCCTTCCCTTCCTCTTCATCCACCACCACTCCCCTGTTCAGTCTCGTTTTCACTCCCTCTCTTCTCTCTCCCTTTCCCCCACCCCTCGATGCCATTTTTATTTGTCTTTATTTGGTTTGATTTGATTTGCTCTGGTCTAACTACTGCTTCCTCTGCCTTACAGGCCAGCAAGTAGCTGTGACTGGCACTGCTACCTCAAGAGTTAAAGGCTTAGCTGCCCAGGACCACTCAGAAACACAACCACCATCTTCCTCCCTCTTTGCTGTGGGAGTCAGTTGTACTTCGAATTTGCCCTTCACAGAAGCTCCATCAGCAAAAGACAACTGGAAAATCAAAGTAAGCAACGTTAAGTTTTTTAAAACACGCTCTGTCAGATGAATTAGGATGTAAAGTAGAAACTTTAGCCTTAGGAATGATCAATGAAACAGAAGATGGAAGAAGGGAGAAAATGCAAGCAATTACATTCATTCCTTAAAGGAAAAGGTGGTATTTATACAAACTCTTGCCAAATTTGAATTATTTTCTTTCACAGCCTTCCATTTCCTTTTTTAAATCTTTTTCCATCTCCCAGAACACCTCCGCAAGCCTCAGATCCTTCAAACCATCAACTCTGGCTTAAATATTCTGATAAACCAGATTCTGACCATATGCACATTCGAGGGTCATTTAACCTTGGGGTTGAGTGAGCTGAATTTTATTAAGATATATAATCATAGTCTCGTTTTGCATTAATTTTCTAATCTATAAAGTATTTTCACATAAATGTTCCTTTAATTCTTGACAATTAGCACGTTATGATTCCTATTTTACAGTTCAGAAAACTGAGTCTTAGAGAAGTGAGGCCACAAAACCAAATTACAAATTAAACTGGAGAACTGTAAAAGACTGGGGGAGTGACAGAGAAACAGAAATTCAACATGGAGGGGCAGAGCCTTGTGGAAAAAGGTGGAGCTAGACTATTTTTGTCAGGGGGATTACCACTTAAGCAAATCTGCTCTAATGTAGAAATAACCTCTATCAATTCCCCAGGGTTTTTCTCAGCGTCTTTACTGCCTCTAAAATTGAAGCTATCCAATCTCTAAAAATTCCAAGATTTATTTATTTATTGACTAATTGTTTTGTACTATGACTACCTTGGCAATACTGTTGTAA
Source organism: Capra hircus (assembly GCF_001704415.2). Lineage (NCBI taxonomy): Eukaryota > Metazoa > Chordata > Mammalia > Artiodactyla > Bovidae > Capra > Capra hircus. The sequence continues at coordinate 33,387,053 of NC_030812.1, forward strand.
GGAGGAGATTAAGGAAAGTACACCAGTGTGTTTTATATTTGGGCTGCTTCTGAATAGAGTGTTTGTAAATTGAGAACTGTCTCTATGGTATGTGTGATGTCATTAAATATATATTTGGTCAGTCCAAAACTATCTGGCATTTGTCCTTTACCAACATTACTGAGTATTCTAGTTTCTCAATCACGCGAGCTTAAAATGCACAGCCGAATCTAATGAACGTCAAACTTGTGCAGTGACTCAAAGTTGATCAGAGTATTTTAAAACAGAAAAAAAAATTAAGATTCCCAAAGGATTGACTGAGTGCATATTCACATTAGGGGTATACAAACAGGAATACTTTTGAACCATCTATATTCTTCTGAATACGTTTAAATGTGCCTTAAACACAACTACTAAAAAATCTTTATCTATGTGAAATAACACACATCTTAGAGAGGAATGTGCTGTTCTTTGTATGTAAAAGAACTGCTGTGATACTTTTTAGTATCACATGAAATATATTTAAGTTAGTAAAACTATGCCCTTTTACCTACTTTTTTTAACTTACCAGCTCTGTCCAATAGTACCTTCTGCAATAATGAAAATTTCTATACTACAGTACTCACCAATAAAGGAGCCACTCCTCACATGTGCTATTAAGTCCCTGAAATGTACCTAAGGCTATGGAGTAACTTTTTATTTTAATCAATTTAAATTTAAATACTCTCTTGTGGCTACTGGCTGTCTTAGAGAGTTATCAGGTTTCCTTCAGCAATTAAAAGAAACAAAAAAAAGGAAAATCCTGTGATTCTGTCATTCTAAAGACTGCAAGTTGTGAGGTCAGGATTAAGGCTGGGATTATTAATTGGGTGCAGAAATAAAGTTAATTAACCTGACACAAAATTTTTCAGGGTGTTTTGTTCTCATTTAATAAACATTAAAAACTGTTACGTGCAAAATAACAAGCCGGACAATAGGGTCTATACACACACTCAAAATATACAGCTGGTTTATATCTAGTGGGAAAGGAAGGGAGGAAGAAAACAAGGAAATGTAAGAAAGGTGCGAAGTGGGAGGGGTTTGGATGGAGACTGTATTCACAGTGGGTATACTGGTCTTCTGTGTGCTCAGTTTTGTAGCCCGCCAGGCTCCACTGTCCATGGAATTTTCCAGGCAAGAATACTGAGTGCATTGCCATTTCCTACTCCAGAGAATCTTCCTGACCTAGGGATCAAACCCACATCTCTTGCACCTCCTGCATTGGCAGGTGGGTTCTTAACCACTATGCCACCTAGGAAGCCCCTACTGGTCTCACAGTTCCTGTTATAATCTCAACTCAGTACATCCCAACAAGACCAGGCTTACCAGTAAACTCATCCTTTTAACTAGTATTGCTAATCTCCTTCTTAAGACAAACAACTGTGCTGAGATCTGGAGACACACTGTTGACAAGGACAGAGTGCCCCTCAAAAACTTAAGAATCTCCTGGGAAGTAGAGTCAGGTGAGCAAGCAATGAGAATACAATGTTTCATCACAGGCATAGATTCTAGGTGCCACAGGAGCATACAGAAGAGGCTTCTAACCCAGTCGTGGAGGGTCAGTTCAAGGGCAGAGAAGAAGGTTCCAGACAAAAGAAAAAAAAAAAAAAAAACCCTGGAGTATCTTCCCTATTGAATCCACCTAATAATTATGTTTCTTTTCAGAAATTTCCTTTTCATTTGGCATTACATCATCGATCACTTCAAGGGTGTTCACTTCTTGAGCACATTTAATCAATATATATTTTTCAAACTGACGATTGAAGAACTTCATTATCATTTTCCTGGAGGGCTCACCATGTTCTCAGGGCTCAAGACATATGAAGACAAACAAGTCTACTAACGAAAATAAGCTCCTAGGTCAAAAAGTTCAATAATCTTACATGTAAGAAAAGCATAAAACTGCCCCAGAATGTATGGTTTGTTCTCAAGAGCTTCTATTTTAAATTATGTGTGGTTTTCTATCCACATTAAATTCAGACATTTCTCCAAAATAAACTTCAGGAAGGCTAAATAAGTAAAAGGAAAATAATCTCCAACAAAATGTAAATTTCATGTTTCAGTACAATCATGCTTGTTAGTAGAGCGTTTCTACAACACTGTGACCACAATATGGATTTTACCTCAGACAGTTTGGGGTTCAAATCCCACTTCTTCCACTTACAAGCTGAAAGAGCCTTGTCATCTAACTTGACTGTGCCTCCATTTCCTCATCTCTAAGGAATGAAGTAAGCTGAATAATGGGACAATAATAGTTCACACTTCACACAGTGGATGAATTAAATAATCATATATTTATAAACAACCGTCTCAAGTACTATATGAATATTAGCTATTCTTATTAATTACAATAATTCTAATTACAGAAGCCTATAAGAAAAAAAAAATGCAGTTCTGGTGGGAAAGTTAAAACCGGTGTGGAAAATCAGGGACCTCGGGCAAGTCCCAGTCTGGGCTTTTTTCTCAAGGTGGGAGTGAGAGGAAAAGGCCCCCAGAAGAGGCTGTTAGGAAGCCTGAACCTAGCAGATCCACGAGGCTGTCTTTTCAGGCAAAGCATTCGGTCAACAAAGATCTTAACTTTCTAATTTGGTCTAGTATTTTCTTTTTTCCTTTTTTTAATTTGCTTCCAAGACTTTGATGGAATGACTTCGGGAGAAGGAAACGGTCACAGTTACTAGAAAGAATCTTTAAAAAAAAAAAGAAAAACACGAGAGATGAAACAGTTGGGAGTATTTCTGTAACAAACGTTTCCTTCCTTACAAGAGCAGAGGTGGGGCGGGGTGTCTGGGTAACGTCTATTCAATGCAGTAGCAGGATCAGAGGAAATTTTTGGTATGCCAATTTCGATTTCCAAAAGTCTTAACGGGGGACCATCTGGAACCTGCTGCGCGACAAATCCCACAGTCACCGAAAGCCTCGAGAATTTCCTGGTGAGTCCGGGAATTTCATCTGAAAAATACCAGTGCCTCCAGGACTCCCCAGGCATAGGGGATGGGTCAAGGCCTCACCCTTTCGTCCCTCCCTCCTGTGCAGGCTGTCACAGCCACAGTTCCCCACGGCAGGAGCCACGTACACAAGCATCGACAGCTGCCAAAAGGGCGTGATCACTTTCCAGGCTGCAGTCTTCCGCAATGCATGCCCCCACGCGGCCAGGCGAGTCCGCGAAAACTCCCCGGGGCCTCGAAGCTCCCTGCGGCTTTCCTCAAAGAACCCCAGATTAGCCCTGATGTTTAGGGCTCTCTAGGTTTTCCACGTCGCAGACGCGAGCTGGGCGCGTCCCAGGCGAGCCCGGCTGGCGCGCACTTGGCAGCCTCCCAGTTGGCCGAACTGGACGGAGGAGGGGGGTTGGTGGGGCCTAGATAAACGCCCATCCCCGCACCTCTAGCCTTCTCTCCAGTTTCCCTCCGCGGCCTTGCACTACCCGGCCTGGGACCCGGAAGGCGGCGCCTGTTGAGTCACGGTCACGTGGCTGTGGAGGCGCAGAGGCTGGCAGCGCCTCGGCTGCTCGATCCCTCTGGGCCCTAGTGGAAAATTTTCAGAGACCTACTGCGGCTGCGCGTCCGAGGCCCCGCCCCCCTCCCTCCCCTCTGTCCCCCGCACCGACCCCGGCCCCCAGCCTTCCGGCGGCCGCCCTAGCCGCCTCTGCAGAGGTTCCTTTCTCTCCCGGGAGCAGCGCTCCGCGCGCCCCGCCCGCCGCAGCCCCCCAGGCTGGCGCCGCCCGCGCCTTGGCCCTCCGGCCGGCAGTCTTCACTTCCTTCGCGCCCCACCTTGGAGCTCCGAGCCGCCGTGCGGCCTTGCCCGCGACCTTGCTTGTACCCCGCTGGCATCCTGAAAGGCAAGGAGCGGCGTCTTGGCGCCTCCGCCTTCGCCTCTGGGGCGCCGCAGCCCCCACAGCCCCGCCACCTCCGATCCGCGTGGTACGGGTCCCCCCACACCTTTCAGGGGAAGGATAGACAAAGGGAGGACACGGTTCCGATGGGCGTCTTGGCTTTCACTCATTTAACGCCCTGCAACTGCGTCGTCGTTCAGACACAGCGTGTCGTCAGCTCTATTGTAGTGCCCTTATCCCGCTCACCACCTGGAAAACAAGTTGTTTCCTCTGTCCCTGACATTCCCCACTTCGTTTCCCCAGCCACGAATAAGATGTATTCCCGAGACAGCAACTTCGGGGAGTTTGTTGACTTCACCCACCCAGGGCTGACAAACGGTACTCGAAAGGGATGTGTTATGTGCATGGTTCACTTCAAGATGACAAACAAAATTTAACAATTTCGGGGACTGGTGGGCCCTGGACTATTCTTGTGAATGGGTGTCGCTGAATGGGGAGAGGGGTTGAGAAGTGGCATTGGTACACCACGTATCCCATGACGAGGTTACTTGGAGGTGGACCCAGGCACCTTAATCTGACACGTGGTGCCAAATATTTCAGTCAAAACAGTAGTTTTACCTGAGTAAAGATCCCAGAACCAAGCCCAGATATTAAAATGCTTTTCATCCAAGAACCAGAATTGTACATATGTTAATTCTCATAAAACCTTATTTCAGTATCTTATAGCCCTGGGCAAAGAAAGAGCGGGAAACTGAAGACCAGGAATAAATATCCATCATGGCCCCAAATGGCTGAGCGGAAAAGAATTCGCCTCCCAGTTCAGGAGACAGAAGAGACATGGGTTTGATCCCTGGGTGGGGAAGATCCCCTGGAGTAGGAAATGGCAACCCACTGCAGTATTCTTGCTTGAAGAAGTTCATGAACAGAGTAGCCTGGTGGGCTACAGTCATGGGGTCACCAAGAGTTGGATACCACTGAGCTCGCAGGCATACATCACTCAGTCGCTGTCCTTTTTCTCTGGACAAGAAAGCAGACTGCTAACAATTAAAAACTAAAAACAAAAGTATTTTAAAATAATTTATTATGGAAAATTATGAGTGAAATTTTTAAGTCACTTACTACTAATTAGCAGATGTTAACTTACCCAAAGAACTGCTGCTGCTGCTAAGTCGCTTTAGTCGTGTCCGACTCTGGGCGACTCCAGAGACGGCAGCCCACCAGGCTCCCCCGTCCCTGCGATTCTCCAGGCAAGAACACTGGAGCGGGTTGGCATTTCCTTCTCCAGTGCATGAAAGTGAAAAGTGAAAGTGAAGTCGCTCAGTCGTGTTCGACTCCTAGCGACCCCATGGACTGTAGCCTACCAGGCTCCTCCATCCATGGGATTTTCCAGGCAAGAGTACTGGAGTGGGTTGCCATTGCCTTCTCCGAGTGAAAGAACTGTCAGTTAAAACATCTGTCATCTTTCTGACACTGTTTTTGTTCATATTCATTAGTATATACCACGTCTACCAAAATGGACTCTTCCAGGGTCTCAGGAAAAGGCCACTGTGTAAATACTACAAAAAGATCTTTAATCAAGTCATTCCTTCCCCTTTTATTTGGGGAGGAAATGAGATAAACAGAGTACTGACACTCTGGGTAGTTGTTCTACAGTCCTGACATAATTAAGTATGCTTATACTAACAGGTCTGTAAAGCTAAATATTTCTAAAAATTTTTTTAAGCTTGAATTTCTGTGGGCACCATAATTTTCCTTTTCTGGATGAGAAGGTGTACACCTGCAAAACATAATGCCTGCAAACATACAGATTCACAATATAAAGTGGTTTTTTTGCAGGACTATATTACCTAATTCTGGCTAATAGGATCAGAGATATCCACAGCAGTACTTTCAGGAAATATTCTCTCTCTTAATATAAATGATTCACAGAATTGACACTTCTTTCTTTTTCAGTGGACGTGGCCCCATCTGCCCAGGAGCTCTGAAACCACTGCAGCCAACATGTGCCCATGCCAGGAGATATCTCTGTATGCTGAAGATGACAGAATGAAAAGATGGTGACCTCTCAGTCTTTGAGGAGATTAAAAGGCCAAGAATTAATTCTAGGACTGCTCTATCTGTAGACTTTCTATTATATGAGATACTAAGTGTCATTATTTAAGCCACTTCTAATTGCATATTGTGTTTCTTACAGTAACAGTTTTCTGCAACTGACAACCTCTCTGGGTGGTACCTAGCCTCCAGAAAGCCTCCTCCAATGATCCTTACCTCCTGGTATTCATGTCTTTGTATAATCCCCTTCTACATTGAATCCAGGCTTGCTTTTGTGACTGGGAGAATATGGTGGAAATATAAAGTGTGACTTCCAAGTCTGCTTTATAAAGACATTGCAACTTCTGCCTTGATCACTCTTGGATAACTTGCTCTGGAATCAGCCAGCTACCATGTCATGAGGACACCAGTCGGGCTTGTGAAGAAGCCTTCTTGGAGAAGAGTCAACTGGCCAGTACCAACTTGCCAGCATGTGAGTGTGTGACCTTAGAAACAGATCTTTCAGCCCTAGTCAGGCCATCAGATAACTATACATATAGTTATCAGATTACTACAACCTCATAAGAGATTCCAAGCTAAAACACACAATTGAGTTGCTCTCAAATTGCTGATTCATACAAAGTTTGAAAGTTTCAGCCACTGAGTTTTGCAATAATTTGTTCCACAGCAATTACTACCTGGTAGAGTACCCTTCGATACCAGAAAAACGTGCCAAAGTCACCAGGGTGCTCAGAGTTAATACTATTTTGGGGGGCTTAGGAGCTGTCTTAAAAACAACCCTGGAAAGAACTAACATAAAATCAAGTAAATGGACAACACAAAAATAAGTGCCACAAAAAGATATTTTAAAAGTACAATGTTCAAAATAGAATGAGACCACTTTCAAATGGGAGTATCAAAGAAAAACTGATTTAAGGTGGGTCTCAAAGGAAAAACTTTAGATACATAGTAACAGCAGGGACAAGGAGGTATAAGAATATTCCAAGCAGTGGGTATCACTTAAATGAGAAATGGTTTCTAGTGAGAACAGTGGCAAAAGCATAAGGTATAAGAAGGGAAATGTATTAGTTACCTATGGCCAGTAATAAACTATAGCAAAACTTAGTGGTGTTAAATGATACACATTTATTATTGCTTATTTCCGTGGGTCAGGAATCCAGGCTGGGCTTAGTTGGGTCCTCTCACGAATGTATTAGCTGGGGCTGCAGTCATCTCAGGGTTCAACTGGGCAGGATCAGCTTCCATGCTTACTCTTGTGACTTGGCAGGCCTCCCTGGGCTGTTGCCAGAGACTTACTTCCTTGCCCTAGGGCATCTCTGTAGGACAGTTCACAAGATGGCACCTGGTTTCCCTCAAAGCAAATGAGGGAGAGAGCAAGAGAGAACAAGATGGAAGCCAGAACTCTTTGTAACCTAATCTTAGAAGTAACATACCATTGCTTTGCTGAATAGAAGCATATCACTAGGTCCAATCCACATTCAAGGAAAGGGGGTTACAAATAAGTATGAATATCAAGTGAGGTTCGTTGAGGTCCATCTCAGAAGCTACCTACAACAAGAAATAGTAGGGGATCAGGGTGGAAATAAAGGCTAGTGCCAGACTTTCCAGATGGCTTGATGGGTTAAGAATCCAGCTACAATGCAGGAGACACAGGAGATGCTGGTTCAGTCCCCAGGATGGGAAGATCCCCTGGAGAAGGGCATGGCAACCCACTCCAGTCTTCTTGCCTGGAGAATCCCATGGACAGAGGAGCCTTGGGGGCTACAGCCCTCGGGGTCGCAAAGAGTTGGACACGACTGAAGCAACTGAGCACGCACGCAGGCCACAGACTAGTGCCACATCAGAGAGAGCCGTGAAAGCCAACCTGAGAACGGCTGGACACGAGGGATGCGTGCCAGCACGCTCAGTTGTGTCCAACTCTTTGCGAACCCACGGACTGTAGCCTGCTAGGCTCCTCTGTCCATGGAATTCTCCAGGCAAGAAGACTAAAGTGGGTTGCCATTTCCTACTCCAGGGCTCTTCCAGACCAAGGAATCAAACCCACATCTCTTGTGTCTCCTGCTTTGGCAGACTGATTCTTTAGCAGTGTGCCACCTGGGAAGTCCCATAAAGGGTAGAGAGAACCAATATAATGTTTGAGCCCACTTCAAGCAAACTGAAATGCTGGATGAATAAAATTTTGAGGACCATCCTAAATATGATCTTGTTCAACCACAGGTTAGGAAACAATTCACTAGAACCCTTAGAAACAGACCCGCTCTATTTTTATCAGGTGATTAAGGTCAAATAATTCTACAGATGAAAGCTATCCACCCTCCTTAAAAACTGCTACCAAACTATCTTGACAACGTAGTGCATTTCTGAAAATCCAGAGTTGACAACTTATATTTGTGATTATGTCCCTGTCTTTACTCTCACTAGCTTTCAAAATTCTTTGATCCCAGTTCACAATATGAAACATTTTACATTGTAACTCAGGATATATACATATTTATACATAATCAAAAGTAAAGTTTTATAGATTAGTACTTAGCATTTCCATGTATGGCATACTGAAATTTTAAATTCTATTTTGTACTATTGAATTAAAGGGGAAAAAAGTATAGTAATCCACTGAGTGGATCACTATCGACTCCTGGGACCCACTCTGCAGTTTGAAAGCCACTGTTCTGCTAAACATTCGCTTAGGAACAGAGCAAAATCATAGCACTTCTGACCAACAAGAATTTGGCAGTTTAGTTTCCCAGAAATTGGGTCAGGGTACTATGTCCCATGCACTCTAGCCCAGAGTGTAAGGGCAAAATCTCAAACACATGAGGCCTTACTTGGAAACCACTTGACTGATCAGATATGCTTCAGACTGGCCTTTGAAAACATGAATCAAACTTGCCAATGGAAAAATCGATGTTTCAGCACCTCCACCTCTTTTTTGTCATTTACTGTTCAGGTTCTTGTCATAGAGAAATCAAAACAAGATTACAGCCCTCCCCCCAACACACACACACACACACACACACACACACACACACACACACACGTCAAATTTAAAGGTTCCCTTAAGCATGCACTATAATGGAAGTGAAAATTAGTCACTCAGTCATGTTCTACTCCGCAGTCCCATGGACTGTAGCTTACCAGGCTCCTCTGTCCATCAAATTCTCCAGGCAAGAATACTGGAGAGGATGGCCATTTCCCTCTCCAGGGGATCTTCCGACCCAGGGATTGAACCCCGGGTCTCCTGCATTGGAGCCCTTTTGAGCCCCCTCTTTACCTTTTGAGCCCCCCTCTTTACCTTTTGAGCCATCTCTTTACTGTTTGAGCCACCAAAGGAAGCCCATGCACTATAATACATACCACCAAAAAATTCAACTAACAAGAGAACTAGTCTGAGAGTAGGACTTGCCAACCACAGTCACTTCAGACTATGCAGGGGACTAAACTGGATGAAGAAGTGACTGAAGACCTTTTGATTTTCATCAGTTGAAACTTGACAGTAAGGAACTTTCAAGGAGTCCTCCCTAACCCACTATTAAGATTGCTGTCCAGTCTAGAAGAGTTGATCAGTGTTATCGGGGAATTTGTGTGAAAGTCACAATTGTGTATCAAATGCCAAACTTGCCCTGGCGTGCTCACAGTCTCCCTGGTAGGACAAGACCACAAACGTGAACAATTTTGGGTACAAGACAGCATAGGTTCTAAAACGTTTTCACCACACAGTTTAGAAAACAGTCCTTGCAATAAGAGGGCTAAGGAAGGAAGCCTTCCTGAGGCTCAGTGACTAAGCCCTGAGTGATGGCGATGGGAAGTTGGGTACTAAAGCAAGAGTATTGTTTAGGTGAGACTGGTCTGACCAGTTGAAGGGGTTGGGAAGAAAGGAGTGTAAAGTGGAATCGGGTCCTCCCATGTCAATCATACACACTGGTGCAGGCCAAGGGCACCCGCAGCCTCACGTGTCATGGAAACAGACAGTTGTACAGATTTCCTCAGGAAAACATTGAAAGCAAAAATTGTGATCACACCCAACCCTGCTCTGTCTCTCCCACGTCTCCAAAAGGAAGAGAGCAGTAGGTCAGGTCGTTTGTTTATTCATTCATTCAACCAACAATTCTCTCTCCTAAGAGGCCTTTGTTTCCAGCCTTTCCGGCAGCACCGAGTATTCCACAGCGAAGGGTCCCCCTAGTTGCCTGGCTCAGCAAGAACACATCCACACTGGAAGGGGAGCACCGGCATTCCAACGGAGGCAGTGCCTCTGTAAATAGGAGAGAAAGGCGAGGAGGGCGAGGAGAGCTCTTCATTCGGGGTGGTGGAATGAGCGAAACGTGACCAGGAAGGAAAAATGGGATCCTACATCCCCTCGGAGGAGCCGAGTCCCCCACTGGGGACCCTTGCAAAGAGTCTGGCTTGCTGGGCAGGATGTCGCTTTACACTTCATAGGGTGTTCCGTGTCCGTACTAAAAGGATATCCCGATATGGAGCTGCCAACCGACCTAATCAGGCTAGTTCTGAAGATTGAAAGCAGGTCTAGGAACGAGAAGAAAGAACGAGAACAGAAACCTAACCATGGAGACTATGTTGCTCCGTTGGCCCAAGAGTGCGAGAGACAATCCCCCTGTAAATCATAAAAATAACATGCAGAAAAGCATTGGATGGGCGGGATGTGTCCCCAAAGAGCCTAGAGGAGAAAGGAAAGCCTGCTGGTAACTCGGACACGAGCATATTTGGAGAAAGAGCATATTTGGCACCAGTCTGGGCTGAAAGGGACAGATAGGGGAAAGCACGGGCGAGAGGAGGGGGGTCTTTCAGGCTGACCAGAGTCGGCAGAGTGGAGTTAGCCTGGAAGGAGCGGGGGAGGAAGCAGGCGGGGCTGGGCTGCCTGATTCCGCCACCCGGGAGGGGCGCGGGGGGGCAAGGAGGCAGGGGGGGCAGGGGGCGGGGCGGGGGCTGGGCGGGGCCTCGCGGGCCCAGGCTGGCCGGGGGCGGAGCCCAGGTGGTGTTGATATACAAAAAAGCAAGCTCCGGAGGCTGGGGCCCCGCCCATTGACGCGTCCTCCCGCTAAAACCCACCGCTCGCCCCGCTGCTCCAGAGCCGCGCGTCGCCGCCGTCCCGGAGCGCTTTTCTCGCACCGCCGCCGGCAGCCCGACCACGCGCTCCGCACACTCGCGCCTTTCCCTTCAGACGGCGGACGCCGGACGATTGGAGCGGCAACTTGCCATTTCCTTGTTTAATTAAAATTATTTTCCTGCTTCTTGTTGGGGTTTTCGTTTTGTTCTGTTTTTCTTTATGATTTTTGTTGACTGAGAAAAGCTCACCGAAGTCTTTTGCGTGTTGTTTCCGGGATACAGGAGCCCAGACCACCAAGGTAACACGCGCGGGGGCGTCTGTGCAAAAGCCGCGGGGACCGGGCGGGAGTGGGGGAGGGGCCTCCGGGAGGGGCCGCGGCGGGAAGGCAGCTGAGGATGTCGTTTCTTCCCGGGGAGGGCGTTTTCGGTTTGCTGGCCAGACTTCTATCCCGGCCTGCAGCGGGGGTCACTGTCTTCTTATGGGCGGGGGAGGGGCGCGGCGCGGGGGCCGTGTGCCCGCCAAGATCGGAGCCGCATCTTCCCGTTAGGGGGAGGGGAAGCCAGCCAGGCTCGCGGTTCCACTGCGACAAGTCTGGTGACTGATTTGAGTTAATAAAAATAATTAAATCCATGGGTCTTGGAATTTGGGGGAGGGCGGATGTGGGTTCGAGCTTTTAGTGTAGCAGAGGCCACGATTGGGGAAGACATACCGGGAACGTTTGACAATCGGCGATCGATATTGCATCAGTTTCCTTTCCGGGCATAGGAGGGGCCGGCCGGGCGAAGAGCTTGCGAGTCAAATGCCAGTGGACGGGTGTGCTCGAGGGCACGGGCGTGCGCGTGTAAACAAACCCTCGGCGCTCTGCGCCCCCTCTGCTCCTCTTCTCGGGAGAAAACTAGTGTCCGCCCTAACGCCCCCTTCGAGTCTGTCTGCCGCAGAGGCATTTTCCCATCTGGGGGCTCCCGGCGTGAAAGGATTACGCGGCATTGCTATTGTAAATGCTGGAAACGGGGAGCTGTGTGCCTGGGCTACATGCAGCGCACACCTAGCCAAATACCTGGGTGGGATGTGTGCCCTGCGTGCCTGTGCACGACCAAGGAGGCTGCGGGAAAAGCGATACAGAGCTCCCCCCACGCCCCTTTCGTAAAACTTGGGCTAACAGAGAGGGCAAAACGTTAAATTGCGCGGGAGAGGGTCCTTAGGGTCCCGGGGGGGGCGCGAGTCTCAGCGGGCGCAGCGTTGCGGTGGGACCATCTTTGTTCTCGGCGGCTCCGCGGTCTGTACTTTTCCGCCCCTCGGCGCGCGCCCCCGCCCCTCGCGCTCGGCTGGTACTTTTCCACTCGCCTGGCGGGGGATGAATCAGCCGCGCTGCGCCTCCCGGCGGTGTCACGTGACCAGGGCGGGCTCTGCAGTCCTGACGCGCCGCCTCTACCTTCACAGGCAGCCGCGCGGGCTCGTGCGTCTCCAAGGACAAAAGGAACCCAGCACTACTCTCAGCGTCCGATTCCTCCCGCTGCCCAACATGAAGAAAGCTGAAATGGGAAGGTTCAATATTTCCCCAGATGAGGACAGCAGCAGCTATAGTTCCAACAGCGACTTCAACTACTCCTACCCCACCAAACAAGCTGCTCTGAAAAGGTGGGAGATGTGTGCGTTTTTAAAAACGGCTTGTGTGCATCGGAAGTTCTTTACGTAGAATTCTGTTGCTTAAAATTATTGTAGCATTTGGAGAAAGCGCGTAATCTCTGGAACATTATCTGGTTGTTGTATGGGAACACGCCTTCAGGTCGTGTGAAAGTCGACTACTACTTAATATGCATTTAAATTAAAATGTGTGTCAGCTAAACGCGGGGGCGTTTTGTGTTGAAGCATTCCTTTTGTGTATTTCAACCAATTTAGGATTTTTTTTTTTTGTTTTTCTGTTTTGTAGCCATTATGCCGATGTAGATCCTGAAAACCAGAACTTTTTACTTGAATCGAATTTGGGGAAGAAGAAGTATGAAACTGACTTTGTAAGTTAAAAATAATCATTTGTGTTTCTGTGACTTTATGGAGTAAAAGAATAGTTTTATTTTTAGATTTCAAGTCTGACTTGCCCAAAGCTGGTTTTCTCCATTTAATTATTGTTATATGTTTGGTTATCCTTTTCCCTCTATGTAGCATCCAGGTACTACTTCCTTTGGAATGTCAGTATTTAATCTGAGCAATGCGATTGTGGGCAGTGGAATCCTTGGGCTTTCTTATGCCATGGCTAATACTGGAATTGCTCTTTTTATGTAAGTATGTGTAAGTAGTGAGTCTGCCACGCAGGGCAGTTAATATGATGATACAGCATATATTTTGGCTCCAGAGACTGAATTTACAGTTGCAGTAATTGACTTAGTCATTTGCTTAAAATTTAAAATGTGAGAAATCCAAAAATCACTTTATTCTGCTACATAACTGCATGATATCAAAAAAGTCAATTAGGTAGGGAAAATTAGGACAACTCTTAAAACTAATAATCCGAAAAGTCTTTGAGTTGGAGGGAATAAAGTTGAATAGGGATTTGGTATTTATAAAGAACTGTGGATGAATCCAGGGTAAAATTTTTACTCTGGCGAACTTTCAAGCAAGAAACATTTTAAAAGCATGGTACCTTCAACTCCGTTTGGTAAATTGACAGTCTCCCCAAGGACCTGTGGCCTCTTACGTACATAAGGAAAACAACTTGTTTTTTTTAATATATAGGGTGTGATGGTATTTGTCTAACCTAGAACACGTTTAAGAAAAGTGAGTCAATTTTCTGGACACCAAAAAACAACCCATATGTGATTTTTTTTTTTTTTTTTTGGTCTCAATTTTTGGGGTGGTTTTTATTTTTAATCCATGTCTGTGTGATTACCACAACAAAATATGACTACTTTAAAAAATATCTGCTTTGAATTGCTTTTTTTTTTTTTTTTTCCCCTTAGTTGTCTAGTTAGAATTAGTTACTCCCTGTGCTTTCCCACGTGAATACCTAGAATAGGATTTTGGAGCAGAAGACTTTCAGACAGTGTTTTTTAACCATTTTAGGGTCACTGACTCTTGGAGAATATAAAACTATGGACCTTATTTCCAGGAAAAAGGCATAAAAGAAAAATACCTGTGATTTTCAGGAAATGTTTCAGTGTTGTTTGTATCATAGCTACTACGATCGGGCTACAGTGAACTCCTGGCTAAGGCACTTTCTTTTTAGGGTGATTTACTGTGCAGATGAAGAAACCACATATACACAGAACATGGAATTCTCTCTTTGCTACCGTCTTATTTTAGTTAGCTGACTGGTGCCTTCTACTCAAGTTATTTTTTTCTAGCAGAAGAGAATGTTCTGAAAAGAAAAGCAAGCCTTTGCAAAACTCTGCTTTGTGGTGAAATTCCACATGTGTTAAGTGTGGCTTTGAGCACTGGAAGCTAGGATTCACTCACCCTGCTTCGTGAACCATGAGGCTTTTTGAGGTCTAAGACTAAGAGCCAGGAATTTACATAGAAAGAACCCTGGAGTTTCAAAGTTTTTAGTGGGGTATTTGAATGGCATCATTGTTAAATGTTTGAAACCCTTCCTAACTCTTCATGTGAAAACCAGAGGCAGTTTTTAAATGCTTCCAGTGTGGTGGTGGTGCAGAATTTACATGAGGTAAAATGCTACCTTTGTTTCATAAAAGAACTCAGAATTCTGCTATGTTACCCTTGCACTTTTGAAATTATTTATACTTTAACAGTGTTTGAATGTTTGATTATTCAGTAAATGGCTAAATAATATCACAAACGCTAAAGTGAGTTTGAAATCCATCACTGTTTTACATGGTTTATGTAGAGGTATAAAGGTAAATGGTCCAAAAGCCTCATGGCTGCCCTCATCTGGTTAAACGACTCTGTAGCTTACCCTATAAAGTAGACCCAGTCTTGACATTGAAAGTGACCTCAAAGGTTATGGAGTCTGTTCATTCCTCATTGTCTTCTCTATGTAAAAGAGGGACTGAGTTTGTTAGCATACTTTCGACATTGTTTTTGATTAAGCCATGCTTTGTTCAGTTAGTGATGAGGCTGATGGTGTCACTGCTACTACAGATTAGACACCATTAAACTTTTGGCATTGGAACGGCAGCTTAATGCCACCGTCTATGTTTAACTAACAGACATCTATTTCTTTGCCAGACCTTATATGGTACTTTAATCAGTTTGCCATTTCAGAATTTGGAAAATGTGACTGTCGTCTTGTTTGCAGAGTCTTCCATGAGTTTCCCTGATTTTGATTTTTTGTTTTTGTTGTTGGCTCATTTTAATAAAAAGAAATTTGTTTTTCTCAGCTTGCCTGGTGGGGAGGAAAGGAAAGCTGGAATGAGAGAGAATGTGTGCCCTAAAGGAAAACTTAGTGACTGAGTAGAGAACCTTTAGTTCTTCTCTATTCGTTTCTTTTTTTTCTCCTCGTCCATCCAAGCGAAAGGACTGAGGGAGGAGACAGCCCAGTCTCACTGATAGATTGCTTGTTCTCACACAGACATTGTTTAACTTTGTGACAATGCTGGGTTTGTCTTCCATACTATGGGGTGCAATATAGTATATCGTCACAGTAGTTACTCCTCTGATGTGTGCTGATGATACCCATCAGTTTTACAAATAACTGATGACAGTTTTTGTAAAGCTGACCCTGACACTTAGCGTATATCATCCCTCCTTCCTTCATATAGTCCCATTCCTATGTTTACTTATATGGTTCAAGGGAACTCCAGACCTTTCCTGAACTTGTCTCAGTTGGATTTCCCAAGTAACTGGCAAGTGTTAAAACCATTTTATAGGTATAGAAATTATTACAACACAAAGAAGTAGCAAGTACATAACTAATTACCACTGTAGCAGAATCAAAGTATAAGTCTTATAACTCTTCCACTGGAAAGTTATAGTCTTTCCAGTGTCTCCCGCCACCTTTGGTTCAGTGGGTGGACCCTGTTCATAACCAGGACTGTAGAGCTATCACCTGAGACATGATGCAGTCATGTTTAGGGAGGTAAGAGAGCTTGTTGACACTCTAGCCAAAAGAGTGAACACACATCATTGGGGTCATTCTGTCTAGCAAAAATATTAGGACAAGTTTTGTATTTAATGTTTAAATAAAGTCAAAAGGAATTGTCTTTTAGGTATAGACGTGCTTACGTATAACCCTGTACCTTTTTCTTCTCTCATCAGAATTCTGTTGACATTTGTGTCAATATTTTCCCTGTATTCTGTTCATCTCCTTTTGAAGACTGCCAATGAAGGAGGTATGGTAGCACTCTATATTTCTAAAACAATTATGCCTATCATGATTTTCTTTCTCTCCCTTCATGCATCTGTGTTCTTTAAATTATAGGGTCTTTATTATATGAACAGCTGGGACATAAAGCATTTGGAATGGTTGGGAAGCTCACAGCATCTGGATCCATTACAATGCAGAACATTGGAGGTAAGAGTGTTTGAAAGACGACTTGGGTATAGTTTTTTGCTCTTTATGTAGCAGAGAGTGGTGACACGCTACTTTTGGTGTCACATGCAACATTTTGCACTTGTAATGGTATAATTTTGTTTTCCTCCAGCTATGTCAAGCTACCTCTTCATAGTGAAATATGAGTTACCTTTGGTGATCCAGGCATTAATGAACATTGAAGATACAAATGGGTAGGTGCTAAGTAAGGTTACTCATAAGAAACAATTACAGTCTAAAATGATTAGATACATTTTATCAAAGTTGGATACAAAATGATTATCAGTAAATTATTTTTTGTTAATATTCTTGTTGAAACTGACCAAGAAGTCCCCCAGAAACTGATTTGAACTTCGCAAAGGAAAGGCCAAGATAGAAGCTAGTTAACTGAATAAAAAATTTCAAATATATGTATGTAAACAGGTTTTCTGAAACTACTTACCTTTTCTCTTTACTGTCCCCAGAATATATAGTTGAATAACTTATACCCCAACCTAAGTTAGGACTAACATTTTGAATTAAATTAAAAATCAATCCCTGTCTGACTTTTGTGAATTGGAAAATCTGTTGAAAATAGCAGAATACCAGAAAATATATGGCCATGCTGTAGAAACCTTGTCCTTCTCGCAGAGTTACTCATCCGAGCAGACTAACAGGTTTTTATCTAAAGTAAACATGAGGAAGGATAATGTATTTCCCTGCTTACATGCAGCTCATTATCTCAAAACAGAAAAGTGTGGTTATCTCTGCAGCATTTGAAACCTAATAAGCTGGTCTTTAAATGTTAGCTCTCTGTGGGGGGTCTTTATTGCTAAATTGAGCAGAGTTAGAATTGACAGGGCAATTAGAATTTGAAAGTCAGTGATTTAAAGCAAGGTGTAGTTGATTACCTAAAAAGGAAAAAGCATTGCTAAAACTTTTAGAGAGGTGCATAACATTTTCTCTGAGTTCAGAAGGGGTCTTTTTACTGTTGGAGTCAAGGTGGGTCAAGGTGTCACAACATACTCTTGACAGCCTGAAATAAGCTCTTGTTTGGAGGGGACTGGGTTTTGTTATTTGTTTTTTGCCTATGTATTTTATAGAACTGTGAAAAAATTTCCTTGTTCAAATGTTTAGTAAGTACATTTGCTAACAAATGTCTGATAGAAACTTGTTTTAAAATTTCCTTGTTTCCAGCATTAAAACAATGTGTGCTAAAGCTATGACAAAGTTGGTGTACAATTTTCTAAAAATGCTTAAAGATAAGATTAACTGGCTTAACAGTGCCGCTTTGTTCCCTACGTTAGTATCAAGCCTTTAAGAAGCATTTTATGTTATGAAGCAGCTGGCAGCCTTCCCAGAGCAAACAGTGGGACAAAAATGATACTGTTTCAGACCCCATTTCTAACCTGAGTGAATATTCACTGTGCCCACTAAGTTAGAAAGCTGTTCCTGCCTATGTGGGCTTTTTGAATAAGTGATAATTCTTTCCAACCTGTCTCTCTCTCTGTTTTATTTTTTTAAGTATAAAACGAGTGCTGTGAGAAGAAATATATGTTATTCTGAGGATATTTGTGACTGGTTGTGACCTTGGTTTTCTTCTCTTTCATTCAGATTGTGGTATCTGAATGGTGACTATTTGGTTCTGCTGGTATCACTGGTGCTCATTCTTCCCTTGTCACTGCTGAGGAATTTAGGTGAGCAAATCCATCTCTAAAGAGAATCAAAATGAGCCCCACCAACTAGTTGGCTTTCTCTTAATAGAAATTAATGAGAGCTGAGTTAAAGAACCCCAAAAACATACCTTTGAGAATTGCAACTTGCCAGTCTTCAAGAAATTCTCTAGCGAAAGGCCCAAGCACTTGGTTGCCATTTAGAACATCTTGTGCTTTATAAAAAATGCAAAAGGGATAGTTGTTACCGATTTAGTCATTAACAAGTATTTTTAAGTAATTCTCTGTCTTGCTGTATAAGAATTAGAAATTTCATGTGTCCACACTGAAGTCTTGCAAACAGAACTGAGTCATATTTGCCCTAAACCTGATTTAGTAAATGAATCCCATGTTTTTTCCTCCTTATAGGATATTTGGGATACACCAGTGGCCTTTCCTTGCTGTGTATGATGTTCTTTCTGATTGTGGTAGGTATAAATTTTCTTTAAAGCTAAAGATTCTTTTTCTAAGCCCTGTCACATTAGTCATTCTAACAAATGCAAAATAATATATTTTCAGGTGATTTTCAAGAAGTTTCAGATTTCTTGTCCTGCAGAAATTGCTTTTCTAGTCAATGAAACAATAAACGGCAGCTTAACACACCCAGCAACTTTTGTACCTGATGTGGGTTTTAATAGGACTGAAAGTGATTCTTGCCAACCACGTTATTTTATCTTCAACTCACAGGTAACTATAATCGTTTTGTTTTCAAAGAAAGATTTTAGGGAAGAAAACAGGGAAAATAACCCACTGGAAGTTTTAACACTCCCAAGGTAAAGAGAGATGAGGTAATAGCTTCCTCTTTAGGAAACATGGTTATTAGCTCATTATTGAGGACTGAGAAGAAAGTGTTGGTTTGTATCTTGTAACTGCCACATTCAGAAGTGAGAATATTGCTCACACCTAGTGAACAAATTAGAAGAGCTAATTAGGCAAAAAAACATTTTAAGCTTTGATTTCTAAGATTAATGAGTATAAAATGTAAGTTGCAGAACTGTGATATCACATGAGTGTGTTACCTCAGGATGTTAAGAAGGTGTTTACATTTTTTTGCAGACTGTCTATGCTGTGCCAATTCTGACCTTTTCATTTGTCTGCCATCCTGCTATTCTTCCTATTTATGAAGAGCTTAAAGGGTGAGTGCTTTAGCAACTTTTATATAAATTAATTGGAAAAGCTGGAAAAATACTAGATTACTGCTCTAACTACCGCTATAATATGTATGTGTATTTTCCTTTGAATTTGTGCAGCCGCAGCCGTAGAAGAATGATGAATGTGTCCAAGATTTCCTTTTTTGCTATGTTTCTCATGTACCTGCTTGCTGCCCTCTTTGGATACCTGACGTTTTACGGTAAATAATGTCCAGTTTACAAACAGGACACTTAGTGAAATGAAGTTCATACTTTGTATGTATAGTTCTGTCACTTTAAATGCTCAGTCTGTTTCAGTATGTTTCCTATTTGTGATGAGCAATTGAGCCTAGAGTTTAGAATTCCCTGTAGTGTATATTGAATCAGTAATTTCTAGAGTACAGGCTCCAAAATCCACCGTTAGCCATATGATGGCATTTCTATATGTGATGTGCTTGCATCGAGGTTCATCCTGACTCTCCTCTCCCATTCCCTTCAGATTATACAACACACATGCAGACTGTAAGCCAAACCCTGGGATTTAGCTATTTAGCTCCTGTTGTTTTTAATGGGGGTCATGTGGCTAAATCTTTCCTAGGTATTTAGAAAAATTTTCCTTCAATGTTATTTTAATTGCATTAACCCTAATTCCAAATTAATCTTATTAGCCTCTTAGTTTATGGTTGTTTTGTGAGTAGCTAATAACTTTGGTGCAGATAATAGCTGTAAGTTAGATTTTCTAACTAATCTCCAGAGAGAACAACACACAAGAAGCATTTTTTCTTTTTTTGTCTTTCTCTATAGAACACGTTGAGTCAGAATTGCTTCATACCTACTCTTCTGTCATGGAAACTGATATTCTGCTTCTCATTGTCCGTTTGGCTGTGTTGGTGGCTGTCACCTTGACAGTACCTGTCGTCATTTTCCCAGTAAGTGATCACCTGCTCTCTCTTCAGTAGGAATGAGTTGTTAGGCATGAAGATTTGTGAGATTTTCATGTTCTGTAAGAAGAAAACCACTACTACAGCAGTATCAAGGGTTTTTGGTTTTTGAAAGGGTTTTTTTTTTTTTTTTAAATGTTTTGTCCAGCTTTAAAATACATCTTGGGATCTTTTCCCCATAATTCAGGATATAATGATCTTTCTAATGCTTAGATGTTTAGGAAAAGAGCAGTAGAGGAGGGGTACGCTTTGAGTATTTAAATAGCTACTTGTTTCCTATTGTTTGTAGCTCTTTTTCATTGATTAAAGCTGCAATTTTTATTTACTCACTTAATCTTTTGCAGATCCGGAGTTCCGTAACTCATTTGCTGTGTGCATCAAAGGAGTTCAGTTGGTGGCGTCACAGTGTCATTACAGTGTCTATCTTGGTGTTTACCAATTTGCTTGTCATCTTTGTACCAAATATTAGGGATATCTTTGGTTTCATTGGTAAGTTTTAGGAAGTATCACAGTTGATTGAAATATCAGAAGTTTTAAAGTTAAAGAAATAGCAGGTGATTCATTGAATTCTTAAGAAATAGTCAATGCTGTTTTTACAGGTGCATCTGCAGCTGCTATGTTGATTTTTATTCTTCCGTCTGCGTTCTATATCAAGTTAGTGAAGAAAGAACCTATGAAGTCTGTACAAAAGATTGGGGTGAGTGAGAGTTTATGACCAGAAGAAGAATAACGTAATGCCAAAGTTCCTCAACTGATTGTAACTTCAGTCTCCTAAATGTCATTTATTGTAGTTTCATTTTAAGTTTCTAATAAATATACCTATAACTTCACAGATAGAATGGGGGAGGAGGGGAGAGATGTTTGCCTTCTGATATGTATTCTTAAGTTTATTGCGAGAAAGTTACTAGATACTTTAGAAATAGGAATAGAGGTTAAAAGTATAACCTTGACCACCTGCTGTGTAGCAGGCACTTAAATAGGCCTGGAGTGTATAAAAGAGGAAAAAATGGAGTATTTAGTCAAATGAAACTAACCGTTTTCAAAGCAAAGCTCAAGTGGGGTCAGGGGGTTATTACACTATAAACTATAACAACTAATTTTACAAAGATTATGATATGTTAACCACAAATGATCCTGGTGGGGATACTTAAAAGAAAGACTGCATTTCAGTCCATTTTCTCCACAACTGTTGTCTGGCTAAAGTACTAGAAATGCTTATGAATCAACAACAGTTACCTTGTTTTACTCAGAATATCTGGTGTAGTAATTGAAGAGTAGAATTAGAGTAGACCTACTCATGTCTCTTAGAAAAACCTCCAGCTTCATCTCAGGCTGCATTTTTAAGATAGATTTGATTTTAAAAGTTAAGATTTTTCCCTTTCAAAAATGCAAAAATATCAGTCCAGTTTTGTTGCGTGCAACAGTTTATTTAGTAAAGAAGATTATTTACTTTTTCTTTTGATACAAAGGAATGAGAAGGGAAATTTTGAGAAGATTTTAAAGATACAGTAACTTAGTATTCTATGGATAACCCCTTGATCATTCAGTGGCTTCCCTTGTGGCTCAGATCATAGAGAGTCTTCCTGCAATGCAGGAGACCTGGGTTTGATCCCTGGGTCAGGAAGATACCCTGGAGAAGGAAATGGCAACCCACTCCAGTATTCTTGCCTGGAAAATCCCATGAACGGAGGAGCTTGGAAGGCTACAGTCCATGGGGTCAAAAAGAGCTGGACACGGCTGAGCGACTTTCCTTACTTAACTTTGATCATTCAAGACAGTTTAATGAGCTAAACTGTAGCTCTGTGAAATAATACAGACACACTTTTAGAGATTTATTGTATGTGCTAATTCACTCAGTCCTGTCCAACTCTTGGGGACCCACTGACTATTGCTCACCAGTGCAAATCCTGTTCCCACGGATTTCACCAGGCAAGAGTACTAGAGTGGGTTGCCGTTTCCTACTCTAGGGGATCTTCCCAACCCAGGAATCAAACCCACATTTCTTGTGTCTCCTGAATTGGCAGGTGGGTTCTTTACCGCTAGCGCCACCTGGGAGGCCCTTTAGAAATTATGAGCCTAGTTTTTAAAAGTAGAAGAATATTGAGCATACATGTTTTGTTGCTTGCTAATCCATTTTCTCTGTGCTCACTGCAGGCTCTGTTCTTCCTGCTAAGTGGCATAGTGGTGATGACCGGAAGCATGGCCTTGATTGTGTTGGATTGGGTCCACAATGCCCCGGGAGGTGGCCATTAACCACCACCTCGAAAACTCCACAATAGTCCATTTGACGCCAGTGTTGAGTCTACAGCTCTCAACTACTATGAAATTTCACCTGATGTTTTCAGTTTCACTTCCTTTTGAAGTGCAGATTCCTCGCTGGTTCTTCTGAGTGCAGAATAAGTGAACTCTTGTTTTGTTTTGTTTCGTTCTTAAAGAAACTATTCTGTATGGTAGAAATGGATATTAACACCAAACCACGAGTCTCGGGTTAACGGAAGTGACAATTTTATTCCATTCCAGAGAATGGACGAACTCTTAACTTTAATCAAGCCACATGTTTGGCTGTGTCATTGTTTAACTTGGATATTTTATGATTTTACTTGAATGTGCCTAATGGAACCATTCGATGTGAGAAATAATTCTTTTTAATTTACAGCAAAGTATTGAAATAACCATTGAGAAAAACACTTATTATTTTTTTGTACCAAAAATATTCGAAGACCTCAGAAGCACTCTTTTATTTTTTAAAAATTGCTTTTTTTGAACTTTATCCAAAAGCAGTTGTCAGTGAATTCCATGAAAAAAAAAAATCATTGTTATTTAAAAACAATTACTACTAGTATTATGAAATGATTTGCCTTTTTGTAGGCATACTAAGCCAAATACTTTTTTTTAATCCAAAATAATTTTTAGAGAAAATGATATAATGAAAAATTACACTGTAATTAGGAGCATTTTCCATTCAGACTTTACCTTTAAAGGACAACTGATTGATTGTGGCTACACCAAATCAGGTGAACTCTGTTCATCACTTTTCTTCTCTGTCCCCAAATATTTTTGTTCATTTAGACTCTGAAATATTTATGGCTTCAGTCTATTAGAATGGAAGATAATGCAGGTATTTCTGTGGGAAATAAAATAACTAATTTTGAGGTACCAAATAGTGCAATTGGGTAAAACAGGGTTTATTCAGTTGCATCTGCCTCCAGAGTTGGGTTGACAGCTCTGGATTTTTTTGGGCCAGCCCTTTTTTGGCATTGCTTCCAGAAGTGGAAAATGGGCATTTGATGGCTGTAGGCCAAAACTGTTCTATCCAGAGAGTACAGTACAAGTTTTCATATGGCTCATCTGCTATGGAAGTGTGAATTACTTGACAATGTGTGGTTTAGTTGTGTTCATGTTTTGTCTACAGTAGAGGTCTAATTAATCCATAGGTTACACCTATATTTGGTATAAGTTCTCTTCATAGAGGCCACTGGGTTTCTCATGCAGTAAGCTTTTTAAAAAAACTCACGTGCACTGCATTGTCATCTCATTCTTGTACAACGTAGAATTACTTGTTTACATCCAACAAATGGTTAGCTAGGGAAAACAGTGCAACCTGAGTGTAACTATTGGTCCGACTGCATGATCACCCTTCCATTTCAATCCCAGTTAGACGTGAAAAAATTACTTGGCTTTAAGAGCACATTTATTGTACGTCATGATGTATGGTGAATATGTTATTAAATAATGTGGTACTTTGCTCATCAGGCATAATGTCTAAAATCTAATACACATAATTCCATTAGTGGTTGAGGGAAGCAAATAATGGAATCATCAATAGGTCACCTGACTGTAAGGTTGTTCTCTTGAACTTAACATTTTTAGTTTTAGGCAAGGGCCAGAAATGTGGCAGACATGATTTTTGTTACGCATTCTTGTATTATATGTGACTCAGTTGCAGACAAGATGTGTCTGTAGTCAGAGACCCTTGTGGAACTGAACTGGAAGACGTCTTGTAGTGCTCCATTGGGTGAAACCAATGGTCCATTTTTGTTTGTTTCTACAAAAATGAAAGTGGGGACCATCTCGAAAGGCAGTGAGAAGACGGATTCTACAGCACTGCTTTCATTCAATTGGGCTTTTGGCACTCCATTCGAATCCAGAACCTCACCTCTAGCTCAGACCAAGAATTGGCACTTCTGCTTGAATTCCTGGAAAGAATCGCTGGTTTTGTAACTTAAGACTTGCCCGGGAATACCTCTACAGTTTACATCCTTTTATTTGGGAGAAAATACCGAGGCAACCAGGAAGAAATGAAAAAAAAAATCGATGTGGAAGGTTCCTCCAGTGCCCTGGCTGTTTGAGGTTCCGGATCAACTGTCAAGGGTAAATTTCATTGCATGATTTTCTTGGAGCTATCTTTGTCTACCTGGAGGTTCCTAAACAGTGAATTCCCAGTAATGAGCAGTCTTCAGTATTAAAACCACTGTCTTGTCACCTCATTTTGCATTACTGTCTTCCGTGGATGTTTCAGTTATAACTAATGTTATTTATAGAACAGCATTAATCCATTAAAGCTAACCTATTTTTCAATATTTATGATAATCTTATGTACATACAGTGTCTGTCCATATGTATTTGTAAATAGGTTGTATATAATGTCAGGTTTGGGTCTTGGGTTGAAATGTATATATCCTTCCTTACAAGTTTCTTAACTGCATTTTGATGAATTCACATTATGTATCTATAAGAATTGTCCCAAAAGTACCTGTACAGAGATTTCAATAAACAAATTGACAAATTGTGTAAACACTAAAAATTTAAAATACTGTTAAAATTGTATTTGCAATAAGCAGACTACGTGAACAACACATTTTTTTCATGAAAACTTGGTGCAGGTTCAGAACTCTAAAATTTTAAATAAGGTCTAAATTTTCAAAATGTAGTAGCTGTTAAAACATGATCTAGTGTAATGAAATCAAATATGCTCTAGTGTGGTGGAAGACCTTTGAGAACCTGATTGTGGTAAGCTTTCTGTATATAATGTAAATATCCTCACTGTACTGTTATAGAGGCCAACAATTCCAGTAAGACTTGTTGGCAAAGAGTGCTACACGTTTCAATGAAACATTGTATGTTTGTTTTAACTGAACTAAAATAAATACATGCTTAATCCTGAGTAGCAGTGTTTTATTTAAAGCAGTGATAAGTCGTGTCTGGTGTGTTTTGTAAGCACAGTAAGGTAGCACTTAGTAGGGGTTCATATAGTGTTAGTGATTATGATGAAGAAAAAATGGTCATCAAAAACATTTGCATACCAAGTATTTGGAGGAATGGAAAAAATTTTTTTTTAATCTGGAGGACCAAGTCTTAGACCTGCTGTAAGTAAATATAGTGCACCATAATCACACCTGGGGAGCTTTTTAATGTGCCACTATCTGGGGACTCCAGGTCCGAGAACTAGGGTCCTGAATGGAATTCAATTTTCTGGAGCATGTACCCATGTAGGCTGATCCCATGGGTCTGGAGGGCAGCCTGGGAAGTTTTGTTTGTTTCCCCAGAAAAGTATCCAAGTGATTTCTGATGCATAAGTAAAATAAGGGGTGCTGAAATAGGCCTGGGAAGAAGTCAGGTGAGTTCAGCCCTTGTGAGAGGAAGGGCTATGGCTGGAGAGAAATTAGGCCAGCTGAAGGTTACCTGAGGGATGGACACTGAGGAAGGTTACTGACATACACAGGGTAGCTCAGGTGTGGCCTGCTGGTTGGTTGAAAGCTTGAGCCTTAGTGAAATATCCAAAACAGGTGTGCCAGGGAGCGGTTCCAAAGACAAAGGGAACCTTAAATGTAAGAAATTTATATCCAGTTACTAACATTGTGCAAGAGGGAAGGAAATAGTTAATGTTTAGAAAGTACACCAGAATTTGCATCATCTCAAGAACAAAGGACTAGCAGAGTTTCTAGTCATCCGAGAAGCTTTAATGGAACACCTACTGTGTGCAAGTAACATGCCCATGGAAAGAGCCTGGGGTAATGTGTCAGACTCAGGTTTTCACAGAATCCATAGTTTTCAATCACACCATTTTTAAAATCTAGTGAAATGATTTTAAGAAATACTAAACTTGGGATGCCAGTTTATTGATCTGAAATTTGAAATATATTTGGTGGGTGGGTCCCTTGAGGTCAAATTTCAGCTCTACAGAGAGGCAGATATTTCCAGTAAGCTTGAGGAACAGCCAAGGAACAGAAAAATCCAGAGTTGTTTATCATCTTGGAAATACTCTTACCTAGAGAATTCGTTTTAGTTCAGTTTCTGACAACAAAGTAAAGAAGATCCAGTTAATTAACATAAGCAAGAATGATGGCAGAGACTTCCTGTCAAAGGTGGGAAACCAGCTGTCTACTGGAGCAGTGAGTAGCCTTGTTAAGAACAACCTGATGGAGTCAATCTGCCAGGACTGGGAAGAAGGGGCCGTTCTGTTATGGCTATAAAAGAAAGAGCTTGACATGCCCACACCACTGCTGCTGCTGCTGCTGCTGCTGCTGCTGCTAAGTCGCTTCAGTCGTGTCTGACTCTGTGAGACCCCATGGACGGCAGCCCACCAGGCTCTGCCGTCCCTGGGATTCTCCAGACGAGAACACTGGAGTGGGTTGCCATTGCCTTCTCCAGCCCACACCACTGGACCTCTAGAAACTTTTATGAGGTTCATATGAAACACATTTTTATCACTTTCTAAAATAACATTAAAACGTCCATTTGGTATTTGCATTGGACTGCATCAAAATAGTAGGTTAGCTATGGAAACAATAACACATCCAGCAAAGACTCTTTTGTCCCTTCATTTTGAAGTCATTGTCTTTCTTGAAAAATAAAATGGCAGTGAGCTGCTTAGAAGGAGACTGGGGTACCTCAGAAAATTAAAAGTCAAACAGGCTAATACGACCCAGCAATCCCACTGCTGGGCACACACACCAAGGAAACCAGAATTGAAAGAGACACATGTACCCACAATGTTCACCACAGCACTGTTTACAATAGCCAGGACATGGAAGCAACCTAGATGTCCATCAACAGACAAATGGATAAGAAAGCAGTGGTACATATACACAATGGAATCTTACTCAGCCATCAAAAAGAATGCATTTGAATAAATTCTAATGAGATGGATGAAACTGGAGCCTATTATACAGAGTGAAGTAAGCCAGAAAGAAAAACACCAATACAGTATATTAACGCATATATATGGAATTTAGAAAGATGGTAACGATGACCCTATATGCGAGACAGCAAAAGAGACATAGATGTAAAGAACAGACTTTCGGACTCTGTGGGAGAAGGCGAGGGTGGAATGATTTGAGAGAATAGCATTGGAACATGTATATTATCATATGTGAAACAGATCATCAATCCAGGTTCGATGCATGAGACAGAGTGTTCAGGCCTGGTGCACTGGGATGACCCTGAGGGATGAGATGGGGAGAGAGGTGGGAGGGAGGTTCAGGATGGGGAACACATGTACACCCATGGCTGATTCATGTGAATGTATGGCAAAAACCAGCGCAATATTGTAAAGTAATTAACTTCCAATTAAAATTAAAAAAAAAAACTTGCAAAATAAAAAGTTAAACAGGCTAGATTTATTCTAGAGACTTCAATGACAGGTGTGCAGACTTCATGATGGGGCTCTACAGTTAGATTCATAGCAACTTCTCTGGCCAACTTCTGGAGATAAACACTGGCTAATAATGGGTCCTAATTTCTAGTCAGGTGGACAGGTGATACAGCAGAGCCGTGGCTGCAGGACCCAGCCCCACGGCTGAGAGAACAGTTTTCACAGAAAGAGTCCTGCATCCTGGGAAACACCTCAGTTCCAGACAAATTAGAATGGCTGATCTAGTAAAATAGCCAACAGACACCAATAGCCAGTTTCTTTGGATTTCTTTTTTCTAGACTTCCAGGTAGTACACCTGCCTTCTCTTATGACTTTTCTCCAAACTCAGTAGATTTTAGCTTCCTCAAATCACATCTGTTCTGATTTCTCCCCACAAGACTTATACACTTCATAAAAACAGATATCTGAGTTTTCATTAATTTACCCCCAATGTAACAATGTCTAGCAAATAGTACATTCATTCCGAAAATAATTGTTGAATGAATAAATATGCCCTGTGTAGCATAGTTGAGGTGAGGCTCAAAATTTTACTAAATGCTTGCCAAATAAATATAGCTAGTATCATGAAATTAAACACTTAGACTTAAAAAATAGAGCTCAGTCATCTTTAACAAGAGGTCTCCATATATACCCTACCATATCTAAAATAGCTAGCTAGCAGGAAGCCGCTATATAGCACAGGTTGCTCAGCTCCAGGCTCTGTGATGACCTAGGGGAGTGGGATGAGGGTGGGAGGGAGGGGATATATGTATATATATAGCTGATTCATTTTGCTGTACATCAGAAACAAAAACATGGTAAAGCAACTAAATTCTGATAAGAGCTTTTTTTTTAAATTAAAAATAAACATAAAAAAAAAACAAAAACAAGAGGCCTTCAATTGGAAGGCTTTCTTGCCTAGTCTATGATCTGCCTCCGGGTGGCACAAGCCATCTTTAACCTCTACAACGTGAGTCTGGCTGCCACATCCTTTTCCAAATCCTAGTCAAATTTGGTTGTCCCCAACATGTTGTGAAGAAAACATTAACGCAGCAAGCCTGATTCGAGGGAACCCTGAGTGACCCTTGGCCACCTCCTGGGAATGCTACCCTCAGAATGTTCTTTACGTGATGATCGATGATTTTGTTACAAACCCTTGAAGCAACAGATCATCCTATATTGGCTTTTCAGGTTGCATTATAAACACCAAGATTTATGACGTGTGCCTGATATCATTATTGGAATTCTGAGTTTTGATAGCTAAGCCTGGTTGCAGAGCAGGGTATGCCTATGTGACTAGCCTCCATAAAATCCTTGGAACTTGAGGCTCATTCAGACTTCCCCAGACAGACATTCCACACACACCCCTAGAGTTAAGTGCTAACAACAACAAAAAGCATTCTTGTGTGACCTTGGACAAAAAAGGTCTTGGAAGCCCATGACAGGCCTCTCTGGTAGCCCCTGCTGTGTCTCTCTTTCCTGTTGCATTTGCTCTATATCCTTTCTGGTAACAACCCTTGTGTGTGTGTGTTAGTTGCTAAGTTACGTCCGACTTTTTTCGACCCCGTGGACTGCAGCCCCCCAGGCTCCTTTGTCCATGGAATTCTCCAAGCAAGAATACTGGCATGGGTAGCCATTCCAGGGGATCTTCCTGACCCAGAGATCGACCTGGGTCTCCTGCATTGCAGGCAGATTCTTTACCATCTGAGCCACCAAGGAAGCCCTTAGCAGTGAGTAATACCTGCTACTGAGTCTTACGAGTCCTTCTAGTGAATCACCAAATGAAACACTTACAGTGTCTTTTTTTCTCTAAACCATCAAGGTGCAAACTTCAGCATAATTTGCCTTCTCTGGCTGAAAGACCCAAAGCAAGTTTTACTAAATATTACCTGGGTGTGGATGTCAGAGGATTACATAGTAAAGGGACTGTTTACCTTGCACTTGCCACTGTGTGCAGTTTCATAAAATCCCACTTGATATATTCTTCCCCCAGGTCAGCCTGGCTGTCCTATAAACTGGAGATTTTCTCTGTCCACCCTTCCATGCACACCATGTCCCCTCTTCTCATGAATAGTTCAACTCTGTCCTCAAATCAGCCAATTCATCTCAGGAAAAACAAAAGCTTGGCGTCATCAGTACCCACTCTCCTGAGATGGCAGTTTACTTGCCATATCTTTTTATTTCCACTCTGCTCTTAAAGATATCACTTCTGCTCCCACCCTTCCTAAACGTCTGACCTTAGTATTCTTTCTAACCACTTACAGTACTTTCCCTGAAAGGAGTTCTGGTAAGTTCAACTTTTTCATCTGATTATTATTATTATTATTATTTAATGTGATGTAGGACCCAACCTGTACAGTAGATAAAAACAGAGCTGTGCAGATTGAAACTGTCAGAGTCACTGTCTAGATTCTAAGGACTCAGCCTCCCAATTTTTTGCACCTGCTTCATCCCACCACAATGGTTCATCAGGGGCAGCCTTAACCTAGGGCTCTCTGCAATAGGGTTTGAAACACATGGCTTGAAGTTCTTTCAGGAGAATGAGACCCCAAGGTAACAAGAATCCTGCCAGCCAGAAGCTCAGCTGCCGCGTCCCCTGTTTCTTGCCTTACTGGCAGAATGGTGGCCTTGGCTTCCTGTCTATGATTCAGTCTTCTTTACCTCAATACAACCCAATAGCCTCAAGATGAACACGAAGGTCACACAGAGGTCAAGTCTCCTTGATGGTGAATGTGTTGCTGAGGAGATAAGCAAGTCCTTCCAGAAATGTCTAAGATGGAGAAGTGAAGAAATCAAAGTGGAAAAGAGACATAATGTCAAGTAACCCATCTCCTTTCCCTACTCAACAACGGTGCCATTGCCAAAAGCTGCCTTCAGGTTGCTGAAATTGTAGCCTTTCCAAATAGATAGGGCAAGAAACCTTAAAATCGTGGTGACCATCACTTAGATTTAGTTCTGGAGGCCTTTAATTTTCAAAGGACAAGTGATCATAAACTGATCTTCTGAACCATCTGCTTCTTAAAGATTTGGGGAAATAATCCGAGGTCCTAAGTGTATAACTTTAAACTCCCTAAGTTATACATGCTTACCGAAAATATGGCAAAATCATACAACAGTATAATTTTTAAGAGTAAAGTATCTGGTCTAAATAGGCAGGAAAAGGAACCAGATGTATTGAGGATGCCTACTATAAGGACACAATTCTAACAAGCAGCTGTTTATTTCTCTTGGGGGGAAAAATATCCCTCAGGTTTTGGTAAATGATGCATTTTCTTTCAGTATCTCCAATCTACTGTAACCTATCATGGAATCATGCTGCATTCTAGGCCAAAACTAAGCTATATATCTTTTTAATTTCCTTTTATTTTCTTCATATTTTGCCTTTAAAGTGACTCAAAGTCTCCAGAGATGTGGAACTCATGGTTCACAACCCTTCTGCTCCAGATAGATGAGTTGTATTTTTAAACTGATCTCTAAATAGAAAGATCCAAAGAAGAAAATATGTGAAATATGAGAATCTCTTCTGAAAATGCACGAAAGCCTCATAAATTTGAAAACGTTCTTCTCTCATAAACTGCTCCAAAAAGAAATATTTAGTCCTTACTGTCTGCATTGGAGGCAGCAAAGCAAGCAAGTGAACATTCCTTCTTGCTAGTGGAGTAGAAGCTAGTGAAACAAGACTCTTCACACACAGACACACACAGACACACACAGACACACAGACACACACACATTACATGTAAGCAATAATTAAATTAAAAGGGCACCACAAATTTCACAATACTTGTTGAAGAAAACTGAATAATCAGCAATGCCAGGAATCGTTCCAGCTAACCATCACTCTGCCACGGTTTATGGGAAGTCTGGGGGAAAAGCAGGACCTTGTGGTTTTGCAAAACTTGTTCAAGATCTGATTTGTCATTACTAGCTGTGTGATCTCCAGCAAGTTCCTTAAGGTTATGTATGTCCATGACCCAGCTGGCTTCCTTTCTAATACAGTTTAGCATAATCGCCATCAGTTAGTGCTTAGCACATGCCAGCTACTGCGCTGAGGGGAATCCTACAGGTGGTCCTGAGGGAGTTGAGGCAAAAGTCATCCACGGCATCAACCTTCAAGTCCAGGACTTCTGGGAGAAGTATAGCATTCCCTTCATTGGGCTGCTACCCTATTGTGTCTATATTAGGTCTAGATGTGATTCTTCTTGCTGAAAGTCCTAGGAACTAAAAAGATATCAGCCCCTCAATACACTATACACTAAGGATCATAGGTAAGGTCAGTGCACCAAATACTCCTGGAAGTCCAGGTCTGTTCAGTTCAGTTCAGTCGCTCAGTCATGTCCGACTCTTTGCGATCCCATGAATCGCAGCATGCCAGGCCTCGCTGTCCATCACCACCTCCCAGAGTTCACTCAGACTCACGTCCATCGAGTCAGTGATGCCATCCAGCTATCTCATCCTCTGTCATCCCGTTCTCCTCCTGACCCCAATCCCTCCCAGCATCAGAGTCTTTTCCAATGGGTCAACTCTTCGCATGAGGTGGCCAAAGTACTGGAGTTTCAGCTTTAGCATCATTCCTTCCAAAGAAATCCCAGGGTTGACCTCCTTCAGAATGGACTGGTTGGATCTCCTTGCAGTCCAAGGGACTCTCAAGAGTCTTCTCCAACACCACAGTTGAAAAGCATCAATTCTTTGGTGCTCAGCTTTCTTCACCGTCCAACTCTCACATCCATACATGACCACAGGAAAAACCATAGCCTTGACTAGACAGACCTTAGTTGGCAAAGTAATGTCTCTGCTTTTGAATATGCTATCTAGGTTGGTCATAAGTTTTCTTCCAAGGAGTAAGCGTCGTTTAATTTCATGGCTGCAGTCACCATCTGCAGTGATTTTGGAGCCCCCAAAAAAATAAAGTCTGACACTGTTTGTACTGTTTCCCCATCTATTTCCCATGAAGTGATGGGACCGGATGCCATGATCTTCATTTTCTGAATGTTGAGCTTTAAGCCAACTTTTTCGCTCTCCTCTTTCACTTTCATCAAGAGGCTTTTTAGCTCCTCTTCACTTTCTGCCATAAGGGTGGTGTCATCTGCATATCTGAGGTTATTGATATTTCTCCCGGCCATCTTGATTCCAGCTTGTGTTTCTTCCAGTCCAGCGTTTCTCATGATGTACTCTGCATATAAGTTAAATAAGCAGGGTGACAATATACAGCCTTGACATACTCCTTTTCCTATTTGGAACCAGTCTGTTGTTCCATGGGTAAGGTCAGTGCACCAAATACTCCTGGAAGTCCAGGTCTGTAGCAATTCTAAAATATTGCTGAACCAACCCGGGGAGGGCTTCCTCACCTGAGATGAGATAAGTTTTTAACTAGGCTCCAATTCTGCCTTCACAAGGAACTCTTAAATTCTCCTGTCTTCATAGCCCTTGAATGAACCCTCTGTAAGAGTCTCTCCTTTATGATATCCTATTTAGCCTTTAGTGGGAATTACTGAATAGCTCTTCCTTAAGTGTGAGACAGTTTTTCTAGCCCATTTTCTACTCATCGAAGGTTGGGATGAAGGGCTGTTTCAAATCCGAAGCAGTCAATTTCTCCTTTCTAGGCTAGTGGTTCCTTTAGCATTTTTAACTCTCTCAAAAATTTTGTCCTTTTCTCATCTGATTTTAATCAATTTCGTATACCAGTAGCCAAACCCACAGTTCTTTGTGAGATATGCTTTTTTAAATCCAAGCTTATTTTGAGATAAAATTAATATATCATACAATTCACCCATTTAACGTGTAAGATTCCACAGCTTCTTAGTATCTTCACCAAATTATGCAACCATTGCCAGTAATTACAGAACATTTTCATCATCTCAAAAAGAAACCCCATACCAGTTAGCAGTCACGCCTTATTTCCCCCGCTTTCTCCCACCCCAGCTCTTTCAGCAATGGGCAAAATCTACTTTCTGAAGCTATGGATTTGCCTATTTTGGACATTTTGTATAAAATGGATCATATAATATATGGTTTTTTGTGCTTGGTGTCTTTCACTTAACATAATATTTCCAAGGTTCATCCACATTGTGGCATGTATCTGTACTTAATTTTTACTGATAAATAGTATTTCTTTGTGTGGATATATTATATTTATCCATCAAGCAATAGACATTTGAATTATTTCCATATTTTGGCTATTATGAATAATGCTGCTATATACATTTATGCACAAGCTTTTGAAAGGACATAGTTTTTATTTTTCTTTACTCATACATCTTGAATTTTCTATGTCTTTGCTTTATTGCTCTCTATCTCTTTCTCTCTCAACTGCAATTACTTTGGGCCTATCTTTGGTGGGAAAGCCGCACTTTTAGTTCATTAACCCTATTTTGTCCACTTGAAAAGACATAGCAGGTGCCAGATTCAGTTCAGTTCAGTCGCTCAGTCGTGTCCGACTCTTTGTGACCCCATGAATTACAGCATGCCAGGCCTCCCTGTCCATCACCAACTCTCGCAGTTCACTCAGACTCACATCCATTGAATCAGTGATGCATCCAGCTATCTCATCCTCTGTTGTCCCCTTCTCCTGACCCCAATCCCTCCCAGCATCAGGGTCCTTTCCAATAGGTCAACTCTTCGCATGAGGTGGCCAAAGTACTGGAGTTTCAGCTTTAGCATCATTCCTTCCAAAGAAATCCCAGGGCTGATCTCCTTCAGAATGGATTGATTGGATCTCCTTGCAGTCCAAGGGACTCTCAAGAGTCTTCTCCAACACCACAGTTCAAAAGCATCAATTCTTCGGTGCTCAGCTTTCTTCATAGTCCAACTCTCACATCCATACATGACCACAGGAAAAACCATAGCCTTGACTAGACGGACCTTAGTTGGCAAAGTAATGTCTCTGCTTTTGAATATACTATCTAGGTTGGTCATAACTTTTCTTCCAAGGAGTAAGCATCTTTTGGTGCTAGATTAGCCCACACAAATTTTCACAATATGCCCAACGGTTTTATCTTGATTTGATTTTTGCTCCAGGACTATTCTAATCAGACTTTGTTATCAGAGAATTGCTCACTGCTACTTTTTACTGTTTGAGTCCTCTTGCAACCCTATAATTTCCCAAATGTATAGATACTCTCTGTTCCCTTCACTGCTCACACACTGTTTTCTGAGCTCATCTGTTTCTTATGATACCTTGCCAAATGCGGTCATTAACAACCAATACTGGCCAATCTCTTCTTCTAAGGCTACAAGTTATTAGGAACTTGATATGCCTTCCAAATTACCTCAGATGACAATTTTACCAAAAGTTTTCCAGTGCATAATATGGATATGGGTTTCCCAGATAGCACTAGTGCTAAAGAACCAGCCTGCCATTGCAGGAGGTATACGAGACATGGGTTCAGTCTCTGGGTCGGGAAGAGCCCCTGAAGGAGGGCATGGCAACCCACTCCAGTATCCTTGCCTGGAGAATCCCACGGACAGAGGAGCCTGGCAGTCTACAGTCATTAGGGTCGCAAAGAGCTGGACACGACTGAAACAACTTAGCATGACAATGCGGATATACATCCATGCATCCTCCAATAATAGTTTTCTGTCCCCTGCTACCAGCCCCAAAGCTAGTACCTCATTTTGTGGAGATTTAATTAAAACAGAACAATCGATGGCATCCAGGCTCTGGTAAAACAACAAAACAAAACCCCCAGAATCTCAGCAGCTTAATCTTAGGGAAATTTAGTTCTTGCTTATTGGTACATACTCAATGCAGTTCAGCAAGGCAATGAGAAGGTGAAAATAGCTTGGACTGTAAAGATCTGTCCTGCCATTCTTTAGACTGGAATAAAAGATAAAGCCAGCTGCAAAGTTAACAAGAAACAGTATTTCCCCCAAGGACACAGTGCACTGAGAGTTGGACATACCACCTCTCTCCTTTAAGTGACTGCTTTCTTCCTCACTTGGAAACTATTCTCTGAAATCAGAGACTGTCAAAAGTATAAGTAGCATGATGCTTCAAGGAAGCTTCAGAGGAAGATTGATGTGTTACTCTCCAATGTTCAATACCTTTGCTAGAGCAGAAACTTGTCTGTTAAACTAAAATGAACATTCTGTGCACAGTGGATATGATATTATTCATTATGGTTTTATCTGCTGTGACAAAGGATGGGAACAACCTAAAACCTTTTATATTATTTAGTCACTCAGTCCTGTCTGACTCTTTGCAACCCCATGGACTGTAGCCTGCCAGGCTCCTCTGTCCTTGGGATTTTTCAGACAATACTCCAGTGGGTTGCCAGTTCCTTCTCTAACTCATTTTTATGCCACTGGTTAAATACAAATTGACACATCCATACACAGAATACTATGCACCTGTCGAAAAGATTGAGGTGAATGTGTATTTGTCAATGTGAAACATTCTCCAAAACATAGTGTGACAAAAATGAGAATGATGTGTACGGTATGCTAATGGTTGTAATAAGAAAGGTGCATGTGTGTGTTTCAGTATGAAATATGTGCATAGAATAGTTCTAGAAGGGTACAAAAAATTTGATAACAATGGGTCGCTGGCCAGGAGGGGAACTGAAGGACTAGGAGAGAGGTAGTAGGGGGTTGATAAACCAGTTCTTTGGGGATAAACACCCCATCTGTAGAGTTTGATTATTTCTGTGGTGTAAATATGGCCATCATGGCCAATTTCAAGAAAATAATGTTTTAACATTGGAGCCAATGCATAAAATGAAACAATATACTTTTGAATTAAAAAAATATTTAAAAAGAAATGTAAGTAATTTGATTTAAATTGTTATCAGTAAGAGAAGAACAATGCACTCTTGTCTGGGGAGGGGAGTGGTCTGAGTTGCTTTGATGCAGAGAAGCAATCTGGATTGACAGAGCAGGTGCAGAGCTTCAGATAGAGAGTTTCTATTCCACATCTATGTTAGCTGTCTTTTTATCAAGGAAATGAGACCCTGGTTCTCCTTCGCACTCTGAATATGAGGTTGACCACTTTACACTGCCTTACTTGGCTTGTGAAAATGAAGTGAAAGTGTTAGTCACTCAGTTGAGTCTGACTGCGATTCTAGGGACAGTAGCCTGCCAGGCTCTTCTGTCCATGGAATTCTCCAGGCAAGAACTCTGGAGTGGGTTGCCATTCCCTTCTCCAGCAGATCTTCCTGACCCAGAGATTGAGCCCAGGGAGACTATAAAAACACTGATTTATTTAAATTTTATTAACCCTAGCCATAGCATTTACCCAGAATTCTTTCTATCCTAGTTTTACCTTTTGCTTTGGTTCGTGAGACGCTCCACAGTTTCTCTGATTTGTGATCTCTTTCATAGCCACGGGCCAATAAATTTGATTTTGCCTAATAAGGGGTTTATTTTCAGCGATGTGGGGTTGATTGGGCTGACAGGGCATTCAACTCATTGTAAACATTTAACAATGGAAGATTTGTATTTTGTATAATGAAATAAATATAGGTTCTTGTCTGGCTCTGCCTTGACCCTAAACTATCTTAGTCTTCTGAAAATGAATTACGCCTTTCCTGGAAAAATGGAGTCAGTTAGTCTGTATAACACAAGCCCTCACTCACAAAAACAATGGGGTTTACAAATAACAATAGCTAAAATCCAAAAGCTTCAGGGCAACTTGGGTACCAAGCTGTCTCTTAAAATTCCATGGGAGCACAGCAAGGTTGCCACTGAGCCCGTTTCTATCTAACACCCTAGACCCTAACAGCCTAGTTAGAGGCCAGCACTGCACTGGTGTCCTGGATAGCTGACACCTCTCAATAGTATGTGTAGAATAAAAGAGAAAGGAAGAGTTGTAATGTAGTCCTTTCTCTAGTCCTGATCCATCAATGTGGTTAACCCTAGAGAATAAGGAAGTGGATATTTGGAGTTGCAGCAAGAAGCCTCAGAGTTAGAAACTCTGACATATCAGAGAAAGGGGGCAGATATCAGCCATTGTCCCAACAAGAAACGGATGTGGAGAAGATTAAAGGAAACAACAAGGGAAGACAAAGAATCTGGGACAAGCAATAGCACAGAGCCGTTACCACTGCTTGTCTGGAAAGGCAAAGGGAGGGAAATGTAAAGCCTATTCAGAGCCAAGAAACTCCAGGTTCATCCTCAGTCACTTGTCATTCCTCCCTCCCCTGCCAGCCCCAGTCCTGAGGAGCTACTAACATAGTTCTTGTCTCTACGAATTTGCCTGTTCTAGGTATTTCATATAAATGGAACCCTGCAATATATGATCTTTTGTGACTGGATTCTTTCACTTAACATAATGCTTTCAAAGTCCATCCACACGGTAGTTTACCCTGGTCCTTCATTCGTTTTGGTGACTGAATAATATTCCATTGTATGGGTTATATCATATTTTGTTCATCCATTCACCAGCTGATGGACATCTGAGTTGTTTCCAGCTTTTGGCTATTGAGAATAATGCTGCTGTAAACAAGTTTTTGTTTGGCCATATGTTTTCAGTTCTTTGGAGTATATATCTGGAAGTGGACTTGTTAGGTTATATGGCAATTCTATTTTTCACTCTTTGAGTAAGCACTAAGCTGTTTTCCAAAGTGGCTACACCATTTTACATTTCCAGTAGCACAGTTCGAATGTCTCCATATCCTCAACAAGGCTTTGTGTTATCCATGTTTTTGATGATCACCATTCTTCTAGTATCTTTTTGATAAGGTATTTGGTTTTCTATCATCATATCATAGAGTCAGGCTCTGAGATATGACATGAAGAGAGTGTCTTCATGGGGTAAATGCATCAGAGAGGGGTTAGAGTCAGGGTCACTGGAATGGAGTAGTTGACTTAAGAGGGTGGTGAATCTGATGACTTCTATACTTGGGTCTTCCAATTTGGGGTATAAGCAGGGGATACATGTGTTGGAAGCAGAGTCTAGTGGTGTCTCCCATTTGGATATTTTCAGTCAGTTGTTCATTTCTTTGTACTCTTTGGACTACTGGAAGTTCTTCTGAAAGTCCTCATGAGATATCCATGGTTCTTCTAGACAATACCCAGTAGTAAAGAAATTGTGATGCTGAGAAGTTCAGAGAAATCATAGCAGACAAAAGGAAGAAAAAAATGATCTGGAACTGGATGCACCATGGGAGAAGTGGTGTCCTGTTCACAAACACCACAGTGGTTCAATTCTCAGGCTAGCCCAGCTGTCTGTAGGATGTGTGGCAACAGGTTGATCTACTCTGCTAGGCCCAGGTTAATATGCTCCATCAGTCCCAGATGGTGGGTGGGTTAGTGGAGAGATTTGAACTTTTTTTCCAAAATTGATAGGCAAAATGTGTATTGGAGAGATTGAGTCTGTGAAGAGAAAAAGTATGCCTTGGCAAGCAAAGTAGAGAAAGTGAGAATAAAAGTAAATAGGGTTGCTATGTAGAAGAATAGTGCATCACTTTGGTGAACTGTAGATGTTAGAATGGTTTGGGAGAGGCACTGGTGAGAAATGAAATCTAATGTAGTGAGTCTCAAGGTATCCAAAGTGGGTGCGATAGTCTCTACATGGTCTACAATGACCAGATGCTGTGGCTGCCTAGTCAGTGGGTCATGTCAAGAGGGGGGCCACCAAAAGTGGCTTCTGAAGTTTTCCAATGTGCCCCAAAGGCTTGTTGGGGGGCAGTTCTGGGTTCAGGTGTCTCTAGCTAGGAAAGACAGGCAGCTGTCCCTGGAAATGAGGATCTTTTTGCCCTTCACTTCCACCATAGCCTTCAGGCTCACTGGATGGGGAATTCCTTGGTGATATCAGCTGGAGAGAAGGCTGTTTGGACCCTTCTCAAGGAATCATCTCATTTGACTTTAAAGAGATTGCAAAGGACTGACTGTCTCCATCTTTTAATATATTTTTGCTTTATTCTGAAGGCTATGTTCTTTAAAGAGTTAGCAGTGAATTAGCTCATTGAATATTATAGCTAATTTCTGATAATAACTGATAATAATACTGGTTGGCAGGCTAAGGAGATTTGTGTTATTTTTTCTAATCTGTTTTAGAATTTATTAGGATTAAAATTTATTTTTTCTCAATAAGTATAATTAAATGCATGATCCAAATAAGCTCTGAATCTAATCTCATGATGTAATTTTTTCTGTGTAGAAATTTTCCTATAGATAACTAAAAAATGACCCCAGCCCCCAAATATCAGTTGCCAGACTTCCCTGATGGCTTAGATGGTAAAGCATCTGCTTACAATGTGGGAGACAGGGGTTCGATCCCTGGGTTGGGAAGATCTCCTGGAGAAGGAATTGGCAACCCACTCCAGTATTCTTGCCTGGAAAATCCCATAGACAGAGGAGCCTAGTAGGCTATGGTCCATGGGATCTCAAAGAGTCAGACACGCTGAGCAACTTCACTTCCACTTTCATACCTATAAGATGAAAAGCATTGCATAACTTAAACGTCTGTAATATTATTTTAAACTAATTCCTTCCTTTAGCATATTGATGGCATTGTTGGTTTTAATCTTTAAAGAAGATCAAATGGAAGCACGATCAAAAGCTCAGATTTGTTTTTAGAGTGGACTTTGTCGTTGCTTGCCAGTTT
This sequence comes from Capra hircus, assembly GCF_001704415.2. Lineage (NCBI taxonomy): Eukaryota > Metazoa > Chordata > Mammalia > Artiodactyla > Bovidae > Capra > Capra hircus. Next base: position 33,427,435 of record NC_030812.1, read on the forward strand.
CTCAATTTCTGGAAGAATTCATTGCTTAAATGAATTGGACATAGGAAAACAAGACTCATACACACTGGAAGAGAACAGAGGTAGAATTTAGAAGGAGCTTTGCTAGAGCTTCATTAGTCATTCTCTTTAATTCTTCATGTCAAATGTGTAATACTGTTTTGGCATTACTCTTAATAATAAGAATTCTTCAATCTCTCCGGGAAGCTTTCAGTGTTCCGAAAACAAACATTGCCTCAGAAGCTTCAACTGGTGAGTGTGAATAGAGAATGCAAACATTTCCATAATCCTCCAAGAAGTTTGAGCAAATTTGCTGTTAATGTTCCCTGCTTTTCCCAGAAAACTGTTTTATTTCTAAGGTGAAGATGTTTTCAGAAAAAGCTGGTTTTGTATAAATAACCTTCAGGCTGCTTATGAAAATGCTATAACTTGTAGGGTGAAACTATGTATAGATGTGATAAAAAGAAAATTACAATAGTTCCATCAGAATCTAGTTGATACTTTTCTTTTTTAAAAAGCAGCTTTATTGAAACGTAATTCACATACTATTAAATTCATATTATAGAATTTACTCTTTGCAAGTATACAACTCTGTGACTTTTAAGTATATTCATAGAGTTAAATACACCAAATACAATATGCATGTATTCATATAGAAATACAAATTAATTCTACTGTATGCATAAATACATTTTGCTTATCTTTTCATCAAGGGATGGACATTTAGGCCTGTCAATATGGCTATTATGAATACTGCTGTCAGCATTCATGTACAAGTCTTTGGACACATGTTTTCAATTCCAGTCATGCTTTAAATACACATTTGTATTGGTTATTGATGTGCTTTTCCCTTATGCTCATTTACGTTCATACTTTCTTTCCTGAAGCCTAAATCGAAAAGAGAGAAAGTAAGGGAGAGTCACCAAGAGCCCCACACACTCTTTTCTTGATGCAAAATGAAGTGGGAAGTTCACCACAGTTATATTCCAAGTGCGTGTTTTTCTTTTTCATGTGAAAAAAACTAAGTAGGCAAACTGAGAATAAACACACGCACACACACACACACATATACATAAACCTATCAATGTATATGTGTGTGGTGTGTGTGTAAACGCTTCATCCAGAGCCTTTACAAAATAAAAAATAATTGAGAGGCTTCCCTGGTGGTCCAGTGGTTAAAAATCTACCTACCAGTACAGGGAACATGGGTTTGATCCCTGGTCCGGAAAGATACCACTTGCTGCAGGGCAACTAAGCCTGTGAGCCGCAGCTTCTGAGCCCACGCGCCTGGAGTCTGTGCTTCACAACAAGAGAAGCCACCGCAATGAGAAGCCCGTGCACCGCAACTAGAAAGCAACCTCCGCTCACTGCAACTGGAGATAGCCTCACCTGCAGCAATGGAGATCCAGCACAGCCAAAATAAATACACAAATAAACAAAATAAGTAAATAAATTACTTTTTTAAAGTAATTAAGAAAGGTGAGTTTCAAATGTAAATATTAGCATTGTTTTAAAAAATATCTCTTTTGAATATCTGATCTCCAGGTCTTTTCAGTTCTGTTCAGTCACTCAGTCATATCCGACTCTTTGCAACCCCATGGACTGCAGCACACCAGGCTTCCCTGTCCATCACCAACTCCCAGAGCTTGCTCAAATTCATGTCCATCAAATCAGTGATGCCATCCAACCATCTCATCCTCTGTCATCCCCTTCTCCTCCTGCCTTCAATCTTTCCCAGCACCAGGGTCTTTTCCAGTGATTCAGTTCTTCACATCAAATTATTGGAGCTTCAGCCTCAGCATCAGTCCTTCCAATGAATATTCAGGACTAATTTCCTTTAGGACTGACTGACCTCCTCGCTGTCCAAGGGACTGTCAAGAGTCTTCTCCAACACCACAGTTCAAAAGCATCAATTCTTCAGCGCTCAGCTTTCTTTATGGTCTAACTCTTACATCCATACATGACTACTGGAGGTCTTTTAGGGAAATCCAGGTTTGCACAACTAGGTCTTGAAAGACTTATTCTAAGAAGCTATATGCTTAATCAGGCCAGGTTTGAGATTATCAGGTAAATTCAGGTAAAATAAGGTTTTTTTTCCCTGCTTGACTAGTTTCTAAATTTAATTGAAAAAAATCATATATATATTTTACAAAATCCATTACAAATCCTCATTTTGTTGATGTCATCTGATTGTCCATTAAGCAATGCTCTGCATGTAATTCTCACTGCAAAGTGAACTGGCTGTGTTACACTGACATATTCACCTCAACACCAAGCAGAATGAGAAAGAGTGAATGCTCTTAGCTCCTGCTGGGGCTTCTGAGTATAATGTCAACAAGCACCAACTCTTATCGGTGCCAGGCAGCATCATCATATCATTTCATATGCATGTAGGGTGCATAACTACCCAAGGTCACATAGGTAGTTACTTCTGGAGCTCAGATTCAATCCCAGGTCTTTCTGACTTTTTAAAAATTCCAGTCTATTACATTTTTATCCACTCCTTTATAGTGCCTTTATATGTTATAAACCTGGAGGAGGGCAAATAAATCTATAAAAACACTTATCAAAGGACCTCACCTGTTTAGAACTCAGCTGTTAGACAAACTTCTTTGAATAGAACAGAGCTAAGAGTGGGAAAGAAACTAAAAGGACCAATATGTGATCAAAACAGATTTTATAAACCCTATACACTAAAATATATGCACATTGCTTATAGGATAATCCCTTGGGTTCTCTCTCCAAGGCTTTTTAATTGTGTTAAAATATACATAATGAGATACATGAAATTTACCGCCTTAACCATTTAAGTTTGGTGCTAGTTAGTACCTTCATATTTTTGCGTAACCATTACTACCATCCATCTCCAGAACTATTTTGATCTTACAAGACTGAAACACTATCCCTACTAAACCATAATGCCCCATTACCTCTATCCCCCAACCTCTGGCACCAACCATTCTACTTTCTATTTCTGTGATTTGACAGCTCTAAGTGCATCATGTAAGTGGAGTCATACATTATTTGTCTTTTTGTGACTAGCTCCATGTTGTGACGTATTGGAGAATTTCCTTCCTTTCTAAGGCTAAGTAACATTCCATTGTATGTAATATCACATTCTGCCTTTCCATTCATCTGTCAATGGACCCCGATTTGCTTCCATGTTATAGCTATTGTGAATACTGCTGTTATGAACATGGATGTAGAAACATCTCTCCAAGATCTTGCTTTCCATTTTGGGTATGTACCCAGAAATGGGGTTTGCTGGATCATACTCAAATTGTATTTTAATTTTTTGAGGAGCTGCCATACTATTTTCCACATCAGCTGTATTGCTTCACATTCTCACCAACAGTGCATGAATTTTCCAATTTTTTGCTCGCTATTTTCTGTTGTTTTTTTTTTTTAAATAGTAGCCATACTTTTTAAATACATGTACTGTTCATGACATAAACTTGGGCAAACTCAGGGAGATGGTGAAGGACAGGGAAACTTGGCGTGTTGCAGTCCATGGGGTCGCAAAGAGTTGGACATGACTTAGAGACTGAACAACCACAGCATCTTAATGACTGTGAGGTAATAGCTCATTGTGATTTTGATTTGCATTTCCCTAGTGATTAATTATGTTGAGCATCTTTTCATATGCTTCTCGGCCATGTTGGAAAAATGCCTGTTCAAGTCATTTGCCCATTTTTGAATTGGATTGTTCTTTTCTTTGTGGTTACCATGGGGATTACTTTTAACATCCTAAAGTTATAACACTTTAATTTGGACATGTACCAGTTAACCATAATAACATACAAAATCTCTGCTCCTTTTCATCAGTTGTTATCATAAAGTTACATTTTAAAATATTGTGTGTTCAAAACATAAATTAGCCTTTTGGATTATGCAGAAAGCAAGATGTAGAGTTATAGACCAAAGCTACAACAATCATTCTTTTTCTAAAAAAGTATGTTTCTTAACTCATGTAGAAATCAAAAAGTGGAGTTACAAAGCACTTTTACAATAGTACTAGATTTTATAATTGCCCATATATTTACCTTTATTGAGCTCTTTATTTTTTCATACAACTTTCAGTTGCTATTTATTGTCCTTTTATTTCAACCTGCAGTACTTACTTTAGTATTTTTTGTAGGACAGGTCTAGTAATAACAAGTTCCCTCAGATTTTGTGTATCTGGAAATGATTTAATTTCCCCTTCATTTTTGACAAATAGTTCTGCCGGATGTAAGATTCTTGATTTTTTTTTCTCCTTTTAGCACTTTAAATATATCTGCCCACTGCCTTCTGACCTTCGAAGTTTCTGATGAGAAAGTTGGTGATTATTTTATTGAGGATCCCTCATCTGTGACAAGTCACTTCTCTCAAGCTGCTTTCAAGATTCTCTCTGTCTTTTGATAGTTTAACTAAAATGTATCTTGCTGTGGGTCACTGAGTTTATTCTACTTGGAGCAGTTGAGTTTCTCTGATGTTTATAGTCATGCCTTCAAATTTGGAAAGATTTTTACTATTATTTCTTTGCATATTCTCTCTCCTCCTCCTCTTCCTCCTTGACTCCATCATGTGTATGTTGGTCTGCTCAGCAGTGTATTCCAAGTCCTTTAGGCTTTCTCTGCTCACTTTTCTTCAATCTTTTTCTTTCTGTTCCTCACACTCGATCATTTCCATTGTCTTATCTGCAAATTCAGTGATTCTTGCTCTGTTCAATTCTACTTTGAATTGTTTTGGGTGAATTTTAAATTTTTGTTATTGTCCTTTCCAGCTTCGGAAGTCTTTTTCCTTAGTTAATTTTCATTTTTTTCATACATGTTACTTTTACTGTACTTTAGTTCTTTGAGCATCTTGAAGACATTTGTTTTAAAGACTGTCTAGCAGATCTGCCATAAAGTCTTTTTCAGAAACAGTTTCACTTGCTGATTTTTTCTGTTGAATGAGCCTGACTTTCCTATTTTTTTGTATGCCCTGTGATTTTTGTTGGTGGTGGTGAAAACTGGACGTTTGAATCTGATAATATAGAATCTTTGGAGGTCAGATTCTTCCCCTTCCCTAGGGTTGATGGGTTTTGTTTTTGTTTTCCTTTTTTTGTCTTTATTTTTTTTTTATTATAGTGGACTGTCTCTGTGCCAAGGAGTAAACTTAAGATCTTCTCAGGTCTCTCCTAAGCCTGTGCCTTTCCCTGGGCATGTACAGTAACTTTCTATTCTCCCCTATTTTTCAGTATCTTTTGAAAGTCTTAGTCTTTAATATCTGGCTCTCAGAAGGGAAGGAAAAAGAAAACTTACTGTGAAGAAAGGCACTGGCACTTAAATCCCCTGGAAGTAACTTCAGGAAGAGAAGGATCTTGCAACAAAGAGGAAAAGTGCAACAAAAGTTGCCACCCACCTCTTTGTACCTCTATGCTCAGAAGCAGTAATCAGAGCACAGATCTGGGGTATGCCTAACAGAGGATCCTTATTGCCCCCTCTGACTCTTACAAGCTACATACAAGCTTCTCCTGGAATGTGTGCATGGCTGGCTGCCTACCAAGGGTCTGGGGAGTGGGTACTGGGTAGCTGCTGCTGTACTGGGTGCAGTGAGCTGAATTAACTAAAATTAACTGCAATTTAACAGCAACACCCTCCTCTATAAGTTTCAAGCCTTTGACAATTTCCTAAATTCTGAGGTTAATCAGATTCTGCCAGTGCAATTTTTTTTTCTAGGTGGGGTGACATTGCTGGTACTTCCTACTCTGATATCTCCCCAGGACTTTTTTACTGTTCTTTCACTGTTGATTCTGATAAGATTGGATATCTAGTGTCCAAGATACTAGATCAAAAGCAGAAATTCAGAAAGAGGATGGCAAGCAGCTACAGGCAGGCCCTCTGCCTCACATGTTATCAGAATGGTGCCCAGAGCAGGGTTGTCCCTGCCTCAGTGTCCATCATGTTGGCCATCCCTGCCCCACCGGTGCTAATGCTCTGCTGCCCAAACTACAGCCTGGCACGCCCACTCGAGGACTTTTCTCGCTTTCCGGCGGGGTGGAAATGTCCGCATTTCCTGGCTAGTTGTTTCCGAGAAAGATTTGCCACAGCAGAGATGTTGTACCCCAGGAGATATATTTTTCCTTTTTCTTATTATCATGTTCTCTTTCTAAGTGCTCAGAAGAGCACCAGTTCCTTTCAGCAGTCAGATCCTGCCTGTATCAGAACATGCCATTATTCAAACAGAATTTTTACTCTAAAGCTCAGTTGCCTCTTCCTGAAGCTTAGTTTTTCTTCCTTCCTTCCTTCTTTCCTTTCTCCTTTTTCTTTCTTCATTGGAGGTTCTGTATTTTACCATTAAAACTTTTTACACCTGCTGACCCCCATTCATGAACTGAAGACCAATTCATTCCCACTGAATTTCTGGACCAATGTAAGTAAGGAGACACACTTGGGCATCTGTCCTGCACATACCACTGGAGTTAAATTCCTAGAACTTTCTGCCATAATCAGAAAAGTTAGTCTGCCCAGACCATAAGAATACCTCTAGGGAGCATTGCTTCCTAATTCCACATGCCAGCCTATTGGAGGCTTTGCCCTGACTTAGCAAAAATCCTCATACATCATCATTAGCTTTTTACCAAATTAGTGAGCACACACAAGCACACATGTGTGTGCACGTGCCTACACACAAGCTAACTTTAATATTCAATCCTGGCAATGGTGCAGTAAGACTACTGCTTTCAAATATTGATAATGGCATTGTAAATTGGAACATGTTTGGAAATAAATCTAGCAAAATGTATCCAGAACCAAGAAAATATTCATTGACACAGTAATTCCGTAAAATTGTGTATGGTCTCAAGAAGAGATCATCTAAAATGTAAGAAAAGGAATGTCTTGCATTACTTAACACTAAAAAATTTTAAGAAAATAGTCAATAATAGAGCTATTATAGTATATCTATGGAATCTTATATTGATATTAAAATAATTAATATAAAGTCTATATAACATATGATACAATAAGTACCATATGCTTTCTATATTCTAGGCCATAAATTTGCAATGTTGCGGATATTACTTCATAGCTGTCTCACAGTAATTCTATGAAATGGGTATTACCCCCTTGGAAGTCTCTTTTGAATATTCTTCTTCATTTCCCCTGCCCTTTTTCAATGATCTCTTTCAGTGACTTCCCTTTTCCACTTAATAGAGGGAGAACTCCTTAAAGAATCTCCTACCTGACTGCAGAGCATGGGATTTTTAATCATTATCCTAAACTGACTCCTACCTAATATGGTGTTAAACAGAAAAACAAAAGGAAATCAGATTACAACTTTAGTATATCCACTACAACTTAGGGTTTAAAGATGTTGCCTCTAGAAAAACACTTATAAGATAATATACATAATTAATGACAGTTGTCCTAGGGTCATGGAATTTTAGAGGGATGATACTTTTTTTTCTTCAGAATTTCTGTAATGCAATTTGACTTTCTTATACTATGAGTATAAACACTTTAAAGTCCCCCAAATGAAAGTAATTTGGTTCTTGAGTGATGGATCATAATTTTCTTGCTCTACAGCATTCTTTATGGTCACTGTAATGTTATTTTCAGAATTTTAAAATATGTTAAACAATAAAAATTTTTGTCTGCTGCGTTTATGAAAGTCACTGTGATTGAAGTTGTAGAGCTTAAGGACCGAAATCATCTAAACAAATGCATCAATATAATGCTTTGTAGGTTTCAGTTTTATGTACATGGACTCACTTGATCTTTCTGAGAACTTCAGTGTTCTGAAGGCTGTCCAGAAAGCCCTGCTCCTAGAGTATCAGGACAGCCCCAGCCCCACTGGTGCACTGACGAGTCTCCATGCCCTGGAGAAGGACCAGCAGGCACTTGACGGGTGCATCACCCAGCCCCATCCATGCACAGCTGGAGACACAGCTGCAGGCTGCAGCTGGCAGAGCCCCTGTAATCATCACTGAAAAATGCTGAAGAGGAAGGCTCTTCTGAAGGTTCTTCCTTCCTTCCACCCCCTCTTTCTGTCCCTCTTGGCTGACTTTTCCGCCTCATAGGAAGAGCAGTTCTACTTCATGTCGCTAAACAATCAACAGCTGGTGATGACAAGCTCCTCACTTCTTCCCTGAACTTAAGGCTCTCCCAAACAGCCCAATAACAGGGCAACTGCAGAGATCTTGGGGACTAATACTGCCCCCGCTAGGCAAAATATTCAGCAGAAACTACCACTTTCCTTCAGATTTAAACACCTAACAGGAAAAACAGAGACTCTAAATGTTGCTTTTCTTTTTTTAAAGCATGGAAGTTTTCTGATTATAAAATAACTACTCAGTGTAGAAAAATAAAAATGAATTTAATGAATAAAATCACCTTAAATCTTATCACCTAGAAATAACAACTATTACGTTTTTAATAAATTCCTGGCCTTTGAAGAATATGTGATAAATAAAGACATATATTTATACACATTTTGCTTTCACCATTTGAAAGAATCATACTGGGCATACTATATAGTTTCCTTCTTTATTTTCAGTTAGTATTACTTGCATCTTCTTATTAATGATGCAGCAAAATATCTTTTTAATGCTTTGTACATAGTATCATAACTTTAGAAACCATTCCTTGCAGATTTGTTGTAATATCAGCACCATCTGACTCCTCTTCCTGTATTCTGTTCACTCCACTAGAATCCTCATGGGCATTTAACATTCTCTGGCTCAGTGAGAATTAAGCACAGGAAGAGGAAAAGCAGGCCATCTGTGCAGGAAGGTAAAACCAGTGTAAATTAAATGGAGTGTGAAAAAAAGCCACTTATGCTCTTTAAATATGTGCTACTTGAGAAATGCTCACCTGTGTACAGAACTAATCACTAAACACACAGGCTTCAGGTGAATGGTTGGTTCTGAGTGTCCTTTGTTCAAAAAAGCAAAAGCAATCTTATTTTTAAAAAATAATTCTTTATGGCTTTAAAATGATCCCAGAGATTTCGCTCAAACCTTAAACATTCCAAGCATGACAAGCCAAAACCCGAACAAGCCTCCATCCCTGGCAAGAGTTCCATTTTCCTCCCAGCTTTGCTCATCAGCTCAGGATTATTTTGGATTCTGGCTATTCATCCAGGGCTGTTTGCTCACTCACTGCCATCTCTTCCTCCCTGGTAGGGTTTTGCTCATCCCTTTCTTTTCTATATCCCCCTCCAAACCTCTCTTCTTTGTCTTTACTGGAACACATGTAGCTGGTAGAACACTGGAATAGCTGGTGGTGAAGAATGCTGGATTTGAAGTCACACCGTACATCTGAATTCTGTCTGTGGCAATTTATGAAAATCACTAGCCTCCCCTGTCCTTCAGTTTTCAACCGAAAAATGGGGCTAACAGTACCTGTCTCAGAGAACTGCGGTCAGGAGTAATCCACTACTTTCTGTAAGGCACTTTTAGAAAAGCGCCCAGCTCACAGTGAGCATTTATTCACTGTTGTGTTTATTATTACTACTAGAAGAGCTTCCTAGATGTGTTCTCTGCTTTCAGTCTCTGAAGAGTGGTAACAGAATAACTCCAGCTACCTCTGTGCCCATTCAGTGCGTTTTTATGTGCCAACCCTGGCCTACACGCTTCTCATGGTTTGCTTTTATTCTTTATTACAATCTTCACACTGGAAATGACCTTCCATTTGACAAATGCGAAAACTGAGGCTCAGGGAAGTTCCGCAGTCCACCTTTCACAACTTCTTTAAGACATTACAGCATCCTTTTTATACACAGTATTTCTTTGCTAAGTATCTACAAGACAGTCTCTTAACTGCCCCTACATCGCTTCCGCTTTCCAACCGGGGGGATTGGGTCAGTGGCTGGAAATTCATTCTCACTACCACCCCATATGGCTATTGCAAGTCCATCTTCTGCCCTTTCAGCTTCAGTCCTGCGATTACTCTAGATTCTGCTCATGTCTCTTTCTTTCCCCATCACCATATTTATCCTGAGACAATGATTCAAATCTCCTTCTTCTAGAAGTACAGTAAAGTACCCTATCTCTAGTTCTTGGAGTATTTATGTCACCCATATCTTGAATTTCCCTGAATTTAACTATTCTTTTACGTTAGTCACTCAGTCGTGTCTGACTCTTTGCAACCCCATGAACTGTAGCCTACCGGGCTCCTCTGTCCATAGACTTCTCCAGGCAAGAATACTGGAGTGGGTTGCCACTTCCTTCTCCAGGGGATCTTCTTGATCCAGGGATCGAACCTGGATCTTCTGCACTGCAGGCAGATTCTTGACCATCTAAGCCACCAGGGAAGCAAATTTAACTATATCCACCTTTGAGAGGAAAATCAATGCACACAGTCAAGGATAAATGACTAGGGTGTGTTGCTGCAATTTTGGAACACAATTTTAAGATTTTTCCAGCCCCTGCCAAGGAAGCATGGAGTATTTGCAGGTGCAATGGCACCCCACTCCAGTGCTCTTGCCTGGAAGATCCCATGGCCGGAGGAGCCTGGTGGGCTGCAGTCCACGGGGTCACTAAGAGTCAGACACGACTGAGTGACTTCACTTTCACTTTTCACTTTCATGCATTGGAGAAGGCAATGGCAACCCACTCCAGTGTTCTTGCCTGGAGAATCCCAGGGACGGGGAAGCCTGGTGGGCTGCCGTCTATGGGTTCGCACAGAGTTGGACACGACTGAAGTGACTTAGCAACAGCAGTGAAGGTTAATAGAGTGCCTCTGAGACTTCAGTGGGCACAGGAATCACTTGAGTATCTGGTTAAAATGTATGTTCTGAGATTCTGCCTTTCTAACAGGCTCCCATGTGATGGTATTGGTTCTCCAGGTGGTACTGGTATTTTGAGTACTAAAGGTTGAGTAGATATTCTTAAGGAAAAAGTTGAACAATTAATTGAGGACCATAGAAAAAATTAACTTGTAAAGAGATAGGGAAGCAAGTATAATCTACAAAAGACAAATACTGATCTAGGAAAATAAAGATCCAAAGTTTTAAGGGATTTCAGGTATAAACTGAATTGGATGCACTTTTCCTCTTTTGTATTAAGTTTAGAGTCTCATTCTGTCCTCCCCTCTTATGCCCATATATCATGTGAGAGTTATTATTTGTACCCTCTCCTCATATGTTCTGGTCACCCCTGTATTCCATGTCCATCAGTACTTTAGAACCATGGTTAGAGTTCTTTAGAAGTCAGCAGATTTTACAAGTACCTGTGTGAAACATTTAAGAAGTTGTAATGGGTCGAAGAGAAAGAAAGATAGCAAGATCAGGGGGTCAGAATGAGAGAAATTGGAGTAGCCTAGGAGTCTAGACTAACAACTTCTCCAAACAAAATCTGGGACACATGGTTTGACAGCAGATAACAAAAGTGGGCACAGATCACATACTTGAAATTTCAAAAGTGCTTATGCTGAGAAAGAGAAGGCAAGGCAGATTGGGGTGTCACTGGCCCCAGGGGAGGGTAGTGCTACCTATAGCTCTTGTTGAATATCTGGAGTTCTTCTCATGTGACAGAGGAGAGGAGAGGAAGGGGTAGTGAAGGACAGAGAGAGGATAACCTGAAAATGAAATAAACAGTCCTAGGGGGCTAGAAGCCCCTTATCAGGGATGCTATGGAGGAAATTCCAGCATCCCAGCTTGAAATGCTACGTTTCTATTATGCTTTCAAGATCCAGTGGGGCACTTATTTAGCCACTGGTATATCCAAGGCACATCTAGTCTATTCAGAAAACTTGTCAAGGCCCTCGCCTAAACCTGTGTCTCCTTCCTCTTTTTAATATGACCCCTGTCTCCCTTTTTTTCCCAACTAAGAATGTGAAAGTGTCTCGGGTTGGGGGGAGGGGAATAGTCAAAGAACCTGACTAGGTAATGGTAGTAACCGTTTCTAAACCAAAACTAGGACCCTTGCTTTGCCCCCTCATCTGGGAAGGGAGTAATAGAGCTGATGTTGGTTGTGTCCTGGCAAACCCTGCCCTGTAACCCAGCACCCCCAGAGGAGCAGCCCCGAGAACAAAACCACGTAGGCCTCTGCTCCACCCGCTGTGGGCGTTTCCCAAGCCAGACAGATATTAAGGACGAAGGGGAAGGGCTGGAGGGGCAGAAGCCATGAAGGAGGCATTGCCTTTTCCTCCTTGTAAAAAATGAAAAGGCCCCCGGGGAGTTTTCCTACCTGAAGTTATCAGCAAACACTTTAATTAGAGTTCATATTTTGTGAAGGCGCATTGCTGAAATTGGCTGAAACCAGGGACTGGGCACAGGAAGAGGCCCCAGGGGAGCACTGGTGGGTAGGAATGACGGAAGGAAGGAAAGCGGGCTGATAAGGGAGGTTCAGAGGGCACTGGGGTGAGCCTCCGACTTGGGCTCACTGTGGCACAGGCTGCGCATTCCTGCCATCTTATCTTGCCCTTAGATTCTAGGACAAAAGTCAGGTCCCTTTCCCAGGGAAATTCAGCACAGAGAAGGGACTGTAGTGACATGGACTATTTGGAGCTGGTGTGTGTGTGTGTGTGTGTGTGTGTGTGCATACATCCAGTGTGTGTGTGCATACATTCCAGTGTGTGTGTATGTCTCAAGGCTTGTGTGTCCTCAACTACTGTGCCCACAGTGGTGAGGTTTCCCAAGATGGGGTCTATGGGAGGAAGGGAGGGTTTGGGTTGGGAAAAACAGGATGAATTCAATTTTGGACATGTTACGCCTGAAATCAAGAACTTGGAATATTTTATTTTAGGAGTACGTATACATGCACGTATGTAGGTAACTATAAAAACATAGGTCTTTAAGATGGTCTTGTTCTAGAGGCTTTACATACATGAACTCACTATCTTCACAACATTGAAGTAAGATCTGTTATAATCCCCACTTTGCAGGCAAGAGAACTGAGGCATAGTGTGAGTAAGTAACTCGCTCAAGGTCACACGTGCAGTCAGTACAAGGCAGAGCTTGGGCTTGAACTCAGGCTGTCCAGTTTCAGAGACCACTTTTTAAACCAACTATCTCCCACATTAAATATAAAACAGAGTTAAATAAATGTTCAAGTAAAGCATAGTAATTCTTAATCAGAGCTAATAAGTAGAAAGCATTAAGCGTCAGACTCTAAGCTTGTATCTCAGGTAACCCACACAACAAGTCTATGAGATGGGTACTATGAATATTCTTTGTTTTAGAAGTACAGAGACACTCAAGGTAACGGAAGTTAAGTCACTTGCCCACATATGCATCTTGCATGTGGACCAGATGGAAACTTGGGTATATTTAGTAACAAAGCCTTTGCTTGTAACCAGGACTCCATACCAAGAGAAAGAATGAACAGTATTAACTTGCTCTTTTAGGTTCCTCAATGAAGCCAACGAACAATTAGGAATGTCCTCCTCATCTCTCATTTTCCACTCCTTTACATCACATTCTTTTTAAAAAATATTTATTTATTTGGCTGCACTGGGTGTTAGTTGTGGCACACAGGATCTAGTTCCCTGACTAGGAATCAGTCCCAGACCCCCCGTCTTGGGAGTGCAGAATCTTAGCCACTGGACCACCAGGGAGGTCCCTACATCACATCTTTCACTTTGCCTCCATTGGAAAGATGAGTCCCCTCTCCATGCCAGCAGCTTCTTTCATCTCCAAAAATCTGTGTCAAGGTATGTGCATCCTCAGTCTCAGTTGCGTCCGACTCTGAGACCCCATGGTCTGTAGCCTGAAAGGCTTCTCTGCCCGTGGAATTTCCCAGGCAAGAATACTAGCGTCGGTTGTCATTTCCTATTCCAGGGGATCTTCCTGACCCAGGGATTCAACCTGTGTATCCTGTGTCTCCTGCATTGGCAGACCGGTTCTTTACCACTCCACCACCTGGGAAACCTGTCAGGGCATACCTTATGTTTGTAATGTCTTAAGAATGCTAGCTTGTCAGACAGCTTGGTAACTCAGGCAAGCTAAAGAAGAAATTAATTGGATAATCATTTTTGTTACTTTGCCGCTGATAGGGAACAAAATAGCACAACCAACATGCTAGTAATTGATAAACTCAGTACATCTTATGACTAAAATTGTATATTACTCCTCTCTTTTTAATCCCAACAAATATTAAAGGTCCTGATAATCACTCAATAAATATTCATTAAACTATATGGATGATAAAGGTGAATGATACTAGAATGGCAGGATGACTTCTAATTGTTTTCTTCTATTCTATCCCTCATATTTACAGCATATAACAGAAAGAAACACAGGTGCAGAAGGCCAACAGATGGGAGTTCTAATTCCAGCTCAGCTGCTGCCTATGAAATCTCCACTAAGTTACAGCACCTCTCTGCCTTTCACATTTCCCTCTGAAAATTGGGCACAATAGTGTCTACCTTGGGAGTAGGAAATGGCAACCCACTCCAGTATTTCTTGCCTGGAAAATTTCATGGACAGAGCAGCCTGGCAGGCTACAGTCCGTGGGGTCTCAAAGACTCTAACAGAACTGAGTGACTGAGCAGTACCAGCGTCTACCTTAGAGGCTGTTGTGAAGGCGAAACAGGCAACACGCAAGCAGGTAACCTTCAGGTGGGCACTGGTAGGGGTTTGGTCATTTTCCTTCCGTTTCCTCCTCCGCACTCGTCCTCAGCTGCCACCTCTGCAATGCCCTCCATTCTCCCCTTCGTTTCTACCTGTCCCCCCATCCCCCAACCCCACTTCAGAAAGGCCATAAAACTGAGTGCTCTGTGTTAATATGGACAGACAATTCTTAACATTCCCTGACCAAGAATGTATGTGTACGTTGATCTGCTCCTATTTCTTCCTGGCTTCTTTATATTTTGCTACTTCACTAAAGAGGGGAATGAGAAGAAAAAAAAGGAATGGAAATTCTTCCGTTCTGGTTTTGCGTGCCTACGAGTCAGACAAGACACAACAATGAGGACTTCAGGACGCTTTCTTGTCTAGTTCTTATCCATTTATAACATGGAGTATACTAGGCTGGGTGTTTTTTAAAAATACTTCTCTCAAGATTTGTTTTCTACTTTTACAAATCTTACTGAGTAGACATTGATAATTGACTCACAACAAGGAAACGATGAGGTCTACTTTTAAGTTTATGCCGCAGAGCACACCGTAGGACACTGTCCCTTCCCCCTTCAAGACTGCAGCTGAGGGAAACCCTCACTTATCTGCCCCCTTGTGGAAGAATCTGGCGAAAGCAAGCTGATTTGTCCGAAGTCGACACTCCTTTCCAGGGCAGTCTGCATCCCATGACTGGTCCATATGGTGGTGAAAAAAATACAACTCTAAAGGACCACCCCAACCTTGAGCTCCCTGTAGGGCTGGCTGAGGATTTCGCTCTAACTGTGTTGTAGCCCAACTACTTCCTCCTCCCTAATCTTGCTTGTTTTCCTTCTCTTCCTCAAGTGTGGATCGCAAGAGCCTCTCTGATGAACCTCACACTCATTCATTTCAGTCTCACACTGTTTCCCAGGGAACCCAACCTGTGACAGAAGTCTGATTGATTGATTTTCAAACGTTCTTGGTGACTTAGACCTGCAAAATAAGAATGTCAATGTTTACCTGCAAAACAAGAATGTCAATCAATATATTGTGGATAGCTAAAAATTGACTACATGAAAAGTTCCTATATATGCTTACCTGATAGAGAAATGTAATTTACCTAAAAATGGTGTCTTAGTTGTGCATGGTGTCTTAGTTAGGACAGTTCATGTTTTTATTTTAAAAAGTAAGATTGGATTGGCAAAGTTCCGTTTCTACAAATTAATTTAGGAAAAGTTGCTATATTCAGGTTGTTCAGGAGTGTGGTATACTTCTCAATGTATTCAGATCTTTATTTATATATTTTACACTTTAAAAAATATAGAAAGACAACACACATATTTCATGTTAAGAGAATCCTTGGGTAGTCTAGGTTTTCTTTGTAAATCCTTTATGTGTGTGTTTAAGTTGAATTATAGGTGTGGCAAAAGTTGAAATGTTTGGTTTTATTGACTTAATAATCTTAAATTCATCTGGCATAATAAACTGTAATAAATAATAACATTGAATAAAAGAGGCACCACAACTGAGGAAAGAAAGAATTTTCACAGCTGGCACTGGAATAATAGGTTAGTGATTTGGAACAAATCAGTTTAGATTCTTAAGCCTCCCTAGATGGATTAAAGAAGTAAACAGGTGGAAAAATATCTAAGTCATAAGAACTAAAGCCATGTGCTGGTGAATATTATCTCTGTATAAGCAATTAATTTGTAAGTTTAAGAAAAAAAAAACAACAATTTATTGACATAGAAATTTCCACTTCTGAACATAAAAAAATAAAAGGCAGACAAAAACAGAAAAAAAATACAGCTATAATTTATGACTTTTAAAATATAAAAAGCTTACACATTGGGAAAGCATGTAAGAATTAAAGATTTTAAAATTTTAAAAAAAAAGCTTACACAAATGGATTACAAAACACTAAAATACTGGGAGAAAATACACATAATATACAATTCAGAGAAGAAATAAAAGGTCTAATAAGTGCATTTAAAAAGTTCAACAGAACTGGTAACAAAAGAAATGCAAATTAAACCCAGAAACTTTTCACTTACTAGATTAATAAAAATGAGTAAAGTTATAATACCCAAGAATGCTGAAGAAGCAAGACCATGACTACCTTCACATACTATTAGTGTTTCATTGCGTACTTTCTTTCAAGAAAGTGATTTTAAACTTCTGGCAAGTATTTTAAAGCATTGCTACATTTTAACTCTAGAATTCCTCTTCTAGAAATTTATCTATGGGAATAATCAGAGATGGGGAAAAGTACCATACACTTCTATAAAAAAAGTAAAAATCTGAAATCAATGAGAATGACTGCAAAAGCATGTGATGGAATAATTTGTAATCTTAAAATTTTATGGTTTTGAAGAATTTTTAATGAGAGTAAAATGATCAAAATTTAATGTCACAAAAATACAAAACTACACATGATTCTCATTGTAGTAATGGTATGCACATATGCAAAATGAACTAAATGTCAATAGTGGTTATCTAGAGTCTATCAACTTATAAATGGTTTGGATTGTCTTTTTTTCATTTGACTGCATTTTCCAACTTTTCCATGGTGAGAATAAATCTTACAGTTGTATGTGTATGTGTGTATTTAAAAAGTGAATGAGAGGAAAAGAATTGGAACATATTGTTAACTATTCTTTGGAGGAGCTTGACACTTAAATGGAAGACAAAGGCTATAGCCAGAGAGAAATGTAAAATCATGGGGAATTTCCTCCAAATTTCCCCCCCTCCCTAACTCCTCCATCCTCTTTTTTTCTTTATTTTAATGATAGGAGAAGTTTGAATACTTTACAGTCAGTAGAGAAGAGAATGAAAATACAGTAGTAAAAAAAATAATTGCAGGAGTAAGTTTCCCAAGGAGAGTCAGATAAAGAGCACTGCCAAAGGAATTAATTTTGAACACATTCGTTGAACAAGTATTGAACAAACAAATGCCAAGCAATAAGACAATTTTCTTCATTCTGTTCCTTTTCAAAATTGAAAAGGAAGAACCAGTGCATTTCTTTTTTGATCTAAGTTACAATAACAAATATAAAGATACAAAGTTACAATAAATATAAAGTTACATGAAATAACAGTTCATATTTTTATTTTAAAATAAATATAAATATGTAAATATAGTTAGAATAACAAATATAAAGAACTGTTGAATTCATTATAAAATTGATATTGCTAAGTGCTTTGTATCTTAACTATAGGATGATGTCTAAATATTGTTATAAGAAGAGCAAGGAGGAACAACAGGACAAATTAATTTATAACTGTTCTTTTAAATAAAAAAATTTAATTAGACTCCATTTACAAATGTTTCATAGAGCAAATGTGAATTAGACATGCTGGCACATATCCAGACAAGTCTGGAAGAAAACCCATACTCTTATTAAGGAATGGTCATTTTTAGGGGGTTGGGGCTCTTAATTTTCTAGATAATTCCGATGACCTAGAACCTTATTAAACTAAATTCATTACTTAAAATTTTTTATTTCTTATTGAAGTATAGTTGCCTTACAATGTTTCAGGTGTACAGCCAAGTTATTCAGTTTCCTTTATACATACATGTGTGTGTGGGTGTGTGTGGGTGTGTGTGTGTGAGTGCACTCAATCATGGCTGACTCTTTGTGATCTGATGGACTGTAGCCCGCCAGGCTCCTCTGTCTGTGGGATTCTCTAGGCAAGAATACTGGAGAAGGTTGCCATTTCCTCCTCCAGAGGATCTTTCCAGCCCAGGGATTGAACCCACATCCCTTGTGTCTCCGGCATTGGCAGGTGAATTCTTTACCATTGTGCCACCTGGGAAAGCCTTATACATGTATTGTTTTACATTACTTAAAAAATGTTTGCTGCTGCTGCTGCTGCTAAGTCACTGCAGTCGTGTCCGACTCTGTGCGACCCCATAGACGGCAGCCCACCAGGCTCCGCTGTCCCTGGGATTCTCCAGGCAAGAACACTGGAGTGGGTTGTCATTTCCTTCTCCAATGCATGAAAGTGGAAAGTGAAAGTGAGGTTGCTCAGTTGTGTCCGACTCTTCCGCGACCCCATGGACTGCAGCCTACCAGGCTCCTCCGTCCATGGGATTTTCCAGGCAAGAGTACTGGAGTGGGATGCCATCGCCTTCCCCTTTACTTATTTAGTTTTGGCTGTGCTGGGCCTTTGTTGCTGCATGGGCTTTTCTCTAGCTGTGGTGAAACGGGGCTACTTTCTAGTTGCGGTGCACAAGCTTCTCATTGCTGTGGATTTTCTTGCTGCAGAGCACAGGTTCCAGGGTGCGCGGGCTCCAGTATTTGCTGCCACATGGCCTCAGTAGTTGAGGCTCCCGGGCTCTAGAGAGCAGGCTCAATAGTTGTGGTGCATGGGCCTGTTTCCCTGCGTCATGTGGGACCTTCCCAGATCAGGGATCGAACCTGTGTCTCCTGCATTGGAAGGCTGATTCCTTACCACTGAGCCACCAGAGAAGCCCATCAGATTACTTTTTAAACATGGGTTGAAGTTCCTTTTTTCCTTTCAAAAGTGTCATTCGATAAGCTCTTACCCCTGATGTTTTAAAATGGTAATTCATTAGCCACAAGTTTCCAAAAATGGCTATTCATTTTCTTTGTGTATATAGGTTCTCAGGCTTTAAAAAATTAGCTATATGTACATTTGATAAATATTTTATAAATATTTTTGTGTTCTTCGTCATTTTAAGGACCTGAAATTTAAATTCAAGAGAAAGAATTAGAGCTACTGAACTATAAAGACATTCTACTTATTCATTCATACTTTCACTAATTGGACAAATATTTATTGAGCTTCTATTATGTCTAAGGTGCTTGGAAACAGTTAAAAACATGCCATCTCCCCTTATGAAGCTTGCAGACTGGTGGGGGAGATAATCTCTGAACAGATCATTTCGTAGGTTTCAGAAACTGTCATCTCAGGCAACTGACTCCTAAACTGCCGTGACAAAATCAAGCGGCCAAGAGTGGCTGGAGGGGTCCTCCAGCTGGAGGCTCTTGTGGGGTGACAAAGTGGGCTGCAGGAAGACAATATCGCTCCTCCTATTTAGGTGAACAGATCGATGATGGCCCTCTCTCAGCTCACACGTTAGATGCAGCATCAATCGCAGCATCCAAGGTATCTTGAGGAAGGAGCACAGAGGGAAACACCAGTGCCCTGGTTCATTTGTCCCTGCTCAGCACATTGCAGTGCATTGCATTTATGTATGCTCGGTTTAGTGAGTTTATAAAATATATTTTCTGTTTTATCTAGCTTAACTTATCCTCCAAAAATGGACAAAGTAAATTTGAAAGATTCCCCTAAAGAAACTTCAGATGAAAAATAATCCTAATACAGGTGTAAGGAAATAGGAAAAAGTAGAACTCATACTTTGCTCCTAGAGAGAGTTCTTTTTCCTATTGCAAGGTAAAGCAATATCAATCAAATGTGATAAGAAGTCCATCAAAACAAATTCAGAATTATCAAGTAAGGTCCATGAGTTCACTTCTATAACCATTGAAGATGACCTTTGTCTAAGTGTACATTTGTAGAGCAACAACGAAATAACAGATCTTTGCAAATTAGTGGATAGGATTAAGAACTGAGTGACTTGGTTTGATAAGTATAGCCAATAGTACTTTGCCTCCATTGAGTCCCCATGTCTCTGTGAGGTTTCTTTTCCAGCTGTGACAGCCATAAAATAAAAGAATCAAAATTAATCAAATTTGGAACCAGACTTGTGAATTGCTGTATCACAGAGTGTTAACTAAGATTTCAAAAATAAAGCATACTCAATAGAATTTATCTTACTAAAATGTTAATATTGTAGTAATAATTAGAAATATATTTTAGTAATACAAAAAATAACAAATAAGTATAAACTCCCGCTATTTAACTTTTTTGTGAATGTTTTTATGTATATGATAAATAGGACAATAATACAGATATATTAGTGACAAATATATACAGGTACATATTATGTTGCAGAAGTAAAACCAAGGTGTCTTTAGGTTAAATTAATTAAAAAGATTTGTAATATATGTTTTTAGGATGACATATGTTATCAATGCCCTTTGATGAGAACTTTTCCAGAAGTGTGTTATTGGAGGCTCATGCCAGCTATGGTCATAAGCAGGAAGGAAAATGAACAAATGCCGTAAGTATTTAGGAGGTACAGTGACAGGATTGGTGATTACTCCTTTGGAAATGCTCTCTGGATCATGTCCGTCACTGCTCCTTGCTAAAATCCTCCCCATAAGGAGGATAGCATCCAAGCAAGGCTCATGTCTTCAGGGGAGCCTCCCCAGATTCCCAGCTCAGCGCATGTGCCTCTGTTACCCCAGAGAGTCATGCTGAGGCTTCTCCCTCACAGCGCTTCTCTCCATCTGCAAACTTCATTCACTGGCGAGATAATCCGCAGAATGTTGGTACTTCTGAGCTCCATGAAGGGCTAGCAGAATGCCTGGCATTTAGTAAATGTTAGTGCAAAGAATGCACTTCTGAAAGGTGAAGGAGACATGAAGATACCCCCCTATCTCTAGCCTGAACAGCTGTGACCACGATTGCAGACTTTCACAAGATGGGGTCTACATGGGAAGAGGAGGGTTTGGGCTGGGGGGAAAAAGGATGAGTTCAATTTTGGACATGTTACATCTGAATCAAAAACTTGTGGCGTATTTTACTTTAGAAGCACATATATATGTGTGTGTATAGTTAACTAGAAACATATCAATAATCCTCTCAGTAAAATTATCCCATTTGTGATTATGAAATAGCATTGAATGTCTAAAATAAAACTGAAAACATAGTCCTTCAAAATCAAGCACACTGAAAATTACTGGGTATTTCCTATTTTAAGAACAATTACTTAAAATAGAAATTTATTTTAGTAAAGTGTGTTACTCTACTCAAGTAATGAATAGGGCTCTTCCCCTTTTATTGCTTGCCAGAAGAAATAGAAAAAAAAAAAAAAGACAAAAAAAACCCCCCTTCCTCCCCAAAGCTACCTTCTCAGCAGAAAAGGCAAAAACCATATTTCTGCCAGCAAGATTTTAGCATCATATATCCTCCCTCTAACTTCCTGAGATGACCTTGCCCTTGTCCTCACCTGAACTAGCTCATGCTATGCATCTGGGGCTTGTTTCAAATTTTCAGGCCTTCTAATTTTGTCATTCATTTTCCCATTTTCTTACCTCTATCCTCACTTCCCTTGATACCTCTCATCACTTCCCTACTATTGCTTTAATTTCTCTGGCCCTTGGATGAAGATTCTTTCTCCGCTGTATTGCTTCTGAATACCCAAACTGATAAGAAAGTAAGAATGATCATACTGGTTCAGAACTAAGGAACAGTCAGCCCTGTATTCCATTTCTCAAACTATCTCTAAGGGTTTGAGGGTTTAAAGATCTCCCTGAGTCTAGCCACCTGAGTATTTAATTTGGACCTATTATTTAAATTTATGTTATCCTTACTTTGAATGAATACTTTCCAACATGCTTTTTACCTTTACTTGCCTGATTCCAAATCCTGTGCTCTTATCATCTGTGCTATTTGTGAACATCTCTGTGTATTGTTTTTAGGATGCAGATTCCCAGAAGTGACACCAATGAGATCTAAGTTCTTCCTATTTATTGCCAAATTATTTTCCAGTAACTAATATTGTTATGTATTAAATACCTAGGATACATTATGACTTACTTGAAATGTTTACACATATTAACAAACATATTTTATATTACCATGGACGGTAGGTGTTATTATTTCCACTTTAAAGATGAGGAAATTGAGGAACAGAGACGTTAAGCAACTCACCCACGGTTGCAGAGTTATTAGGGTGGAATCAGAATTAGAATTCAGAAAATTTCGCTTCAAGGCCCACATTTTAATCACTAAATTATATGTGATTAATTTTCTCACAAAAAAGTTATAATAACTTATACTGGCACCATTAACAAGTGTAGAAAAAATACTCAACTTTGGAACAATTTTACATTTTGACTAGCACATTCGTATGTAGAGCTTAAATTCCCTTTGTCAGTTTAAAATTAAGGTTTGGAGTGGACATGGAGGACTATTTTCTAATACTTTGTCTCCTTACTGCCATAGTGGGAGAACGGATTAGAGGTGTTGGTCCGACAGCTGTTTCAGAATAGAATGAGCATAATGCAATACTCATGCCTGTAAACTGGGGCTTTGAAAATTCATTGCCCTGTGCTTTTTCTGCGAAGCATGCAAGAAAGTAACATATACCACTTATTGTAAACTTACTGTGTGCCAAGCATTGTGGTGAAGATCTGGAGACACAAGAGTCATTCAAATATCAGATGGGTATCGTTACCTCATTTGGTAAGAAGCTAGGGAGATCCACGCATGTTGATCTAC
Source organism: Capra hircus (assembly GCF_001704415.2). NCBI lineage: Eukaryota > Metazoa > Chordata > Mammalia > Artiodactyla > Bovidae > Capra > Capra hircus. The sequence continues at coordinate 33,450,310 of NC_030812.1, forward strand.
ATAACAATGCGTAAAGGTCAGGTAAATAAACCCCTGGGACTGATCACTGGCTCTGGTTCTTTAGTTTAGCTTCAGTGAATGAGACTATATTGCCATCCAGTCACAATACGGAACAAACCCTACTCTCTGCTCCCCTAACAGATGAAAATTAAGTGACCCTACAAAGCTAACCTGGGCCAAAATCAGGAACAATAGACATTTTTAAAGAGGACTGCGCTGTGATTTTATTTTAAATTCGGTTTAGATTCAGTAGAATTTGTTGACCTCCTGCCAGAGCCAGTTACAGATCTGGAGAGGTAGATTGTCTATTGAGATGCTGGAAGAGATGACAGCAGATCCTGTCACAGTGCTACTGGGGGGAGGGGGTGTCTGCTCCAAGGACGGCCCAGACGACTGGGACTCTCAGGTTGCAAAGTTATTCTTTGCTGTGGCTCCTTTAACTAACTCCTATTGTCAAAATATTGTCATCTATGAATGAGACCCAAAGAACATTGAAATGGGTTAATTTGGCAAAGAAATGTGATTACATCCATCAAAAGAAAAACTAGGTAATTTTAAAGACCATCTGATGTTTTAGACCATATTAGTTGGAGTAAAAGACTGATTTCAGAATAAATAACTTATTTTCTAATGAGGTAAGATTTTTTTTTCATAGATGGTCATATTACTTCTGTTATAAATAGAAGATACTCAGAATAGTTATTCTGCAAAAACTATACCTACTGATCTATTTTCCATCATTGTCAAAATTCAGACTGTCCTATAACTGATTAAAAAGAGAAAATTATACATATTCAGGAGATAGTTTTGATCCCATTTCAAAATTCATCCACAAAATATATATATATATAGTTCTACCTACCGATATATTTGGACAGCTTTGAAAACCCATGGGGGAAAGCACCTTTTCTTTGTAAGTGCACAGCTCTCCTATTGGGCACGCAGACGGGAAGCATGTACAACCCAGGTGAGTATAGGGTGAAGCTGCGGTGAGAACAGGTGTGGCTCAAGTTCAGGCTGAATCTTGTTGGGGATGTGATTAATCTTTCTTCACAAAGCAGCCACTCCTTCCTGGAACCTTCCAGAAAGGGCCAATGGGAGCTACTAGAAAACTCCCAGGTGACCTGAGGTGATTCAGTTCTCTTTTCACACTACAGATTCCTGCTCCAGCCTCACTTTCAGATACAGAAATGTTTCTTTTCTCAGTACCATAGGGCAGCCTACTATATAACCCATTAATATGTCCTGACTAGGTGAGTATCGTTTGGGGAAATCTACTCAGTTGCAAAGGTCCACAGTAATTTTAGATACAATCAACAATGCCCTTGGGGCTCATAATTCTGTTACAAAGCAAACTGATTCCTGGGCTGCCTGGAAATAGGGCAGTGATCCCCATGTGAAGGCAGGAGGTCCTTCATCCTCTTGGTCCTCCAAAGGGGTTGTTCCAGCATCAGGGAACATCTTAGAGCCAGGCACAGAAAACTGGCTTTGGAATCAGTGCTGGATGTAAGACCTAGATATGCCAGTTAAAGCTGAGTGGACTTGGAATAAATTCATTAGACTTTGAATCAGAGGTTATAATGGACGGTACCTCCTAGGAATGATGTGAGGATTAAACGAGAGACCATCTATTAGGTGCTTTTGTTGTTGCTTGTCTCTTGAGAGGCACACAGCGAAGAGGAGAGTCATCATCACGATACCCCTTGCTTCCATTTGAGACCACAGCAATTGGGTTTAAATGCTGAGCTACTGAAAGGACCTCTTACAGGAAGTTTCACCTACAAGCGGTTTTGGAGGAAAAGCCACACTGAAGCGACTGGGCACTCTTCCTGAATACCATCCCCATCCTCCTTCCCGGCAATCGTCTCCACAGCAGCTTCTTCACTTCAGCCTCCAAGGGGACATCTACACTCCATTTTCAAATTGTCAACTAAAATCCAGATGAGGGGTGAAGATCTTTCCACACTCAAAGCCCAAGAGTGTCTAGTTGCAAACGGTTGTAGAATCACGGTTAAGCCTGAGCGTGGACTTTGAATTTGGGCCTGAACAAGAATTCAAGCCCCCTATCACCACTTACTGTCTTAATGTGAACTTAGCCTCTTCAAACCTGTTTTCTTGTTTACACACAGGCTAATATGGTATTGAGTAATTAAAAGGATAACATGTAATAATATTTACATGTAAAGTGATTAGCACAGTAGTTGGCAAGGAGTGAAGCCCAATTCAACTACTGAATCGAGTTTGTAAAAAGCTACCTTGATTACTGTGGTCTTGTAGTATAGTCTGAAGTCAGAGAACCTGATTCCTCCAGCTCTGCTTTTCTTTCTCAAGATTGCTTTGGCTGTTCAGGGTTTTTTGTGTTTCCATACAAATTGCAAAAATTTTTGCTTTAATTCTGTGAAAAATGCCATTGTAATTTAATAGGATTGCACTGGATCTGTAAATTGCCTTGGATAGGATAGTCATTTTAACAATATTGATTCTTCCAATCCAAGAACATGGTATATCTCTCCATCTGTTTGTGTCCTCTTTATTTCATCAGTATCTTACAGTTTTCTGAGTAGAGGTCTTTTGCCTCCTTAGGTAGGTTTGTTCCTAAGTATTTGATTCTTTTTGTTAAAATGGTGAATGGGATTGTTTTCTTAATTTCTCTTTCCAGTCTTTTGTTGCTAATGTATAGGAATACAAGAGATTTCTGTGCATTAATTTTGTATCCTGCAACTTTACCAAATTCATTGATTGGCACCAGTAGTTATTACTCAGCCATAAAAAGTAATGAAATTGTGGCATTTGCAGAGATGTGGATGGACATAGAGACTATCATACAGAGTGAAGTCAAAAAGAGAAAAACAAATATTGAATATTAACACACATATATAGAAAAATGGTACAGATGAACCCGTTAGCGAAGCAGAAACACACAGATGCAGAGGAGACAGAGTATGGAAAGCAAGGCGGAAAGGGCAGGTGGGATCAATTGGGAGATTGAGACTGACATATATACACTACTATGTATAAAACAGATAGCTAATGAGAGTCTACTGGGAGAACAGGGAGGGGGAAAAAAAGGTACAATCTGTTTATAAGACATAAGTTAACCTTTAAAAATGCATTACAACATATATTAAGAGCAGACAAATACTGCTTGATTCCACTTATACAAGGTAGCTACAACAGCTGTCAGAAAGTACTTTGGGAGTGGAAAGGGAATGGGGAGTTAAGTGTTTAAGGGAAACCAAGTTTCAGTATAGAAAGCTGAAAAATTCAGAAGATGGATGATGGTGAGATTCACAAAACAATATGCATGTACTTAGTGTCACTGAACTACACAGTTAAATACAGTTAAAATAGGCCAGTCCCTGGTGGCTCAGAGGTTAAAAACGTCTGCCTGCAATGTAGGAGACCTGGGTTCAATCCCTGGGTCAGGAAGATACCCTGGAGAAGGAAATGGCAACCCACTCCAGTATTCTTGCCTGGAGACTCCCATGGACGGAGGAGCCTGGTGGGCTACAGTCCATGGGGAAGCAAAGACTCGGACACGACTGAGCGACTTCACTGACTCACTGTATTATATGACTTTTACCACAATTTTAAAAAAAATTTTTAATGCTACCTAACTGCAGCCTTAGGTGCACAGAAATAAGTTAAAACCCTAATCAGATGATCAGACATGTTCTTTAAACACTGGGGAATATACCAGTGATGATGAGGTAAATATTTCAACCAGCTGATGGAGCCATGCTCGGTCTATTATTTTGCATGTTCAGATTTCCTTATTCATAAGCATTATCCCTGCCAGGCAAAGGGCACACTACTTATAATTAGCAAATTTCATTCTAAATTAGCTTCCTCTAGAAAAGGAGGGGGAAGAAAACCCAACTTTTGGGCGACGTGTATAATATTATTATGATATGGGTACTACTGTGTGTGTGTGTGTGTGTGTGTGTGTGTGTGTTTAAACAAACTTGGGAACAAAACTAAGGACAACGTCAAGCAGGCGAGGGAAGCAGTGTCAGAGGCCGAATTTGATCGCAGGTCTGTTTGAACGAGGCTCCCCATCCATCATCTTCCCCTTTCTGTTTGCAAGGCCTTTCACTTTCTCCGGTTTATTCAAGAGCTGGCCTTCTGAATAGGGTTCTCAGTCAGCCATTGTCGAACTAACCAAGACCAATTTCTGTCACTCGACGGAACGACTATTCTAGTTATGAGGCGTTTGGTTTTCCTCTCGCTTTTCCAGCGGTGACTAAAAAGCCATAGCCACTCCATCAGAGGCTACTCCGTCTGCCCTTTTGAAATGCGCCTGGTAGATTAATTTTTGAAAGATGATTCACCTTCCTTTTCCTGTTTTCATGGAACACGGAGACGCAACCATTCCTGTCAATAGAAGGCTCGAGTTTCCACCCCGCAAATTCGCGCGGCGCTGACTGTCTCATTGGCTGACGCGCAGGTGGGATTTCCTGTCGCCATTTTAAGGAAACACACTGCCCTGCAAGGAAGTGGCCAGTCAGTGCAGAGGGGCTGTGCCCGGAACAAAGAGCAAAAGAAAGGGGAACGGGCCCAGCGGCCCCAGACCCCTCCATCCTGCGCCCTCGCTCCCCGCTGACCCCCGATTTCTAGCGCCCGGCTTCTTGATCCCCGACGCGCCACGCCCGGGGCTCGATCACGTGGGGTCTCCCCCCAGCCCAGAGCGCGCCCCAGCTCAGCAAAACCACGCAGTCCCCTCAACAGAGCCCCTCAGCATAGATCTCGGGGTGGGGGCTGGCCGGGACTGCGGGTGCTGGATCCGGAAGAGGGGAGGCGCCTCCCACTGCGGGTGACGGACAAAGGCTTTCCAGAGGTGCCCGCGCTCCCGGCCGTCCCCGGCCTCCTCCGCGCAGTCCCTGGGGAGCCTCCACGCCGCTCCCTCGCTGCCAGCGGCTCCCACGCTGCTTGCAGGGCTGTGAGCCGACCAGCCACTCCGGCGGCCATCCTCACGCGGCGCCCTTCCCACAATGCAATTCCCCTCGCTCACGCGCCCCGGCCCGGCTCCGGCGTACCCCCAATGCAGCCCCAGCCCCCCATCGCACAGCCCTCCTCGCCTCCTTCCGTGCCCTCCAAGCCACCTCCCCTCTCCACCTCCAGGGCCCCCAGGCTCCGGCCACCGCTGCAGCTGGGCTCTGGGCTCGCTGCAGGGCACCAGGAGGGCGTGGGGCAGGTGTCCAGACTGCGCGCACACTCCGCTCCCGGTGCCACCGCCGGCGCTCCCGGCACACAAGCGCCCCGCAACCCCTCCCTCGCTGCCTCTCTTTCCGATGCTCAACCTTCGCCGGCTGCGGTCGCCGCATCCTCGGCGGACGGCGACAAGGAGGCAGCCAGGGGCGGCCGCCTAGGCAAGAGACACCATGTGATGGGCATCGCTCAGTGACACGCAGCTTCGGTTAAAGAGCGGACGCGCAGGAGGGGAGGCGACGGCAGGCGAGACGCGGATGAATAGCCTGAACAGCTAAACCATCGCGAGCCATGGATGCGCAAGGGCGACGCGTCCCCCAGTAGGAGATGACTGATTTGATTCGAAAACCTCTGCGGCCAAGCGAGCGGATGTGAGTGCGAGCCTGGCGAGTACCGTGTGGGTAAGGGTTGCTGGTGGGGGGAGCTTCTGATGCAATCGGCCCCGAAAGGAGGAGGAGAGCCAGGAGTGCGCGGGCTGGGGCGGCACGCCGCTCCGCCTGAAGGTCGCCGCCCTTCACCTTCCTCGGAAATCCGCCACGCCACGCCGAGCCTCCCCGCCCAGCCCTCGCTGACGGAGGGCACCTTTCATCCGCCAAGGCAGCCAGACCTTGACACAAAGGACATCGCAAGGCTGGGGGAAAATCCGGGAAGGGCGGATACCACTTTTCCCCCCTTTTTTTCTTGGCCCGAGGTAAGAGGATTTCCCGTTCCCAGGGAGAGCTGAGGGAGCAGCGGTGGGGAGGAAAGGGACGTTTTAGATGTGAGAGGAGGCGGTAACGCAGAAGTCATCCATGCGAGTGTGAAAGGCAGGAGTGCGCGGCTGAGCCGGATGCGGTCGGATTTTGCTTTTACCAAGAGAAAAGTCAGATCCACGGTTCTGCTGACCCCTGCGGCAGTGTGAAGAGGCGCGGAGCCCCTGGTTTCAGCGTTGCGTGGGCTGCGGCTTACTTCTGGGGTCTGTTTTCTTAGTGGCAGATTGTGGTGCCGGATCTGGTTAAATCATTCGCGGGTTAGGGACCACGCGGGTCTAGAGAGCGCGCCGAGGTGAGGGCTCCACTGCATTGCTGAGCAGTGGTTGAGTGCTGGGCATTTGCGGGGAATTTCCTGTGTCTTAGGAGCCCCAAGAAAGGCATGTGATGTGCCCGGGGTTGAGTGTGAGGCCGGCTGGGTCTCGGGGACTAGCCACGGAGCCCGAGTAAACAGGAACACGCTCGCCGGCCCTTCTCGAGCTCTGCCGGGCTCTCAGTAACGGAGAGGATGCGGGTTATGAGGTTGGGGGACGGGGTGGAGGGTGAGGAGGATTGTTAAGCGATGCTGGCAGTGACTCACTGCCCTTTCCCGCCCCAAAGAGGTTCTTTCCCAAAGGAAGGAGAGAAAGAGAAGTGTCGTTCTGAAAGCTAGGAACCGCTGGAGCTGGCGAACAAAAGGGCACCGATTGCGCGGGGCCCGAGCGCCGAGTGGTCTCCCCAGCACTCCCACCTCTTCCCCCGACCCCCGAATCACCCTCGTGTCCCTAAATGTTACCACAATAGGCATTTAATCTCGCCTGGCGGGTGCCTGGAGGAAAGTGTTCCTTCGCCCCAGTGCACGCCCCCACCACCCGGAGCTTCGGGGTCCTCAGCCCCTCCCGGAACTTCGGGGTCCTCAGCACCCACTGATACCCCCAGGCTACAGGGCTGCCTGGGCGCCGATTCCCTGTGGAAGTGCCCAGCCCTGGGTTTGGACTGAACTGTAGTTAGAAGGTACAAGTACATATGGCGGCAAAAGGAATTTCGCGGTAACCGCGTCCCGGCGTTTCGCCCGTGCCTTTCACAGGCTGTCTTCGGCTTGGGAAGTTGGTGCTACAATTGTGAGTCCTTTGTGTCTGACCGGGTTTTTATTGCTCTGGTTCTCGGGTGAAAACCTAATTGCCACCACCATCACATACTTTCGCGGACGAATCCCTGGTGATGTATTTCATGAGTTGAAAAGACCCCGGCGCTAGGAAACCGTATTTATTTGCGTTTGGAAAAGGATCTGACATCTCTGCCGTGGGTTTAAGACTTTTTAATATAAGGGGAAGGAGAGAATAAATCCATCGTTTGCAGACTCCAGGGCCCAACAAGACTGTAATTTGTCACCTTGATAGAAGAAACTGCGGCAACTCGTGCTTTTTCTGACGTCAGAACGACGACGGAAATAAAACCTGAGCTAGGTGGCTGGCTGGCCTCATTGTTAAATGAATCTCTCACCGGCTGGGTATTCCTGAAATCTATCAGCCAAGTCAGGTCTCTCTCTGATCATAGTAGGCCCCCTGGATTTCAGTTTGGGTCCCAACTTCAAATTGGCTTTACTCCTCAAGAGTTAGGTAGTTTTCAGTAGTTCCTTAGACATCAGGAAACTCACCTGGTTTGGCTTGAGGTCTTAACCTTGATGAGGTGAATTCACTTTTTTTCCCCTAAACATATTCAATGAGTATTTCCTACTGAGAGTTTATGTGGCAGTTAGCAACTACAAGATAAAGTTCCTGTTTCTGTGAGATATCCCTTCTCCTGGGGGGAGACAGACAATAAATACACCTATAAATGAATGTTGGAGATTTGTTCTTACAGTGAACAAATAAAACCAGATCAATCTTGTGAGGAAGGCTGATGCCTGAGATAGATGACCCTCTAGGTGGGTCTTTGTAAGAGGGTACATTTGTCCTGAGACTAAGAGACCAGACACCTGATTATTGCCAGACTGTCTTTTTTTTCTCTCTGGGTGATACAAGAGGGTGAAACTAGTCTTACCATTGTTCCCTAATGCCCAGCACAGAATAACTGCTTAATAAATGCCTGTTGGATTGAGATCTTAGTCAAAACATCTTTCACCTTTTAATGCTACTGTTGACCATCCCTTTCTTTCTAGATCTGGTTATTTGTTCCTCTGCTAAGTTGAAGCATCAGAGTCTCTACTCTGCTCCGTCTCTCATGCCTTCTCTCCATTTCTGAGCAGTTACCAGGAACCTGCAAATGACGCATAAACCTGTCTTTTCATCTCCATTCCCACTGCCCAGGTTCAGGTCTCTATCACTTCATTTAGACAGGGCAATTTAAGGAGTTTATTGGGATTCAAAAATGGTGAAACAGACGTGGAGGTGCCCTGAAGAAACCAGCACTCAGGGGAGCAGATGCAAGCACGGTGAAGGGTAAAGAGTAAAGTAGCCAGCAAAGGAGGCGTAATGGGCTTCTAGTTGGCCTCCTTGGTATCAAGCTCTGCTCCCCTAATTCAGTCTCAACACTTCCATGGGATCTGTATTTTTTAAACTAATTTTTAGTTAATCTTTATTAAAACCACTGGTTGTCAAAATCAGTTGCCTACAATTAAAGTCTAAATTCCTTAGTCAGGCACCTGGGACCTTCCACCATCTGTTCCTCACCTCTTTCCATCACTTTCTCCCAGTTCACCCTATGTCCTCCCTGTCACTTTCTGCCTCAATATTGATGCTGATTCCAAACTGGAATGGCTGCTGAAATGCTATATATTTGTAAAAGGCTTAGCCCAAATACCACTTTCTGCCTCTTCAAATAAGTGTTCACTGATCACCTCCTAGCCTTTTCATATTTATCTTTCACGTTTTGCACCATCAGTCCAGGTGATGGAAGGTGAAGTAAGGACAGATACTTTGAGTCAAATGTAAATGCCCAGTCTCAACTCACTAGCCTAGACACCTTGGGCAAGTTGTTTGGCATCCCTGAGCCTCAGTTTCCTGCCCCCATTTGTTAAATGGTAGTGATGGTGGTGATGATAGTGGTACTTACTGAGTTATCCTGAAGGGTTAGTGAGGATAATAGATGTGAAGAGCTTGGCACACTGTTAGTACTCCATAGGTACTCAATTAAAAGAGACTTCAGGTTTCTCATCTATCAGAGGAGGTGGGGGAAGTTGATCAGGAAAGTTCCCTTACCTCTAATGTTCAATGAATATTTAATCATTTAAAAATATTTTTCTGAAAATGTCTTAACAAAACTACCTGAAACTTTTTAGTCCCTGGGAGAACATGCATCTGTCTATGAAAGGTAGTATGGAGGTGGGGGAAGCAAGTGCATAGAAGGAAGTGAAATCCAAATAGCATCATAGACTTTAGAGGAGGACACCTTAGAACACTGGCCCTAAATTGAGTCTTTTTAAAAAACATATCTGGAAGTTGATCGCATTTTAGTCACTGGGTTTCAGCTCAGCACCTGTGTGTTAGGGTTACTTACTAAGCATAAAGGAATCCAGTGATAGGAAAGCAACATGGTTTGGGTAAACTTTGCAAGCACCCAGGTTCCTGTCAAGGAACTCTGCCTCAGGTAATGCTATAGTGTATCTTTGCCTGTAACTAACTGGGTCCCCTTGGGTAACTCAGCTAACATTTTTAATGCCTTCTTTTCTCATCTGTACGATACTAATGACAGTGTGTGAGTTGTGAAGGTACAATGAGAACAGAGCTGAGAATATCCTTGAACAAGTTCAAACTCTGGTAATCTGCAGGTTTAGGATAGGTTAAGATTAATGATTCTCAAAGCAGGCTTCACACCAGATTCACCTAAAGTCTCTTAAAAGCTACCAATGCCCAGAGTCCATTTCCAGAGATTCAGATTTAGTTGGCCTGGCATAGAGCTCAGACAGCGGAATTTTTAAAAAACAATACTGGCGTAATTTTTATAAGTGATTTAGATTTAAAAACAAAACAAGAGCAGAAATTAAATGACGACTTACATATATTGTTTGTTTGATAAACCTCTTGGTAATACGGAGTTATGAGCTTGATTGGCTTTTCCCCTGACTTCACAAAACCAACTGGTTGTTGACATCATGGAGTCACAGCCTCAGGTTACAATTTATAACTTGAATTTTCCCAGGTAGAGAAGTCCGTCAGAGTGATGCAGCCAGGGCCACATAAAGATTTAATGTGTGGATCTCAGTTTCCATCTCTTAGGAGTGACGGAAGACAAAGAAGATTGGAAAAGAAGGGAACAATGGAAAGGAAAAGGAAAGGGAGAGTTTATGGCCTGAGGTCTGGGAGGAGGGGCCTTTGAGTTGGGAGAATGGCAGGACAGAACATAGAGGAAAAGTTGGGCTTGATTTATTGAACTGGTTTTGTTATGTTGGTGACTATAGAACCAAATGAAACCTGTGGGTGTATTTTGTAAGACTTGTTCTCTTAAAATTGTTTGGAATTAGCTGTCAACATTTAAGTATCTGAATTTCACTTAAAACTTGATTTCTGGCATTTCTTGAAAAGAAATAAAAAGATCTGTCTTATTTTTACTGAAATAGACGAGCCACATGTTCTCCAGTTTCTTGTACCCAATCTGCTTTGCTCATTTGTCTTACCTACTTGGGCTCCAGCTACATTTGTTTTTAGCTTTTAATATAATCTGCAGATCTTAATATTAGCAACACATTAGAATCTTCTCAAAGCATTTAAAATATCCATGCCTAGATTCCATTCTAGACGAACTGAATCAGAAACTGGTATGTATTAGGGGGCATGTTATCACTATTATTTTTCCAAACCTCCCAAGGTGATTTCCCAGTTAGAATTGAGGATTACTAGTCTGCGTCTCCTATTCAAAAGACTTGTCTACAAGCCCATCTTATCTCTGAAAGTGATCCATTAAGAAACAGTATATAGAATCATAAATTTAGAGGATTTTAGAACTAGGAGAGATGTTTGAGAGTGCATCTGTTAATCCGAACTTCAGATTTTGCCTGAGAAAAAGTCCAAAAAGAAAAAAAGCTTGTTCAAAGACTGTAACATCATTTAGTATGAATTATGGTGTTTTATTATATTTTCTCTTTTCAAATAAAAGTATATTTTTAAATGTTTATAAGTGATCCTCTTTATATGCACTACTCTGTGGTGCTTTCAATTTGTCATGATTTCTATTTTTCCTAGAGTAGTTTGTTCGGAGTTAGCTAGAACTTAAAAAAAAAATATATTAAGTTGCCATTCATTGTTTTTAGTCCTGTAGTAATTCTTGATCAGAGGTATTGCTAGAGCAAAAAGTACATGTGCAGAGAAAGAGACTTTCTCAAAGGTTATAGGAATATATTTTGGGCTGTTTTTGAACTCTGTACATAATTATTTAAATCTATTAATTTTCAGTTGATGAGAAAGATTTTTACTTTTGTGTATTCACACTGCTCAAAGACACTCGCTGTTTTAATTAAAGTTAAATTTTTAAATGTAGTATACAATACAGTCTGTCTTCCTGTATCCAGAGTTGCAGGTTAACTTCATTAACTTCTAAAGTTTATTAGTATTTTCTCTTTGAGAAATGAGAATAATTCCAAAAGATCTCAGTGGGAAGGTTAACTCCTAGACATCTTCGGCTAGGCATGTTAATAAGAGACATTTGAAAAATCCATCTAGATGAGTCAAAGATTTTAATGTAAAAAATAAAATTGTGAAAGTTATAGAAGAAAACATGGGACGGAACTTTTCGGGGGATAGGCAATGAAGGCTCTGGAGTAGGAAATGGCAACCCACTCCAGGATTCTTGCCTGGAAAATTCCATGGACAGAGGAGCCTGGCGGCCTGCAGTCCGTGGAGTCGCAGAGTTTGGCACAACTGAGCACATCGCACAGCAGTGAAGGAGGCTTTTTTCACTGTAGATGCTTTTTTCACTGTAGACGCTTGTGTACTTTATGAATGGTGTACTGTGTACATGTATTACCTAGTCAAATATTTTCTAATAAAATGAAATAGTTCAATACAAAAATAAAAATAAAACATCATCTAGGAACCTGAACAGAGTTCTTGTGGAGCAGGTGTTGGGATACTGTAAACAAGACAGGACCAGGGGTCCATCATTTCAAAGAAGTGAGCTGTTCCTCTCTGCCCTCCGCGGGAGTGGTCAGTCCTTATTCCCCTGTGAGCTTCCTGTAACACAGGGCTTCTCATCCCCAGTGCTCCTGGCCTTTGGGGCCAGATAAAGCTTTGATGTGAATAGCTGTCCTGTGCATTGTATGATGTTTAGCAGCACCTCTGAACTCTCTCCGCTAGAAGCCTACAATACCCCCTCACTTGTGACAGCCAAAAATGTCTCCAGGCATGGCCAATGTCCATTGAGGGCGGGGGCCAAAATGGTCCCTAGTTGAGAACCACTACTTTAATGTAACCCTTTCTGTGGGCTTGTAGAAATCATACCAAGAATTCTTAAACATTCCAGCCATAGTGACTGGGTTGTTAATGATAGATACCTTTCATTAATATAGTGCTTTACAATTTTAAATGTATTATCACATACTTTGTGCATGCTCAGATCGAAAGTAAAATACAGTGGCAGAGTTAATGAAAACTATATGGAGCAGCTGTACATGTTGCTTCTTTTAACTTCTCTTCTTTGCTTTCCTGAGAAATTGTGTTTGTGAGGATTATGCTGTATTGTCTGCAGGCAGATGATCAGTTGAGTCATCATTATTGTTAACGTTTTTACTATCACTGTGTATTAGGGAGCTAGAAGGTCTCTGCTCCCTGTCCTCGAGAAGTTGAGAATGTAATTAGGAAAGAGGATAACTCCATAAAGAGATCGTGAAAACATATAAGACCCCTTCCTATAATCCAGTGAGTATACAAAAGTGCTATGAGAAGTCATCACAGGTAAATAATCACAAGTTGGTCATTGGAGGAAGACCTTAAGAGAAGGTTGGCTTGAAATAATCTTTTTTTAAAAAAAACCACTCAAGCCAGCAAGCTGGGCTTTTTGAAAGAAATGTACTTCAGTGAGCACAGGCTCAATGGGAAAGGAAGTGGCTGAGAAGTATGTTCAGGGCCAAGGTGGGGGGCAGTGAGAGGAAGGCTGAAAACTGCAAAGCAGATCCATTACAGGAGTGAAAGGTTCAGAAGGAACATCCTGGGAGAGAAATTTAAAGAGTTAAGAGGGGACTTCCCTGATGATCAGTGGCTAAGACTCCACGCTCCCAAGGAGGCCTGAATTCCATACCTGGTCAGGGAACTAGATTCCACATGCCGCAATCAAGGCTCAGCACAGCCAAATAAATAAATAAATATTAAGGGGTAAAAGAAGAGTTCGGGGCAATCTTGGCTTTGAATTTGCTGTTCCAGGGGTTTGACTAGTAGAAACACTTAGGACGGGCAAGGGGAAAAGAGGAATACGAAAGACATGGATTTTCAAGAAGAATCTGTGTCTGTAAATGGAGTGGGCTGGGCTCAGTAGGCAGCATGGGGGGAAGCGACCAGCCAGGCTACGATTGTGGAGCCAGGAGGAACAAGAGGGAGGAAGGGATGGTATGAAATGTTGATAGGACTCAGAGACTGATTAGATACCTGGGTTCCAAGTCTGAGTGATGAGGGAAACCAACATTATCATGAACAGAAATAGAAAAGCTGATGTGTGAGGTCAGATGTTATGTTCAGTGGGGCACGTGGAGTTGGAGGTCATGACAAACATTCACGTGAAGAGGTCTCCCAGACAGCTGGGGTCTGAAAAGAATTTATGAAAATTTTTCTGAGCAGGAAGAGGGAACCTGAGAGATTGTCTCTCCCCTCCAGCTTTCTCAGTTTACAGATGAAGAAATAAATGGCATGTTAAGTGACGTCATCATCAGCAAGTAGGAAGTATGACAGAAATCCTATCTCCTAGTTTCTAGAGGAATTCTAGTTTTGTAAAATGAAAAGCCCTTGGGGAAAGGAGATCTGAAAGACACCCCTGTGGGATGAAGACTGACACTTCAGGCTTGAAACTTACAAAGGAAAGAGTTTGTGAGTGTGTGAAGGGAAGGGGGGTGGGGCTGGGGCTGCCCCCACACGGAGCACAGAGGCTGGGAGGAGGGCAGGAGCTGGCAGTGGAGGCTGGAAACAGTTCCCCTGAGAATGCGGATGCTTGCAGATGCAGTGAGAAGCAAGGTGGTGGGGTTCAGGAAACAATGTCCCTCCTGCGCAGGGAGGTGAAAGGCTGAGAACTGAGAAAAGGCCTCTTGCCTTGATTAGGAAGAGGTAGCAATAGTTGCAGTGACAGTCGCCCTCGCTTACCAGAACCAGGGCAGGCACGGACCCAGTTGCAGAAGCTTTATAGTGACTCTGCAAGGTAGATACTGTTTTATCTCCATTTTACAGATGGCAAAACTGAGACAGAAGTGAAGTGAAGTCGCTCAGTCATGTCCAACTCTTTGCGACCCCGTGGACTGTAGCCCACCAAGCTCCTCTGTTCATGGGATTCTCCAGGCAAGAGTACTGGAGTGAGTTGCCATTTCCTTTTCCAGGGGATCTTCCCAACCCAGGGATCAAACCCAGGTCTCCCGCATTGCGGGCAGACGCTTTAACCTCTGAGCCACCAGGGAAGCCCCTAAAACTGAGACAAAGAGATATTAACCTGCTTGCCCAGAGACAGCACAGCTCCTGAGGGGTGGAGCCAGGATAAGCCAGTAGAACTAGGATTCAAGGGAGCGATGAGAACAGGGGTAAGCTGTTTAGACTGGTGGCAGTAGAGACAGGAGCAGGCTGATTGTTCAAAGTCGCTTTCCAAATATGGAGCTAAGCGTGATTGACAGAAGCTGGGGGAGCCAGCAGAGGGAGAGAGGGAGGCCAGGTCCTAGCAGAGCCGAGACCAGGAGCACTGGCTAAGTCATGAGTGTTGAGTAAGAAGAGAGAAAACACCTTCTCTTCTGAGACTGCTCACTGAATCCCAGTCTTTCACTACTGAAGGTCATTCCCCACCTCCCAAGGACCCTGGGTTTTCAAAGATTGTATCCACTCTAAGTTTTTATTTTAGTTGAAGTATAATTTATATGCAGTGCAACAGCTGGATCTGAAGCATACTGTTTAGAGAGTTTTGACTATAACTTCAGTTCAGTTCAGTTCAGTCACTCAGTCGTGTCCGATTCTTTGCGACCCCATGAATTGCAGCACGCCAGGCCTCCCTGTCCATCACCAACTCCCAGAGTTCACTCAGACTCATGTCCATCGAGTCGGTGATGCCATCCAGCCATCTCATCCTCTGTCATCCCCTTCTCCTCCTGCCCCCAATTCCTCCCAGCACCAGAGTCTTTTCCAATGAGTCCACTCTTCGCATGAGGTGGCCAAAGTACTGGAGTTTCAGCTTTAGCATCAATATTAATTCACTTCCCACTTTTGTTACTCTAAGATATATAACATTGCCAGTCAGAATCTAGGATTATCACACTAAGTTAAGGCAGTTTTGCCAAAAGTACGGACTCATGACATTTTAATTAACCTGTTTAGCCTGTTTAAGGCCTTTTGAAATATAGTGAAGCAGCTCATAGATTATATTATTACCATCTGAGAGTCCGGTGAGCCAGGGACCCCCAGTATGTAAATAGACTCACTTGGTTATGGGAAGAGATGTCGTGGGAAGAGTTGTCAGGAAGACAGAACCATAACTGGCCTTATACTTAACAGATTCTCAAAACCACTGACCTAGCTGTCGTAATTCATTCCCAGGAGCTGAACTAGGAGAGGTATGATCTTATTCTTCTTAATCACCAATAGTCATTCATAGCAGTTTTGCACTTAAGTATACTTGACTGGATATTTGGCTTCCAAGGTGGTGCTAGTGGAAAAGAACCTGCCTGCCAGTGCAGGAGATGTAAGACTCAGGTTTGATCCCTGAGTCAGGGAAGATCCCCTGGAGGAAGGCATGGCAACCTACTTCAGTATTCTTGCTTGGAGAATCCCATGAACAAAGGAGCCTGGCAGGCTACAGTACGCGTAGGGTTCCAGAGGGGGACATGACTGAAGTGACTTAGCACACATGCATCGCTGACTATTTAGTGTCATTTAGGGGTTCTTGTTATGTTTTAGATGTGATTGTGATATGGTGGTATTGTTTTAAAAATGGATCTGACTTTTTAGAAATATGTATTGAAGTATTTACAGATGATATCTGGAATGTTTTGTAAAATAATTCTAGGTGATGCTGGGAGTAAAACTTCAACAAGACCGGCCTGAAGTTGGTACATGGGGGTTCATTATTATGTTATGTTCACTTTTGTATATGTTTAAAAGTTCTCATAATAAAAAATTTCAGAGATTGAAAAAAATAAAATTAAGAATATCAGTCAGGGTTTAACTGCATATAAACAGAGATCTCTTGTATGTTAAGCAAAAGGGATTGAATACAGGGAATTAAAACCTGTAAAATTGCTAGAAAAGATGGCAGACCAGGCTTTGGGCTCAATGTCTAGGAATAAACACTGAGTACCACCACTCAGCTCGCCTAAGGGTCTTCTCTTATGCCTCCATCAGGAAGCCAGCTTCTCATTGTTTGAACTGCATCCTCCGGGAACACATCACTGAGGCCAAATCTAATGGTCAGGAATTCACCACCACAGTTGTTGGCTGCAGAGGACACCTTTGCAGCACCTGCTAAAATTGTACCAGCAGAATGGGTGCTGGGTCCCACCACTTTGCTCTTTATTGTGTGAGTGCTAAGTCACTTCAGTTCTGTCCAATTCTTTGTGACCCTATAGGCTGTAGTCCGCCAGGCTCCTCTGTCCAGGGGATTTTCCAGGCAAGAATACTGGAGTGGTTGCTACTTCCTACTCCAGGGAATCTTCCTGACCTAGGGATAGAACCTGGATCTCCCGCATTTACAGGAAAATTCTTTATTGTTTAAGCCACCTGGAAATCCCACCTTGCTAATCAATAGATTGGGGGATTAGTTCAATTCAGTTCAGTCACTCATTCGTGTCCTACTCTTTGTGACCCGATGGACTGCAGCACGCCAGGCTTTCCTGTCCATCACCAACTCCCACAGTTTACTCAAACTCATGTTCATTGAGTCAGTGATGCCATCCAGTCATCTCATCCTCTGTTGTCCCCTTCTCCTCCTGCCCTCAATCTTTCCCAACATCAGGGTCTTTTCACATGAGTCAGTTCTTTGCATCAGGTGGCCAAAGTATTGGAGTTTCAGCTTCAACATCAGTCCTTCCAATGAATACTCAGGACTGATCTCCTTTAGGATGGACTGGTTGGATCTCTTTGCAGTGCAAGGGACTCTCAAGAGTCTTCCCCAACACCACGGTTCAAAAGCATCAATTCTTCAGCACTTAGCTTTCTTTATAGTCCAACTCTCTCATCTATACGTGACTACTGGAAAAACCATAGCCTTGACTAGATGGACCTTTGTTGGCAAAGTAATGTCTCTGCTTTTTAATATGCTGTCTAGGTTGGTCATAACTTTCCTTCTAATTTGGGGGATTAATAAGCAAAAATACAATTTCAGTTGCAAAGACACTTTGTGATAGATTGGCCCAGTCAGTATTTGTTCCTACTTCTTTCTAGTCCAGTTCTGCACTGGATGAAAAATTGAAAACTACATTTCCCACATTCATTTGCAGCTACACTTCTAGAGAGGATTTAGATTCCATCAGTTTTGCTTTCTGTTCAGTTCAGTTCAGTTCAGTCGCTCAGTCGTGTCCGACTCTTTGTGACCCCATGAATCGCAGCACACCAGGCCTCCCTGTTCATCAACATCTCCCGGAGTTCACTCAGACTCACGTCCATGGAGTCCATGATGCCATCCAGCCATCTCATCCTCGGTCGTCCCCTTCTCCTCCTGCCCCCAATCCCTCCCAGCATCAGAGTCTTTTTCCAATGAGTCAACTCTTCTCATGAGGTGGCCAAAGTACTGGAGTTCAGCTTCAGCATCATTCCTTCCAAAGAAATCCCAGGGTTGACCTCCTTCAGGATGGACTGGTTGGATCTCCTTGCAGTCCAAGGGACTCTCAAGAGTCTTCTCCAACACCACAGTTCAAAAGCATCAATTCTTCAGCGCTCAGCCTTCTTCACAGTCCAACTCTCACATCCATACAAGACCACAGGAAAAACCGCAGCCTTGACTAGACAGACCTTAGTTGGCAAAGTAATGTCTCTGCTTTTGAATATGCTATCTAGGTTCGTCATAACTTTTCTTCCAAGAAGTACGCATCTTTTAATTTCATGGCTGCAGTCACCATCTGCAGTGATTCTGGAGCCCTAAAAAATAAAGTCTGACACCGTTTCCACTGTTTCCCCATCTATTTCCCATGAAGTGATGGGACCGGATGCCATGATCTTCGTTTTCTGAATGTTGAGCCTTAAGCCAACTTTTTCGCTCTCTTCTTTCACTTTCATCAAGAGGCTTTTTAGCTCCTCTTCACTTTCTGCCATAAGGGTGGTGTCATTTGCATATCTGAGGTTATTGATATTTCTCCCGGCAATCTTGATTCCAGTTTGTGTTGCTTCCAGTCCAGCGTTTCTCGTGATGCACTCTGCATATAAGTTAAATAAGCAGGATGACAATATACAGCCCTGACGTACTCCTTTTCCTATTTCCAGTCTGTTGTTCCATGTCCAGTTCTAACTGTTGCTTCCTGACCTGCATACAGATTTCTCAAGAGGCAGGTCAGGTGGTCTGGTATTCCCATCTCTTTCAGAATTTTCCACAGTTTATTGTGATCCACACAGTCAAAGGCTTTGGCATAGTCAATAAAGCAGAAATAGATGTTTTTCTGGAACTCTCCTGCTTTTTCCATGATCCAGTGGATGTTGGCAATTTGATCTCTGGTTCCTCTGCCTTTTCTAAAACCATCTTGAACGTCAGGGAATTCATGGTTCACGTATTTCTGAAGCCTGGCTTGGAGAAATTTGAGCATTACTTTACTAGCGTGTGAGATGAGTGCAGTTGTGCAGTAGTTTGAGCATTCTTTTGCATTGCCTTTCTTTGGAATTGGAATGAAAACGGACCTTTTCCAGTCCTGTGGCCACTGCAGAGTTTTCCAAATTTGCTGGCATATTGAGTGCAGCACTTTCACAGCATCATCTTTCAGGATTTGAAATAGCTCAACTGGAATTCCATCACCTCCACTAGCTTTGTTCGTAGTGATGCTTTCTAAGGCCCACTTGACTTCACATTCCAAGATGTCTGGTTCTAGATTAGTGATCACATCATCATGACTATCTGGGTCGTGAAGATCTTTTTTGTACAGTTCTTCCGTGTATTCTTGCCACCTCTTCTTAATATCTTCTGCTTCTGTTAGGTCCATGCCATTTCTGTCCTTTATCAAGCCCATCTTTGCATGAAATGTTCCCTTGGTATCTCTAATTTTCTTGAAGAGATCTCTAGTCTTTCCCAATGTGTTGTTTTCCTCTATTTCTTTGCATTGATCGCTGAGGAAGGCTTTCTTATCTCTTCTTGCTATTCTTTGAAACTCTGCTTTCTGTTAGTGGAATCTAAATGTATTTTTGCTTATTTATCCCCCAAAGTAATTTTGGACAATGTTTAAATTATAGTATATTCTTTGGTTTGGTTTCCTCTCTACAGTTTTTAACCAGCTTTTACCAAACCAGTATAACCTCTTCCTACTCAAGACTGTATTCCTTGATCTCTGTGCTTCAGCTAGATTCATCTGAATGGGTGTTCTGTGCACACTTGGCCACCATGTCTTTGCCTGTGCTGTTTCTAGTGCAAGGAATGCCTTCCCTACTCCGGTCTAAATCCTGTTTTTAAGCATAGCTCATATCTTAACTCTTTGTAAAATCTTACCTGATTTCTCCCAGCTTCAACTTCCTTCCTTTCCCCTTCCCCCTTCCTTCCTTCCTTCTTTCCTTCCCACGTGTACATATGTATGGCTCTGAAATCTTTCTGGACTTAGTGTTTGTTTTACGGTACAGTTTGGTCTCTATCATGCAAATGTTTTATTATTGTTACTTTATATGAAAAGGTCTTGCTTGTTTCAGTAGGCTGTATGTGCTTAGTCCTCAGTCATGTCCAACTTTTTGCGACCCCATGGACTGCAGCCTGCCAGGTTCCTCTGTCCACGGGCATTCTCCAGGCAAGAATACTGGAGGGGGTTGCCATGCCCTTCTCCAGGGAATCTTCCTAATCCAGGGATTGAACTCAGGTCTCCCACATTGCAGGTGTGTTCTTTACCATCTAAGCCACCAGGGAAGCCCAAGTATACTGGTGTGGGTAGCCTATCCCTTCTCTAGGGGATCTTCCTGACCCAGGAATCGAACCGAGATTTCCTGCATCGGAGGCAGATTCTTTACCAGCTGAGCTATCGAGGAAACCTGTAAGCAATGTTAAATTCTCTGTATAACCTCTTCTTTGATATGTATTACCATGAAGAGTAGAGAAGTTTATGTTTTTTACGTGGGTAGTATTAGTAAAATGTACCAATAAGCATACCAAGATAATACTGCTTCTTAAGAATATCTCTGAATTTTGTAGTGAAGGATCAGAAATGTTCTGTGCTTAGTCAACTGTCATTTGTAACCTGTTATAGACGCTGGGGGATAGTCATTGTAGTTGGGTCAACATCGAAATCTTCGCGTGATGATCTCATTCAATCTTATAATTGACTGTATAGTCTGATAATTGCTTCTGTGCTTCAGTGAAACTGTAATTCTTTTGTTTCTTAAACTTGACCTGCACTTCCTGTCTCTTTGTCATGGGCCATGTTCCCCTTCATTGAGAAGTCTCAGCTTAGGGCCCGTCTCCACCTGTTGTCTCCCGTCCACCAGGCACTGCGACTGGCCTGCAATAGCAGGCTGGATGTCAATTTATGGCGCAGTCAAGCAGTTAAGGAGCATTTTCAGTAATGATGTAAAACTGTGTTATGGACATAACTCAGGATGGGAGACTATATCTTGTTAAGTGAAAAAATACATCTTAAAAACTCTGTGGTATGATTTCCATTTTTGTAAATGTACATATTTTTAAAAAATCTGTACTCATTCCTTTCATTTAACAGATACTTATCAAGTGTCTACTGTGTGCCAGGCACTATATCTATGTGCATAGAAAGACCCCTGAAGCTGATATTCCAATATATATATACAGTGATCGTCTCTGCTTGCTGAGATAACAGGTGATTTTTTTTCTTTTTATTTGTTTTTTCCTTCATTTGCAAGCTTGTATTTTCTAATTTTTCTACACATATTATTTATTAATATGGAACTAACATTTTTAAAAAAACATGTCTGTTTTTCAAATGTGTACTATGTAGTATTACATGAAAAACAATATACTAAAAACACTAAAATCTCAAAGTTAATAAAAGAGAGATAAAAAGGAAGAAAGAAAGGAAAAGAAAAAGAAGAAAAGAAGGGAAGAAAGAGCACATTAAACTTTAATAGTGGCCCATTTTGGGTGTTGGGTTTCTTGTACAATGTTTGTTCTAAAGATTCTGCAATGGGTATATATTAGCTTTAGAACCAGAACTTTTCTTTTTCCCCTTTTTCAATAGCCAGTTCAAATGTGACTTTTCTGTGAAACTGCCTCAGATCCTTGAATTTGACCCTTTCAAGCTTTTAAAATACTTTCATCACCCAGCACTCAATAAATATATGATAAATTGAATGGGTAGTATTTTCTAAGTATGGCCTTAACTTTTTTAGTGACACATGTCACTAATTTTGTTACTTTTCCGCATTTTTCCAGTTTTTGTTTTCAAGACTAAGTTAGATTTCAGATAGGCTATTTCACAACAATAAAAATTTATTCTTAAAAAAAAAATAGGAGATTACAACGTAGACAAAACAGAGACTGACAAAAAGCTATGTCAGGACAGAGCAGAAAGTCAGCGATCTGTAAGGCAAGGAGAGAGGCCTCAGAAGAAACAGGACTTGCCAGCACCTGATTTTGGACTTCTGGAACTGTGAAAAAATGAATTTCTAAGCCAAAGGCAAAAATAAATGTATCCTATGTGATTGGCTTAGTACTGGCATTTGGCCAACACTGACATAATTTTAACAGCCAGAACTTCATCTATTCTTTCTATTCTTTTCCTCTTTTGTCCATTGCACACACGTGTGTGTGTGTGTGTACCTAGTATATATTTGTATACACACATGTATATTAATATAAAAGTTTGGATACAAACAGTAGACCCAAATCTGTTGTTAGTCTCCTTTTCCTCTCCTTAGAAATTTTTCGTCTAGTACCCTATTTCCTGCAAGTTTATGGAGAGAAAAGGACTCCTTAGCCCAGATTGGAATCGCCATCCACTGAGTGAACTTTCTAGAAGCCCTGCAGGATCGCTTCAGTAACCTCTGAGGGAGTCATTTAGGTGAGAGCCAGGGTGGCAAGACTCCTAGGAATGACCCAGTCCGATCCACTTGTGTGGCTTTCTTTAGGGGGAGCCAAAAGGTGGCGGGGGCTTTAGCCTTTTTAATGCACTTCAACTTTTGCAAAGAAAACACAGGCTGTAGACATTGCTGCTGTGTGAAGGCACTAAAAGCAATTAGTCATGGCCTAAGCTCCAGCACCGCCACCCTGGCTGGAAGAATCAGCTCGGAGCTGCCAGGTTGGCTTTAGATCAGGAGTTCAAGGAGGTTTGGTCTCTTGTCCCTGCTTCCTGGTTTCCAGAAGAGGCCCTGTTCTGCAGAAAGGGTGAGCCTTCTGGAACCTGAGGTAGTAGACAGTATTTATCTTGTGGAAGCTTTAAAGAATCCTGGAACTAGGGAAGTCTTGTTCTAAATGCGTGAATGAAAAGGAGTAATGTGTGGCCTAGCTGTTGGGAAGAGAAGAAAGAAATTCTTGAAGAATTATTGTTCCAGAGTACTTTCTGAGGGTCCAGAAAATATTACCATATTTTTACTATTTTAAATATTACATATTTTAAATATTACTTCCTGGGTATTATAGGATGCTTACATGGGCACATTGGAGTTTTCACTCTTGACTGGGTTACAGTTGTGGAATTCAGGGTCAGACAAAATATCAAAACATCATCCAAGGGGGTTTACCATTGGAGGTGAAAAAAAACAATTCATGACATTCTGCTTCATCCCTTGGTCCCCAGGCTCCCATACCTTTACAGGCCTGACTTTGACAGTTGCATTTCCTTCTTAAAAGGATTCCTGGACCCAGTGCCAACACGTGCATATGCGTGGATGTGCGTGGGTGTAGGCTTCCCCATACCAACAGTTGTCGACCCAATTCTGACATTATCTACCAGTAGATAGAAGGAGATTCTGCAGGTCAAGGTCTTCATCCCATGAGACTGCCCTCCACTTCAGATGCCGTCACAAGTCCAGGTTGTCACCTGTGCTGCTGACTGACTGGCCATAAGTCAGAGGTTTTCATGACCTCCTCGTTGGGCTCCATTCATCTTCCAGAACAGCTCACAGAACTCAGGAAAACCTGTTTACTCACTTTGTTACCCATTTATTACAAAGGATATCAAAGGATACAAGTAAAGTGAAAGTGAAAGTCACTCAGTGGTGTCTGACTCTTTGGGACCCATGGACTATACAGTCCATGGAATTCTCCAGGCCACAATGCTGGAGTGGGTAACCTTTCCCTTCTCCAGGGGATTTTCCCAACCCAGGGATCGAACCCAGGTCTCCCACATTGCAGGCAGATTCTTTACCCGCTGAGCCACCAGGGAAGCCCGAAAGGATACAGACCAACAGCCAAAGGTAGAGGTACAGTGGCGAGGTCCTCAACAAAAGAGCTTCTGTCCTTGTGGAGTGTGGGGTCCAGGGCGTGGGGGAGTTCTGGGTCCCTAGTATGGGTACTCTTTGAACCTCCTTTATTGATTTTTTTTCGCGGCTTCATTACATAGGCATCATTGATGAACTCATTGGCCATGAGTGATTGATTCAAGTTCTCTCCTGTCCCCGGAATTCATGGATGGGACTGAAAATTCCAGTCCTCTAATCAAATGTTTGACTCTACTGGCAACCAGCCCCCATCCTAGGTGCTTTCCCAGAGTTGTCTCATTAACATAACAAAAGACATTTATCACTCTTCCAGTGTGTATAAGTCGTTCAGTCATGGCCGACTCTGCAACCGCATGGGGTGTAGCCGGCCAGGCTCCTCTGTCCATGGAATTCTCCAGGCAAGAATACTGGAGTGGGTTGCCATTTCCTTCTCCAGGAGATCTTCCCGACCCAGGGATCAAACCTGGTCTCCCTCATTACAGGCAGATTCTTAACTATCTGAGCTCTAAGGGTTTAGTGAGCTGTGAGCCAGAAGTAAGAACGAAGATCAAATATGTATTCTTTCTAACAAATCAGAGCTTCCCTGATAGCTCAGTTGGTAAAGGATCCATCTGCAGTGCAGGAGACCCTGGTTCGATTCCTGGGTTGGGAAGATCCGCTGGAGAAGGGATAGGCTACCCACTCCAGTATTCTTGGGCTTCCCTTGTGGCTCAGCTGGTGAAGAATCTGCCTGCAGTGTGGGAGACCTGAGTTCAGTCCCTGGGTTGGGAAGATCCCTTGGAGAAGGGAAAGTGAAAGTCACTCAGTCATGTCTGACTGTGACCCCGTGGACTATCGAGTCAGACATGACTGAGTGACTTTCACTGTATGATAAATCACAGTATCACACCTCTGTGGCCACCTGCTTTTTGATTTGTGATGCTGTGTGTCTGAAACTCTGTAGTGATAGTGCTCAGTTGCTAAGCCTGACTTGTGTCTGACTCTTTGCGACCCCATGGACTATAGCCTGCCAGGCTCCTCTGTCCATGGAATTGCCCAGGCAAGAATACTGGAGTGAGCCGCCATTTCCTCCTCCAGGGGATCTTCCCAACTGAGGCGTGGAACTCTCATCCTCTGCATCTTCTGCATTGGCAGGTGGATTCTTTACCACTGAGCCACCTGGGGAGCCTGAAACTCTATATTAATGGTGACCCCTTTGAAATTTAAGTCACAGTCATCCGTGTCGGGGAAAATGTGAACTCGGCAAGTCTTTCATTTCTGTGAGGAAATATAGTTTCAGGTGGATTAACCTAAATCCCCAGGGTATGAGTTTTTAATTCCCTAATTCCCTGACATGGAGTGATTTCATTGAAGAGATTGATTTAATCTCTTGCAGTTGATGGATAAACTGTTAGCTAAATTTCAAAACACAGATTTGTCCTTTGCTGCTTGACCTCCAAGTTGGGTGGTTGATCCTGCATGATGCCATTTATTGAGGATTTGCATTTTTATTAAACTGGGATTGCTAAATCAAAGGTGCTTTTGTGTCTGTTCAATCTGTACCCAGGTATGTGTGTGCCCTGTGGTCTGACGCATTAAACAACTGAGTCGCTTTCCTTTTAAACTTACTGCTTCATAAAAGGGCATCTCTATTGCCTAAAGATGACATGGTATTTCTATAAACGTGAACATAAAGATTATGGGACATGACTCCTTTTATAGTTAAAAATATAGGGAGATTTATGAAAGACATAAAATTTACAGTCTCTATAATTTGATGTGCCAAGATTGCTTTAATACATTGAATAACAAAATGTAAAAGTTATGTTATCAGTAAAGTAATTGTTTGTGTATAATAGTTTATTTTTAATCAGTGGTATTTTTATGCTTAATTATTTTTCCTTGTGTTGTATTTTAGGGGTGTCAGCCTTATATTTTTGCTGCTGTCCAGTTGTAAATATTCTCAGAAAAAGAGAATTTGGACCCATTTTTTGACGACAGGTAGTTTCTAAACATGATGCATTTCAAAAGTGGACTCGAACTAACTGAGTTGCAAAACATGACAGTGCCCGAAGATGATAACATTAGCAATGATTCCAATGATTTCACTGAAGTAGAAAATGGTCAGATAAACAGGTGAGTATTTTTCCATTAACACTTTCTCTCCAATGAAAGAAATGTCTCTAAAATATTATTCTGGTTTTTCAGTTATTCTCTTGAATTATTCATTACTAAAGTTACGCTCTATTTGAAGATGTAATTTGAATTTCATATGTGACATCTGTTGGGCATAGTCTGCAATAGCAGATGAAGCAAATAGGAAAGGAATTTTATTCATCCTTTCGAATCTTTCAATTGAGTCTAATAAAAATGTATAAATACATTGGACCCCAACCAGCCCTAACTTTTCAAAAGCTTTATGCTTATGAATTAGACCAACTGTTGGAATTTAGCTGCATGCCATCTGAATGTGTACTACAGTCATCTGGCTTCGCCCACATTTTAATCAAGAAATGGTCAAAGTCTCGTTTGCCAACGTTCCCATGTTAAAATGACAAATAGGTCATTACAAGCGTCATTTGTAACATGGGTTTTAAGTAATAATAACATCGAGCTAAATGCCTCTATGAGAAACTAGAGAAATAGTACATGAAACAGAGAGAAATAAAGAGATACTGTGAGTGAGGGGCGGTAGGGGGCAGATAGGAAGAATGCTGGCCTGGCAGCTCTCACCCTCAGCTGTGACCACAAGTCCTTCCAACCCTTGGGTCCTGTGTTTCTTAAGTTACAAGAGTAGGACTAAACATAAATATGTATATATATATATATATATTTTAATGATTTGGGGCATTATCTGACCTGATTTTATTTTTTCTAATTTATTGAAGTGTAGTTGATTTATACATTGTGTTAGTTGCTGGTGTATGACAGAGTGATTCAGTTTTACATGAATATACACTCTTTTTCATATTGTCTTCTAGTATGGTTTCTCATAGGATAAATTGAATATATTGAAATTGAATATATTGATAATTCCCTATGCTATACAGTAGGACCTTGTTGTTTATCCATTCTGTGTATAGTAGTTTGCACTTGCTCACCCCGAGCTCCCTGTCCTTCTCTCCCCCGCCCCCTTCCCACTGACAGCCACAAGTCTGTTCTCTGTGTCTGTGAGTCTGTTTGCATCTCATAGATAAGTTCACTTGTGTTGTATTTTTAGATTCCACACATAAGTGATAGCTTATGGAATTTATCTTTCTCTGCCTGACTTACTTCGCTTAGTATGATTATCTCTAGGTTCATCCACGTTGCTGCCAGCTCATGTGGATCCCTATCGGAAAGCTTTTCAGCTTGGGAGTTTGTGTGTGGTTTGTTTGGAGTTGAGGCCTCCTAAAAGGCTGGGAGAAAAGTGAAATATGTGGGGACTGCTTGTTAGAACATAGACCATGCTGCACTTGGGAGGGCAGGATCAAAAGGAAATTGGGAAGGAGGAGGATGAAATTTTGTCAGCTAACCAGACCTCTCTGCAGCAATCCTTTCTGATAATCTCTGCATTCTGATACAATGCGTAATTGAAAGTCAGGAGTAGGATTGGGCTGCCCTCATTTACATACACTCAGAAGTTTCAGCCCCCTCTCCTCCTTATTCTCTTCCTTAAATGTTCTCAGAGATTAAGTCTCTAACCCAAATACTTCCTCACTACCATCCAAGTATCTTTTACTGTGCGGTGATATTTCTTATTGTTGGACCCAAGTTTGCCTCTTTCACCTTTTCTGTGTAATTGTTAAGAATAACTGCCATTTCTTGAGTGCCAGTTTTCATTATATATTACACATATCCTTAGAACAACCCTTAATATCATGCAATGTATTCTTTTGCAAATGAGAAAATTAAAAAATTCAGTATACCAATAAGAATGTGGAAGCTCAGAGGAATAAAATAACTTGCTCAAGGGCTCATACAGGTCGGTAAGAAATCTGTCTTTCTACCCTTTTCTGCTACCTCTGATTAAAATGCTCCAGCATAAATGAACAGGATAGTTCCTACTCTCAGTTTAAACCCGGCTAAACTCTACTAGTGCTGTTTTCTGCTGTGGGTTCCTGAGGTGTTCTGTAGTCACTACTGATTTCCACTGAACAATGGATGGGACATCCATCAGCTGTTTCACAAGTAGCAAATTTTGGGTTTGTAACAGCTTCATTCCCAAATCAGTGTATTAAAATGAGAGTCTTCTATAATATTCGGTTCAGGCTCTGAACGTGATCTTTAAGGGTTTTACTACGAAAAAGTATTGTTTTGGATGCGATAACCCCTTGCAATAAGAGAAGGCACCGCTTCTCACCCCTTTGGGTGCCTGCCAAGAGAGCCCACTTGCCTACCAGGCATGGGCTGTACAGCCTTGTATTTTTTGGAATTTGATTGCACTGTTACAGATGCAGTGTGATGCATTTATTTATCTCCCCTCTTTGATTGACATGGTTTATAAATCTTGCTTCACTTTTGGCTGTAGACCAATAAAAATTAAAAATAACATATTATAGCATGAAGCCCAAAAGGTAAGTAAACATCAGAAAAGAGCCCCCACCCCCATGATTTCTGTAAAGCTACACCTGAGTACCTCTGACTCTTCTGGTAGCTTTTTCACATTGGTGGGAAGAAGGTAGGCCTGATTGTATGAATCTAAGAGAATCCTCTCCCAAAACAGTGAACTTCTAGGTAACGATGCGTCTTTGTAAGGAAGCTAGAGAAAATGTTGAAAGCAAATTTTGAACCCTGATTACCTGGCATCCAGCTGATAGCCTTGCCTGGAAACTTCTCCCGCTAGGATACTTAAAGAAGCATTTTTTAAAGTTTAGTTAAAAATAGAGTAGAGCCCTTTGGGTATTAGGACTCCTGCCCTTCTTCCAGTTCAGTTGTTTTATTTCATGCCCTAATTTTTGGAGTTGTAGTCATAGAAATCGTGCCCGACTCTCTTGTGATCCCATGGACTGTAGCCTTCCAGGCTCCACTGTCCATGGAATTCTTCAGACAAGAGTCCTGGAGTGGGTAGCCATTCCCTTCTCCAGGGGATCTTCCCTACTCAGGAATGGAACCTGGGTTCTCTGCCTTACAGGAGAGTTCTTTACTGTCTGAGCCAGGCAGCAGAAGCCCTGCAGTCATAGAAATATACCCCGGAACAGCAAAACCTTTTGAAATGTCCACTGGGCCAGTATTGCTGACATTTTAATGTGCATTTGAAACACCTGGAGAAATTGTTAACCTCCAAATTCTGACTCATTAGCTCTGGAACTGGGCTTGAAATTCTGACTTCCTGCAAGCTCCCAGGTGATGCCTTTACAACTGGTCCGTGGACCTCATTTTGGGTAAGAAGCTCTAGACACTCCTCAGATGTGATCTTCTGGAGAGGAGGAACCATCTTAACCATCTTTATATCTCTTATACCTTGTTATGATACTATAATGGTGCCTGGTACAGGGCAAACATCTCAAAGCATTTGTTAAATGAAAGTGACAGAGACAGACAGAGCTGTTAAATACATGGTTTGGATTTCAACTTGTATTGAATGCTAGCTCTATCCATAGGTCTTGTGTGATCTTGTGCTTTGAGCCTTAGTTCCATCTCTGTACCACAAGCATGAAAATAATACCTGATCTCCTGGGATTGCTCGGGAATATTAAATGCAATGCTGTTTGTAGGTTAAGGACTCAAGCTGTATTGTCAGCCAGCTTAAGTTCAAATCCTGGCTCAATGGGTTAGTTATTAGTAATGTAACTTTAGTCAAGTTACTTAATTTCCATAAAACGGAGCTAATTATTATGAAAAGAGATGAGAAAACTCATTTAAAGTACTTGGCACAGGGTCTGGCAAGATATGGGAAAGTCTCTAACAAAATTACAGACCTCTTTCTTTGGCAAGCACATCTTTCTTCTCCACCCACGGACTAACAAAACTATTTTAGGTTTGGGGTGATTGTTGGTTATCGTTATCCTAAAGTTGTTGAAATAGTCATAGATGAAACTAACTCTATCCAGGCAAATATTCACATGTTTTAATATTTATATACTGTTCTTCTCATCTCCATGTATAGTTATTGTTGTTATGACCCAGGAAGCTTGTAACAAAATTTGAGAGTCTCTCCTTAAGGTTTTCCTTAATGAGAAACTCTTGTCACTACACACTTGCATCAGCCTTTTTTCTCTTGGTCCCTTATCTTTCAGAGTTGATGAACTACGTTTGTATTGTTGGGAGGAGTCTTGAAAAGTTATCACTTCTTTGCTTCTAATGCCTTTCTGTACCTTTGGGTAGAAGAGGCTATAACTTTTTCTTATATTCAGTTTTCATATTGGAAAATTCTTCCCTCGCTTTAATCACTTCTGCTTCAACAGAAGTCTGTTTTCTCCTATTTTCTGTCGAGTTTATCCACTGAATAAGGCTTTGTTCACCTCTCATTCTCTTTAAATACCTACTGTTTCTTTAATTCTTTCATGTTTTCCAGTCTCTTTCATACATGCTTTTTCCTCCTTTTCTCTTTCCTTCATATAGAATGTAGTATTTATAGGGGAGGAGCTAGGAAAGGTTATTTAAGTTCAGCTATTCATCTCTTTTGTGTTATAAATCCTCCAGTGAAACCCTATAATCTAGTAAGAACCTGACTGGTGGAGATTAAAACAGGAAGATTATTTTCCCATTGTACAACCCATCCTTAATTGGATTGTTGTTGTTGGTTTATTTTTGGTTTTAAATAACTGCTCTATATTGCTTGCCTCCTTCACATACCTCAGTATAATGCCTACATCCTTTTTTAAGGCTTTGTCTATTGAAGGTCAGCATGACAGCCACTGTAGATTTTTGTTTTGTTTTGTTCACAGAACAGTTGCCTACCTAAGAGTTGATCGAATTCTGCTTAATGGGTACAGACCAACCCAGCGAAAACTCTTTCTTAATAGTACTCTTATCATCCTGAGACCACATGTCAAAGACACCTTCTCCAATAGCCCATTTTTAAGTCAATAACGAGGTCTTTGCCAGAGGTCAGTGCTTTTTTAACACGCAATTGCAGTTTTAAAATGGTAAAATAACAGAAACTTGTGATAAGCCGCTGACCTAGTTATTGTAAGCAGACTTTTCCATCACAAAAAAAGATTGTTTTTGTTGTATGTGTGTGTATGTTTAAGTTTGCAGCAATACAAAGCAAAGATTGAAAAACAAAAGAGAAAAAAATGTGGAAACACCATAAAGAAAATACAGAGGCTTTCTTTGAGTACTTCATTCTTACCGAGCAAGATTTCCCTATAGCCTAAGCCAGTCTGGTTCCTCAATAGAAGAGGAAGCTTAGATTTATGGAGGGTTCATCTGAGTTGCTAATGAGAGAGGCAGGTACTTAGAAGGAGTGATACATGACGCCACCACTCTGAATGCGAGATTAGTGCCTATGCCACAGTTGGTGCCACAGAAAAATCGTAAATAGGTCAGAGTCAGAAGAATCCGTTCAATTGAGAGTATCCAGCACACACACGGAGGATGAGGGTCGTGCACCAGGCAGGAGAACACTGGCTTAGAGGAGGAAGGAGGGTCTCGTGAGGGGAGAGTGCATTCCTAGTGGTACTGCTTTTCTCCGAATGCCCTGGTCTTATCTCCGTCCTCACCGCCTCTTGGGAAGACCATTTGGAAGAGCAGGGGGAGCTAAGATTCAGTTCAGTTCAGTCGCTCAGTCGTGTCCGACCCCATGAATTGCAGCACACCAGGCCTCCCTGTCCATCACCAACTCCCGGAGTTAACTCAAACTCATGACCATCGAGTTGGTGATGCCATCCAGCCATCTCATCCTCTGTCGTCCTCTTCTCCTCCTGCTCCCAATCTCTCCCGGCATCAGAGTTTCTTCCAGTGAGTCAACTCTTCGCCTGAGATGGCCAAAGTACTGGGGTTTCAGCTTTAGCATCATTCCTTCCAAAGAAATCCCAGGGCTGATCTCCTTTAGGATGGACTGGTTGGATCTCCTTGCAGTCCAAGGGACTCTCAGGAGTCTTCTCCAACACCACAGTTCAAAAGCATCAATTCGTCAGCGCTCAGCTTTCTTCACAGTCCAACTCTCACATCCATACATGACCACAGGAAAAACTATAGCCGTGACTAGACAGACCTTTGTTGGCAAAGTAATGTCTCTGCTTTTCAATATGCTATCTAGGTTGGTCATAACTTTTCTTCCAAGGAGTAAGCATCTTTTAATTTCTTGGCTGCAGTCACCATCTGCAGTGATTTTGGAGCCCCAAATAATAAAATCTGACACCGTTTCCCCATCTGTTTTCCATGAAGTGATGGGACCGGATGCCGTAATCTTTGTTTTCTGAATGTTGAGCTTTAAGCCAACTTTTTCACTCTCCTCTTTCACTTTCATCAAGAGGCTTTTGAGTTCCTCTTCACTTTCTGCCATAAGGGTGGTGTCATCTGCATATCTGAGGTTATTGATATTTCTCCCGGCAATCTTGATTCCAGCTTGTGTTTCTTCCAGCCCAGCATTTCTCATGATGTACTCTGCATAGAAGTTAACTAAGCAGGATGACAATATCCTTGACGTACTCCTTTTCCTATTTGAAACCAGTTTGTTGTTCCATGTCCAGTTCTAACGGTTGCTTCCTGACCTGCATATAGGTTTCTCAAGAGGCAGGTCATGTGATCTGGTATTCCCATCTCTTGAAGTATTTTCCACAGTTTATTTTGATCCACAGAGTCAAAGGCTTTGGCATAGTCAATAAAGCAGAAATAGATGTTTTTCTGGAACTCTCCTGCTTTTTCCATGATCCAGTGGATGTTGGCAATTTGATCTCTGGTTCCTCTGCCTTTTCTAAAACCAGCTTGAACATCTGGAAGTTCACAGTTCACGTATTTCTGAAGCCTGGCTTGGAGAATTTTGAGCATTACTTTACTAGCGTGTGAGATGAGTGCAATTGT
The DNA here is from genome assembly GCF_001704415.2 of Capra hircus. NCBI lineage: Eukaryota > Metazoa > Chordata > Mammalia > Artiodactyla > Bovidae > Capra > Capra hircus. Next base: position 33,482,870 of record NC_030812.1, read on the forward strand.
GTGGTAGTTTGAGCATTGTTTGGCATTGCCTTTCTTTGGGATTGGAATGAACACTGACCTTTTCCAGTCCTGTGGCCACTGCTGAGTTTTCCAAATTTGCTGGCATATTGAGTGCAGCACTTTCACAGCATCATCTTTCAGGATTTGAAATAGCTCAACTGGAATTCCATCACCTCCACTAGCTTTGTTCATAGTGATGCTTTCTGAGGCCCACTTGACTTCACATTCCAGGATGTCTGGCTCTAGGTGAGTGATCACACCATCATGATTATCTTGGTCGTGAAGATCTATTTCATACAGTTCTTCTGTGTATTCTTGCCACCTTTTCTTAATATCTTCTGCTTCTGTTAGGTCCATACCATTTCTGTCCTTTATCAAGCCCATCTTTGCATGAAATGTTCCCTTGGTATCTCTAATTTTCTTGAAGAGATCTCCAGTCTTTCCCTTTCTGTTGTTTTCCTCTATTTCTTTGCATTGATTGCTGAGGAATTCAGCAGTACCCGGAATTTGCAGGCCAAGCAATTTGTACTGAAAACTTTCAGTAGGAGCGCTAGTAAAGATTTTTGGGAAAACCTATTAAGCTTGGCTGCATAAAGTAGACAGAAAGAGACAGAATTGAGAGGCACTTGAGGCACAATGTGTTTTAATAAGCTTTTCATGGTTACTCATCACAACAGCTCTGCAAGTCCCTTGCATTATTTTCCTCCTGTGGAAGCATTGCATCAGGGAGCCAGCAGGCATGCAGGGGCTTCATCTTTCTTTGCTCCTGTTGCAGCCTTGTGACCCTGTGGAATGCCCCTGCATCCTGGTGCCTTGATCCATTTTTCTCTGTCAGCTTTCTGCCCCAAGTCTGGGGTGCACAGGCAGGCCAGGAGCTTAGACCTGCCATAACAGGAGGTTTATTGGTGTTTGGTTTAGTTGATTTGAAAATGTTGGGGATTTTCCCCTTTATTTAAAAATAATGAAAATTCTCTTTGGAAAGAAAGTCCCTCCACAAGAAAGGCAAACGGGACCTTCTGGATAATGATTTGGCAGACTTAAGTTGGTTGTTAAAATTAATCTGATTACATGCAGTCTTTTATTTAACAGCAGCACTCAATAAGAGTCCATTTCATTTTGGCAAGTCCAGCACCCCCATTTCCTTGGGCTGCCAGGATGAAAAGGAAGGTTGCTCTCCCTTGTCCCTCTCCAGCCAGATCTGTAAACTTCAGTTCTGTGGAAAGATTTAAAATGTTAAGGGTAAAAGAAGGGCCAGGGTTAGAGTACTGTCAGATGGGTCTCCAGAGAAGTGGCTTTATTATGTCATTCTCTTGCTAATACCCTGCCATGCTGTTTCCCAGACCTCAGCCTTTAAGATTCCTCTGGCTAATCCCACCCGGTAATGGTTTTTCCTTGTCTGGCTTCCTTATCCCATCTCCGTTTTGCATGGTCTGATGTTCCTAGTCTGGTGTTTTGGTCTGTCATTGTCGTTCAGTTGCTATGTTGTCATTAAGTCGTGTCCAACTCTTTGTGACCCATGGACTGCAGCGCGCTAGGCTTCCCTGTCCTTTACTGTCAGAGTTGACTCAGACTCACGTCCATTGAGTCAGTGATGCCATCCAGCATGCCCATCCTCTGCCACCCCCTTCTCCTGCCCTCAATCTTTCCCAGTATCAGGGTCTTTTCCAATGGGTTGGCTCTTTGCATCAGGTAACCAAAGTATTGGAGCTTCAGCTTCAGCATCAGTCCTTCCAATGAACTGGTTTGATCTCCTTGCTGCCCAAGGGATTCTCAAGGGTCTTCTGCAGCACCACAATTTGAAAGCATCAATTCTTCGTCACTCAGCCTTCTTTATGGTCTCACATCCATACAGGACTACAAGAAATGCTCCTTAAGTGGAACATCACCTCCTGTGTTTCAGGAGACCAAGGTTTTCTTCACTTCCTTTTCATTTCTGACAGTCACTGGAAAGGTCCTAGGCAAATGCAGATGCTGAAGGAAATCACCCACAGATTGTGTTGCTCATACCAGGTGGTGGCCTCAGGGGAAGTTCATAGTTCATATGTTGCCTGCCTTTGGGTTTATCCAGGTGGAAATAGCAAACCTGAAGAATATGGATTCAAGATGAAAAAGGTAGATAAATAAAACCAACACTGATGATATATATCTTTCATTAAAAAATGGTTTACTATGAAATACAGCTTCATTCAGAAAAGCATCTGAAAATGTAGAGTTCAAAAATACATGCTTCTTTAAAACAGTCTAGTTCAAGTGTCTTTATATTTATTAGTGAAAAATTTATGGGTTAGTTCTTACTAAAACCAGATGATTAAATGTCCAGAAAAGCCAAAAAGAATTCCTGTTTTACTATTACATGTAGCAGTTTCCTTATGGATGGACTTTTCCTTGTCAATAGCACTTCTTTTCTTAATGGGAAATTTTTTAAATTAGAAATTTAGGCCATAAAGTTCTAATGTTAATCCAAATAATATATTTGCTTGTTCTTACAGCATTCTGATTGCCTCCTTCTGTATGTTTTGTATACACTTGACTCTACTCAGCCTGTCTGAATCTTCCCCAGATTCAGAAAGTGTTCCTTTCATTTTGTGCCTGAAGCTGTACTGATATTTTACATGTGCTCTCATGTAACTGTCCCAGTAACACTGTGAGACAATGCAATAGTGTCATTCCCATTTCACAGGGGTAGCATACTCACGCCCTCAGGACAAGTAAGGACTGAGCTCAAGGTCTGAATCCCTTTAGGCCCTAGCTCTGCCCCTGACCATGGACCATATGCCCCTCCTCATCTACCATAATTTCCTCATCTTAAGTCCATTCTGAAGGAGATCAACCCTGGGATTTCTTTGCAGGGAATGATGCTGAAGCTGAAACTCCAGTACTTTGGCCACCTCATGCAAAGAGTTGACTCATTGGAAAAGACTCTGATGCTGGGAGGGATTGGGGACAGTAGGAGAAGGGGACGACCGAGGATGGGATGGCTGGATGGCATCACGGACTCGATGGATATGAGTCTGAGTGAACTCCGGGAGATGGTGATGGACAGGGAGGCCTGGCGTGCTGCGATTCATGGGGTCGCAAAGAGTCGGACACGACTGAGCGACTGAACTGAACTGAACTGAACTCCTATGGGCTAGTGTCTACATCACTTATGACACACTCCATGCCTCCCACATTGCCCATATATAAGCAGGTGCTAAAGTAATGTTTCATGGGGAAAGAGTTATTTTCCATTTTTGCAGGGGTGAGAGGAGAGAATTCCTGTGTAATAACTTTGTACTCCAAGAATGTGAGCTTATAAAGAGTCCTGTCTCCAGTATCCTTTTTAAATGCCAGCCTTATAGTATTTTTGACCTTATCTAATGTTCCGTTAGAGAAAAATCTATATAAAAGTTAACTTGCATTGCATATAGTGTTTTAATTCTTTGGTATTAAAATTACTCAAAATCTATAGCTCTTTTTGACTTAGAGTTGTCTTTTGTTTCCTCTCAAGATGAGCATCTACTGTTTGCACTGTTTGGTACTAAGTAGCAATACGTGAACCGTGAAATCCCTGCTGTTCAAGCTGGTTTTAGAAAAGGCAGAGGAACCAGAGATCAAATTGCCAGCATCTGCTGGATCATGGAAAAAGCAAGAGTGTTCCAGAAGAACATCTATTTCTGCTTTATTGACTATGCCAAAGCCTTTTGACTGTGTGGATCACAAGAAACTGTGGAAAATTCTGAAAGAGATGGGAATACCAGACCACCTGACCTGCCTCTTGAGAAATCTGTATTCAGGTCAGGAAGCAACAGTTAGAACTGGGCATGGAACAACAGACTGGTTTCAAATAGGAAAAGGAGTACGTCAAGGCTGTATATTGTCATCCTGCTTAGTTAACTTCTATGCAGAGTACATCATGAGAAACGCTGGACTGGAAGAAACACAAGCTGGAATCAAGATTGCCGGGAGAGATATCAATAACCTCAGATATGCAGATGACACCACCCTTATGGCAGAAAGTGAAGAGGAACTCAAAAGCCTCTTGATGAAAGTGAAAGAGGAGAGTGAAAAAGTTGGCTTAAAGCTCAACATTCAGAAAACGAAGATCATGGCATCTGGTCCCATCACTTCATGGGAAATAGGTGGGGAAACAGTAGAAACAGTGTCAGACTTTATTTTTTGGCTCCAAAATCACTACAGATAGTGACTGCAGCCATGAAATTAAAAGGCGCTTACTCCTTGGAAAGAAAGTTATGACCAACCTAGATAGCATATTAAAAAGCAGAGATATTGCTTTGCCAACAAAGGTCCGTCTAGTCAAGGCTATGGTTTTTCCTGTGGTCATGTATGGATGTGAGAGTTGGACTGTGAAGAAAGCTGAGCACTGAAGAATTGATGTTTTTGAACTATGGTGTTGGAGAAGACTCTTGAGAGTACCTTGGACTGCAAGGAGATCCAACCAGTCCATCCTAAAAGGGTGTTGGTTGGAAGGACTGATGTTGAAGCTGAAATTCCAATACTTTGGCCACCTCATGTGAAGAGTTGACTCATTGGGAGAGACTCTGATGCTGGGAGGGATTGGGGGCAGGAGGAGAAGGAGACGACAGAGGATGAGATGGCTGAATGGCATCACCAACTTGATGGTCATGAGTTTGAGTGAACTCCGGGAGCTGGTGATGGACAGGAGGCCTGGTGTTCTGCGATTCATGGGGTTGTAAAGAGTCGGACATGACTGAGCGACTGAACTGAACTGAGAGTGAGGGATGTAAAAGGGAATGAGGCAAAGTATCTGCCCTTGGAGCACTTTTAGTTTATTAGGTGAAACAAGAATGTGAGCAACTAATCCTGACAAAAATTAAAAGCAGCTGTGAAATTAAAAGACGCTTGCTCCTTGGAAGAAAATCTATGACAAATCTAGACAGCATATTAAAAAGCAGAGACATCACTTTACTAAGACCATAATGTCAAAGCTATGGTTTTTCCAGTAGTCATATACGGATGTGAAAGTTGGACCATAAAGAAGGCTGAGCACTGAAGAATTGATGCTTCTGAATTGTAGTGCTGGAAAAAACTCTTGAGTGTCCCTTGGGCAGCAAAGAGATCAAGCCAGTCAATCCTAAAGGAAATCAAGCCCGAATATTCATTGGAAGGACTGATGCTGAAGCTGAAGCTCTAATACTTTGGCCACCAACTGATGTGAAGAGCTGACTTATTGGAAAAGACTCTGATGCTGGGAAAGATTGAGGGCAGGAGGAGAAGGGAACAACAGAGGATGAAATGGTTAGATGGCATCACCAACTCAATGGGTATGAGTTTGAGCAAACTCCAGGAGATAGTGAAGGACAGGGAAGCCTAGTAGGGTCACAAAGAATGGGACACATCTTAGCAACTGAACAACAAGAACAGTCCTGACCAAAAAAAAAAAAAAAAAACAAAAAACCACAAGTCAGTGAGAGCAGCTGGATAGGACTATAAACTCTTAGATAACTGATTGATAATTTTTCATGCATGATGTTTTGGTAAATAATAAATCATTCAGTCATGATGTTAAGCCCCAAGTCATCATAATGAGATTAAATCATTATGCTTCTCTTTACAGCAAGTTTATTTCTGATCGTGAAAGCAGAAGAAGTCTCACCAACAGCCACTTGGAAAAAAAGAAATGTGATGACTATGTAAGTGTCATTTTAATAAAGTTTGCTTATTTCTTAAATTACAATAATTGCAACAGATGTTTTTAATTCATCCAGCATAGTACCAAAAGCGTAGCTGTTTACTCACCAAGACATTCCTCGGAGCCTGTGTATTCTCTCCCGAAACCCATTTGAAAAAATAACTAGACCATGAAGAAAGAATTCCTCGAGTTTCATTTCCCTGTTGGTTCCTGATAGGCTTTAAAGGCTTTGGAGTGATGATCTTTCTGGAGGACTGTTTTGTTTAGTGTGACTGTGTCTCTGTTCAGATTCCAGGAACAACCTCCTTGGGCATGTCTGTTTTTAACCTAAGCAACGCCATTATGGGCAGTGGGATTTTAGGACTCGCCTTCGCCCTGGCAAACACTGGAATCCTACTTTTTCTGTGAGTGTTGACACAGCCATACTTTTCATTTGTGTGTTTCTGTTCATACCCAGAAGACATTGGAAATATTTTTAAATGGTTCTTATTTCTTTTTATGTTTTACTAGCTTGACTAAGTTATAGTGCATACTTTTGTATTGTTTGTTTGAATGGTTTTTTTCCAAGAA